>NC_079295.1:7624780-7927811 GCF_023638135.1 Falco biarmicus | reverse complement strand
ATCTTTTAGAAGTATTTTTCTAAAATATATAATATATATCTCTGAGTTCATCAGCAAGCCGAGGGCTGCTGAAATGTGTTTGGCAGTAGTCCCTGCTGCCTCCAAGCGCAGCTGAACAAACAGCCCGCAGCTCACACAGGAAGACAGGCCAAGGGGGCAGGAGGGGACAGCGTGGTAGATGTGGTGTCCCAGCGCGAGGGAAGCACACTGCCACCTCTGTGTTTGCTGAGCCGCGAGGAGCCCTGCTTCGGAATTGGTTGATCCTGCGGTTGGGGTGGTAGAGAAAGACCTTCCTAGTTTTCCGGCATACATTAAATGACCAAAATGACTTTAAATAAATTTTACTTAAAACTTTGTGTGTCTTAAAGAAAAACTCAGGTGGGGAAGTTGACCTGTAGGGGTCTTGTAGCTTGTTTTTTCTTGATGACGGAGAAAAAAATCCAGTGGACTTTTCTTTTATGATGATTGTTGTTTTCAGGGAAGGCTTTTCTGGAATGAGATTATTGCAGTGTGTTAGTTATGTGGCATCACTTTGCTATTTTTATGGCATCCTCTTGCTCCCCATGACTTTGCGCTTTAGCAAACAGTTTCTCTGTATTTAACTTGCAGTAAGCTTGAAGGCTTCAGGAGATTGACCACAGAGACTCTGCTGGCTGCACATGAGGGAAGTGTGCACAAGACCAAATTATTTTTGAGTAGTGGAGTTTATTGAGGCCACATCTGCAGCCTGCATGATTTTACAACCACTGTTAACAGAAGTACAAGGCACGGAATAACCACCGTCTATTTTAGCTGTGCAGCATGAAGTGCTATTATTAGGACCAGCATTAGGAGCTGGAAATCCAGATACAGTGGAGGGAGAGAAGCATCTTGAAAGGACTGATGAGAACTAGGAGGAGGCTGTGCCCTGCAGCATCCACCGTGGCTCCCAAATAGCAGCAAAACACTGTGGCAAGCAAGTCCGATGGATGTTTATGGTGCAGTAGCCTATAACATGGTGAGCGGAGGTGCTGCTTCTCCAAATTACTGCCTTTTGGATTATCATCATCTTCCTCCAGAGTTTAACGTGACATCATCGTTACGCATTGTGACTTGCAGCATTACTGAGTAAATGCCAATCCACCGTGTCCTGCTGCAGGGCTGTGGCGTGTCGCGGTGACGGATTGGTGTGTGATTTGCACAGCGAACGCGGCGGCAGCCAGTGGCAGCGGCAGATTGATAGCAAAAGTGTTGTTGCTTATTATGCGTCTGTTGAGCTTCTGTTTAATGATGCCATGTTAAGCCACAGAAATTTCCCTTTCAATATATAGAAATAGGTTGAAGTAAACCATGACTGAATGTAAAAGAGGCTTCCCCCCTGATACACCCACCGCTTTGCGAAAGACCATGTTGAGAATGACAACATCAGTGAGATCATTTATGGGATCAAATACTAATTTTCCTTTTGTGCACTTGTGACCTGACAAGCAATTCAACAGCGCTGATGCTATTGCACAGTTTTGCAGCAGCGGTGACTTGCGTATGGCATGCTGTCTGCTCATCTGTGTCTAGGCTGTTGCTTCGTTTCTTCTCTTTTGTTGCAGACTGTCATAAACACTTCTCCCGTTGCTTCACAGTTAGTCTCCAAAGCATTCTTTGTTCAGTATCTCATGAACAACAACCGTTTTCCCTAGTTTTGATGCTTTCCTTCTTATTCATCCTTCCTATTAGGAGAAGCCCTTTGTATCGGAAGCAGCTAGGAAGAAAGAGAGAGACTTGGTAGCCAAAGAAATTGAGAAGTTTCAGGTCTCTATTCAGACTCTGTGCCAGAGTGCCCTTACGCTTGGCAGGATCATGGATTACATTCAAGAAGACATGGATGCCATGAAGAACGAGTTGCAGATGTGGCGGCACGAGAACAGAGAGCATGCAGAAGCTCTACAGAAAGAGCAAAGGTGAGTGTACTCAGGGAAAGTTTGGTTGGTATCTCGAGACGGATTTCTGAATTCAGGAGAGAGGAGAGTTTTACTCATTTTTCAAAGCAGATTCATCATCAGTCATTTTTGTGGTTTGGGGATTTTTTTTTTTTGCAGTCTGGTTTTTTTTTTTTTTAAAGTGTTAAAATCTTAAGGTCTTTCCAGCTCAATTTCACATGATGTACATGACAGCGGAGATGCGAGTGTTTGTGTGATATGAGAGGGTTTGATTTGTTTCATTCTTTTCGCAAATATATAGGGAGCAATGGGGGAAGAGCTTAGTAAACAAAGTAGATGTTGAATCAGGTCTAGGAGTGGATTCCTAAAGCTCAACCTGCTCTCTTTGTGCCATTGAATTCAGTGTGTTCTGCAGTGGTGTTTAATAACAGCTGTCGTCTGTGCAAGGTTAAAAAAACAACATTGGAAAGCCAGGAGAGCAAAGGTGACATGCGCAATAGAAACAAGGAGGTCAAGCCTAGAAGCAGTTTCTTTGGCCTTACTTGTCTCACCAACGTGTGTTTATGCTCCTTGGAAACAGAACGTCACTTCCAGTTGTGTGTCTCTGATCTTAAACGTGAACTGGGTATTGATCCTCCTGGATTCGCAGTCAGCCTAGGCAGACCTGCTGTTCCCTCAGTCCATGTGCTTCATTCATGCAGAAGCAAGTATGGGCGGTGTTCTTAGCTAAGTCCTATCTTGGTAGGTAGCAATGTGTTAAATAGCCAGCAGCTGTAAGTTTCTGACCAGTCCACTGGCTAGGGTGGGAATCGGGGCTTTGGTTTGTACATAAAGTGTAACGATGTTAATTCCTTGCACTTATATAGCACCTTCTATCCCAAAACCTTGACAGGCTTCAAAAGTCTGGTTGGCCTCACAATGCAGCACCCCTGCAAAGAGAAAGGGAACAGTTGTTGGGCTGTATCTTGTGGTTGGAGGAACTGAGGTATTGCATCGCTCTCCTTTGTGCTGCACCTAGTGACAGGGAGCGAGTCTCGGGCCTTTCCCTGGGCATGTGCTTACTCAGGGGATCCACTTTGGCCTTGCCAAACAAGTCATTTACACTTCGGCTGGTTTCCCAGCACAGTGACTGTACATGATCCGCTGGCTCCGTGTGTCCCCTGAGCTCCAGGCAGAGCTTACTAAGGCTGTCTCCTTGGCAGTGGTGCAGAAAGACAGGGGGAGTGAGAAGAAAGAACTGCCCAGCTGATTTTGTTGGCAGATTTTTGTCAAACCGAGCTTTACAGCGGCTAGCTGTTTTGTGTGACACTGCAGGCAGGCTAGTGTCCCCTCGGCAGAGCCGCTTGGTTCCGTTTCACGAGCTCAGGCTGCCATAGCGTATCCCTGCCCTTCACAAGGGTTCGTATGTGGTCCTAATCAGGTGGGTGTAGTGCTAGGGCATGTCCAATCCTTCAGGAAAGAATTACAGAGTATCAGACATGAAGATGACAATGCTTCCCATATGTACTGGAATTTGGATGCACATCTTTGTTTTCTTTGCTTCTGTGAAAGACAATTTAATTTCCATTGGGGAAATGTTAGTGCAATTTCTAGTGATGTTTTTTGTGATTTATGCTAATGTGGTAGAAAGGAGGGGAAAACTAAATGATATTGAGATGTGGACTTCAGCTAATGAGTCCTCAAAGTGACTGGGTAATTCAGAGTGACAGCAGGCTAGCTCAGTCTGTCGCTTCCCTGGCTGTTCAGTGTTCTGCAGATCAGCAAAGCATCACAGAAGGGGGCACATTTGTTTTAAAGCCGAACAGCCCTATTCACTTAAGAAGCATCAGCCCACTTGTGGTTTATTAGCATAGGATTTATTAAATTTCCTATTAGTGTGGGATTGCCTGCCCTTGTCAGCGTCTAGCGATGGGTCAGTTTTCATATACCTTGCCTCTTCTCAGATGTCTACCTGCTGGAGCTGGATGCTGCTGGTGGTTGTTGGTGTCTGGCTGCTGGCTTGCTGGTTTATTGGAGGAAGCTGCTGGTAGCAGGCCAGCAACCACCACAGCAGTTGCATTTGTTCCTCTCTGCCACGTGTGCTTCTCTCATTTAAGCTCTTGTGGTGAGGCCCAGAGGGATGGCTGTTACCGTGTGTATCATGGTAGGACCCACGGGCCCCTGTAAAAGGTGGGTGTCCTTAAAATCATAGAATAGTTGGGCTGGAAGGGACCTTAAAAGATGACCTAGTTCCACCCCCCCGCCACAGGCAGGGCCACCTTCCACCAGCCCAGGTTGCTCCCAGCCCCATCCAGCCTGGCCTTGAACACTGCCAGGGATGGGGCAGCCATGGCTTCTCTGGTCCTTGCTGTGTTCCGTCCCATAAAGTCAGGTGCTGCTTCATCCATGGGCCAGGTGGTTGCTGCTTTTGGCTGGATAAAATGAAAGAAGTGCTTGATGTATGCATAGTGCGGGGTGAAATAACTGCAAAGAGTTTTAGCAGGAAAGCTGGGTTAGCCAAGAAGTGAGGGTTTAGTGCCGAATTGTGGGTGATCTCTCTCGAACAATATTCTTCTCTGTTCGTGGTGTTAGCTTTGCCTTTGTGCTTCTTATTCAAAACCTTCTTTCAGGAAGGGTGGGCACAACTTAAATACTTTGCAGACTTTCAGGTATTGAATGTACTTTCTTGGAGGCTTAAGTAGCCTGAAGCAGCGTAATGTTTCCAATAACATTACACTCCTTGTGTCTCTTTCAGCATCACAGACAGTGCTGTAGAACCGTTAAAAGCTGATCTGGCTGAACTGGAACAGTTGATTAAAGACCAGCAAGACAAGATCTGTGCTGTAAAAGCTAATATTTTAAAGAACGAAGAAAAAATCCGGAGGATGGTTCTTAGCATAAACCTGTCTTCAAGAAGGTGAAGAAGAGGGGAGAAGAAGAATTAAAAACAAAAAAGCCTTGGGACTGACTGACACCTGACTGACATTCCTACCAAATAAAAACAAAATAGCGGGGAAAACTAAGATATGCCTTGCTTAGTTTTAAAATATTTAGGGACCAGAAGGCTAAAAATTATGTAAAATCCTATTATTGCATTGATCTTTAGATGTTGATATTACCCAGGATAAAATGATGTTCAGTTGAATGCTCAAGTTGCTGAGCTATTAAAAAGAACTTGTTTGTTTAGATGTGAGCAGCCGTTACTCGCTCTCCGGGTCTTCACAGCCCTCTTCTCCCCAGCCTGTGGCGCAGTTTCCGAGCTGTGTCTCTCTACATCTCCTTGTCTTCATTTCCGCTGAGGTTACTTTTGAACATGCTGTCACGGAAAATGGGTATTAGATGCGTCTTTTGCCCCCTTAAAAAAATGTTCCAAACCCCTGCAGATCCAGACGGTTCCTGAATCCAGTTTGTTATTAACGGGGAAAATTATCTACAAAACAATGCCACAGGATCAAGAAGTAAAGCCTTGTGTAACCTGCAGTTCTTTGCATCATTGCAGAGATTACGTCATGTTTTCAGAGCTATCGGGAATCTTATTAGAAACAACAGAAAATGCAGCACAAGCATCACCATGTAAGGGAGCTGAAGTATTTTATCTGCGCAGGTGTTAATTCCATTTTTATTGCATATGTTCATTTGGAAAGGATTAATTTAAGTACCTGTTTCCTCCCAAATGCATGTTCCTGTAACTTTTTGTATGTGAATAATTCCACTGTTTTGGTTTTTTTTTTTTTAGTTAACTGCAGCCGTCTGTACTGTTTTCCTAATGACCTCTTGAATGTACTGCACATTAGGGTCCAGCTTTACTTACTCCTAAATCTGCAAAGCGTATTAGCGTAGACACAACTATATGACACTGCACTGAGCGCAGAAGGCTTTAGTCCACTGCAAGGCTGTTCTCTCAAGATTTTTATAAGGTGCCAGCACATCTCTTCCCACGTTGTTTGGGGAGTTGTTGCAGTACGAAGTGCTAGCGTCCTCATTTTTCTTCCCGAGATTGGCAATCTGTGGGGGTTTTATTTTTCTTTTGCTGGTGTCTGGACCTTCAAAAACCCACCAAATGGATCATCACCAAATATGTTAAATACAGACATTTTAAAGGGCAGGATGCTTTGTTGCGTGGGATTTTGGTGGGTGTGGAGAGGAAGCAGGGGACTTGTGAAGGTATAGGAGAAATTTTCTGATCAGTTCTTAACAGGACATGACACTATGCTGTTTGTTTGAACTGCCACTTCAATTTTTTTATTTTAATGTCTGAACTTAAATGGTGAAGCAATATTCTGATTAGGGTCCAGAGAGGCAGGACGGCGCCTGTGTTTCTTACCCAGGGTTGAAGCCTGTCCACCACATCCCAGGTCTCATCACATGGAGGAAAAGCGGTTCTGGATGTCTGCTGGAATCTCCAGAGCCCAGAACTGATGGTGAAAGCCTGCATGGTCAATATATAACTTCAGAGTGGTTTCGGTACTCCCTCCCTCCTCCCTTTAAATACTTGCATCGAACAATACAGGGTTTGGTTGGATTGCTCAGGCCCCTGCTTGCACTGGTTTTGACCCTGTGAGCCCCTGGTGCTTCTGTTGGCACTTCTAGAAGCCACCCTTTAAAAGCAAGAGACGGATTTGTTACCAGTCCCCCAGCCTATGTCACCCCCTCGGTGCCTCTTCCATGCCCCTCCTGCATCCACAGGCCAGAGCTGCAGTGCTGCTGGAGCAGGGGGCTGCAGGCAAGCAGTGAGAGGAGACCAGCAGCAGGGAGTTCCAGGGGTTCTCCGGGGACATGAAGTGATTTCGGCTCTGCCCTGAGTTAGGATTTAAATCGTGACTTTTTCCTTTCCCTCTGCTACTCAGTTTCACAAAGTTCCCTTCGCCAGACCCCGTCTCCCTGTCGTCCCTCTGCTGATGGGTGCTGCGTGCTCTTTGTGTGGTGGTGTGACCCGTGCATTCCTGTGTCCTTGCGTTACAAGTGACTGTCCCCTGAGTCAGGGTGGAAAGCCTCAGGCTCATATAAACCTAGGGCTTGGAGGCACTGATTTGGTTCCTGTGAGACCTTAGGGATGGCTTCTTGCATCTTTATGCACCTGTTTTCTTATGCTTTCTGCATCAAATACGACTTTAAACAAGAATTGGTTAGTGTTAGGGTTTGATAGCCTGTCCGATGTCTCCCGCGGTCTCAGCTGGCTCTCCATCTAGGTTTGCTTCGTTTTCCAGTATGATGGACCAAGGCTAGTGCCTCGGAGCTGAGGCTTGCTTTAATTTTTAAAGGCAGGTTAAAGATGCAGCATGGAAAAAGCAAATAAGCAGCTCTGCCTCAGGAAGGGAAAACGGATGGAGAAGAATGTGTGTGCACGTCTGCCTGCGTCTCTCTTGCACGCGATGCCTTGCCTGTGCCTTGGGCTTGTGTTTCAGCTTGTGGGTGGTTCGTTAGCACAGGAAGCTTTGCTAGCGCGGTGGTTTGGGGTTGAAAACCCTGCCATTGTCGGGCTCCGCTGGCGCTAACGGAGCCTGACGGTGCCGGGAAGCAGGACTAGTATTTCACAACGTGCCTGACATTCCTCTCCTGTGCAGGTCGGGAGATGGCTGCCAGCCCCTCTGGGGTGGGGCCGGGGAGTATTTCTTAGCTGGAAAGGTAGAGCTGTTGGCAGGATCCCAAAAGACGGTGGTTAGCTAGCGAGGGACACCGGTGGGGTGATGGGACCTCCCCAGATCAGGACTCGGGTCCAGGGGCAGAGGAGGCTGAAGGGGAGGGTGAGGTGAGCTCAGAGGTCTCCATCTGAGGACATCGGTGGGTGCTCTGGGTGTTGGAGACCGTTCCCTAGGGTGGGAATGGGAGAGGCTTAGGAAAGGAAGAGGGAAAGGAAGCCTGAAGGTGTGTGTGAAATGGGACTTGGACGGAGCTTAGGTACCAGAGGATCCAGCTGTGGTTGCGAGGGATCTCCTGCTCACCTGGGACCTCGTCCCTCAGTTCCGGAGACATCAGTGACAAGTGTCTAGAGTCTAAATACACTGGCCATCTGAGCTAGACTCAGCCCATTTCTTGAGCATTCTTCAATTCACCTCATTGTCAGGCTGAGCTCAAAAATAGGGCTCCCTGGAAAAGCCCATTTCTCTGCGGTGTCTGCAAGGGGAGCCTTGGGCAAGACAGCTCAGGTAGGGCTGTTTACTTTGCCAGTGTCTGATAGTTGTGAGATGTGTTTCAACCACCCGATGAGTTCGAGTCCTTCAGTCTCCGACCCTTAGCTACGAGATCAGGTGTCTCTTCCCATCTCATGGAGGCTATCTGCCAGGGTTCCTCAGCCAGCACAAAGGCAGATGCTCTGGGGTGGTGGGCTCTGCACACCCCTTCTCCCCCAAATTCTCACTCTCTGCTGGTACCCTCCAGGTGGAGACAGCTTCCCTAATACAACCAGCTCGCTCAGGAGCAGAGCTCACTCGTGGTTTGGTCCTGATGGGACGTGGTCCTGCTTGAAGCTATGTAGATGGGGCATTAACAGTATGGCAAACGAGCAGCTCTTCCCAGAGCTGGTACTGGAGCGTTTTGTGTTTCAGCCTCGGAGGCAAATGCCGTGTGGTTTGTCTCTTCCCCAGCTGTGGCTCCAGGTTGCCTGCTGGCCTGGGAAGACAGTTCTACCGCAGTTCACATCTCACTATCCTCACCTGCCTGGGCAAAAGGAACACCAGCGTCACTGTTTTTGCCTTGAGATCTGAAATTCCTGATCACGTGTATGCAACCCAGGACATACAGGGTGTCCAACAACAGCTGTGATGCGTATGGCCTTGAGTCAGATACAGGTTTCTCCGCATGGCTGAGCTGGTGCCTGGTCTCGCTGTAGCCCCCTCTGCTCTGGCTCAGTGACACGGGGTCGCTGTGCTGCTGGGGATCTGAATAGCAGATGGAAACTCCTGCTCTCTAAGCCAGGAGGGCTGGGAGAGGGACGCATTGCTTCCTTCATGGCCTGCCCTTGCTTTCAACTGACTCCTCGCTGCAATTTGCTGTATTCGATTTCTTCCTTCATGAAGCCAGAATAATTTAGAGGCCACGGAGACAGTCTCTTGCCTATTGGGTTACTTCTCATGAGCACATCTTGGAACATAAGGGGAAAATGCCAATTACTTTTAAATGCTTTAGAATTGCAGAGCTCTAGCTATATTTCTGTGTTGGTAGAGAAAAGCCGGGCATTTGTAAGCCAGCCAGCCCCTACGTGATTTAGGGGATGCAGCCCATTGAAAGCTAATTTGAAACTGGGCTCTCAAACAGCTTTGCTTTAAAAACTAAATAGCTCCAGTGATAGATATATATTTATTTTTTTTTTTTCTCTCAAAGCAGTTTGGATCCATCCACTGAGGAGGCAACCACTGCAGCAGTTGCCGAAGAGGAGGGCAGGACCATGGCTGCAAAAAGCCCAGCAACTGCAGGGCTGCTTGGGTGTTTCAAGGGTTTTTAGGAATGCATCCTCCGGGAAAGTCTGAGGGGGTGGGCTGGCGCTGGGACTCCACAGATCTTAGACGGCTGAACCCCGCCTCGGCTGAATTTGCACTCTCCCCTCTTCCCAGACTCTGCACGTGTGGAGGTGAGTCAGTCTGGTGTGATGGGCTCGGGAGCTGCCAGCTGTGATCGCCAGCCCTCGGAGAGCCCCAGGCATGTCCCAGGACACCCGGATAGCTGCCTGAGACACCGAGGCACGCCTCTTCCAAAATGCTTCCTGCCGTGTTTTGTGAAAAAATACTAAAAAACAACATTTCCGTTTTCCAGTGAGAAATTTAATTAAAAGGAATTAAAAGGTATAGTTTATAGTTTAATTTAATGTGATGAAAAAAGGATTAGCTCCCTCCCCCTCCTACCCAAATCCCAACCTGAGATGATGGCAGCCTGGCCTCGAATTGCATCTGACAGCCACAGAAGGGAAAAGCTTACCAAGAAGAAAAGGGAGAGAAATTCCACTCCAGATTTATGACTTGCGAAGCAGAGGTTGCATGGGTTAGCCTTATTTTATGTCACCCTGGGTCCCACAGACTTGACTTTGTTGTGTGCCCAGGAATGGACTGAAAACTGATTTTTTTTTTTTTTTTTGGCTGCTTTTGCAGGTTACTTGTGTGTTCAGGTGCTATTTTGGGCCACTGAGGCTCTTGGTTGTGTGTACGTGGCACAGTGTGTGTTCAGATGTGCAGGGAGCGTGTGCTCATCCTGGCAAGGTGGGGGTTTTCCCCTCCAGGCAGTTTTCCCTTTTCGGCATTTTTTTTTGGCTAGTGATAGTGATTAGGAGCATCAGGCAGAGACGAATGGGAGGGGTCTGGCCCCAGGGACAGCGGTGCCCCCCTGCCATGATCAAGCCAGTTGGGTGGCAAGTTCTGGTACGCAGGAGTAACGCTGCTTGGTGGTTCCTCCTCCATCACAGACTTTCTACAGCAACCATCTGCTGTTCAGGGGCAGAACCATGTGTGGCTTCTCCCTTGGGGTTCTGTCAGCTTTGTGGTCCAGCCTGAAGCCAGGGAGCTCTCCGTACCCTCCCAGCCCCGGTGTTTTTGCCCCAAAATGACCTCTGTGGAATCTTTGCACATCTCGGGACTTCAGCGGAACCAGGAAGACTTATGGCACTGGGTAACAGCATAGTTGTGCCGATTATCTTTGACTGTGCCATTTATGTTGCTCAGGGGCAAGAGGTGGGGATGGGAGCCTGCTCTGAGGTGGCAGAGAGAATCCTTCTGTTGTCCTGGTCATGCCTTGTTTCTTCAACTAAACTGATCACCAGAGCTGGGACCAGGATGGAGCTCGCCTTCTCCATTTACTGGAAGTTTGGGAAGCAATGTGGTAGGATCTAAATGTGTTGTCCGGGAGGTACGCAAAGCTGCGCCAAGTAACCCGGTGATCTTGGAAAGCTTCTAATCCTACCGTAGTATCTGCGCTTGGTGGGAAGTGTGTTGGACCAGAGGCACCCAGGACACGTGGGAAGAGGGTGCCCAGGCATTGCCTGGTCTGGGACTTCACCTGAGGTGCAGCCCTGGGAAATGGACCATGGGATGTGCAATGAAGTGCAGGTGCCACCCGTGAAAATGCACCCAGCCCTGGGGGACAGGGTCTATGCCGGCTGCATTATTTTAGTCTCCCTCTGCCCTGCACTGGGCCAGGTGGAGATGGCAAAGGTGGTGTGGAAATGCCATCTTCAACTTAGAGGGAAAGCAGCACCTGAACATGTATGGTGACAGCCTTCTTGAAGCCAGGAAGAAAAGGGACATGTTCTGCAAACAAGTCTTCTCCCAGGAAAGGGAATGACCTTTTCTTTTTCTAGCTTGTGAAGAAGGGGATGGTTGTTTTTAAAGTGTTAATAGATTTTTTTTTTTTTCTCTCTTTACAACATCTTTTCCCTGTATGTGAAAAGGCCAGGTGATTTCTGTCCTTTTCAGAACTGGAGGTACTTCCAGGTGTGCTGTCTCTGCAGAGAGATGGGACGGGGCTGGCCTGAACTGCTGCTGGTCCCACACCCTGCACGTGACAGGCTTCCAGAGATGGCAGAGGATGTCGTTTCCCTGTGTGTGTGGATCTCTTAGATCTAACGTCCTTCTGAAAAACAGGGCAGCTACAACCCCATGGGCTGGCAGTTGTGTGCTGAGGCATGGTTGCTTTTCTGAGGGGCATGGAGGCATGCGTGAGTGGGGCTGGGGTCTTGTCCGCTGAGCAGGATGGGCCTGGGGACCTTGCTGAGCATCACCCTCCTGCAGGATGTGTGGCTGGGGAGGCTCCCTGCTCTTTCCTTCCTCCCAGGAGGGTGTTGTAGAGGCGACTGAAACAAGCCCACCTCAGGGGGGCCATATGACCATTGTTACTGCAGGGTCTGTTAAAGAGTAATAGCATAAATTATACAGAGAAAGACATCTATACAGGAGAAACTACTTAAATACCTAAAAAACCTGAATAGAACCCCCAAATTGAGACAAACGGAAGGAATTTTATTTTCCTGAGAACAGCAGATATAGTCTGCCTGCCCAGGGTATGCCAGGACCTGTTTTCTCTCAGTCTCCTGCTGAACCACGTTTTGGGAGGTCTCATGCTGCCGTGGAAGGGAACGGCCTTTGCTTTCCATCCAGTGTAACTGCCTTTGTTTGAAAGGCTAATTATGGACGTAAATTCCTCCCTCCCCAAAAGGCCATAAGAGCCTGTTCCAGATGACTGGGATATAAACTGAAAGGACTTCTATTGATTTAATGGAAAAGGCATATTTTAACAGAGATTTTCTTGTTTCAGAGGATTGACTGGGTCTAGAAGGAAATGGATGGGAAGTGGTACAGGCGAGCAGCATGGAGGAGCTGCACAGCATCTCTCAATTCCTGGGCCAGCAGCCTAGCCACAGGGACCGTTTTCTGGATAACAGCTTTACATCAGATTAGGCTGGTGGCAAGAGGTGCTTAATTTCTTCTGTGCTTTCAGGTTTCTTTACTTTTTGGAACAGCATCTGCTGATGCTGGAGACCAAGTGTCAGCTGAGCTTGGGAGGAGCTGGGGATACATGGTGTATTGCAGAGCTGTCTGGGAAGCAGAAGCTGTTTGGATAAGAAGCAGTTGCTCCGAGCAGGAGGTTCCAAGCTGGTCTGGCTTCAGCCTTGAGAGAGAGAAATTAAGTCTTTCTGTCCAATTCAAATAATCTCGGTGGTACTTCCAGTACACGTTACAAAGCTGGAAACTGGCATCTGCCTGAGGTAGGTCCTGGGTCAGCACAAGTGCATGGAGTGTAGGAAAGAACAGGTGAGAACCAAGAGTGATACTGAGGGGTTGTGAAGGAGCAGCCAGAACACAGAGGTGCTGGACTTTGTCTCATCACATCCTCCTAAAGGCAGACAAGCAGCTGTTAACCATTTGCACAAAGCTTTGGTTTTTTTACTGGAGAGATGGCACTGGGAAGAGAAAGAGCCCAAGATACTCTTGTGAGCCTCCCCACCCCACTGGTGCTTGTACCTGGAAGGTTCCAGAGGGCACTGGGAAGTGGTGGCTCTGACTTTAGAGAGATGTAAAGCCAGGCCAGAGTGAGCCTGGTGAGCTCTCGCCTGCCATATCTCACTCCAGCCTCTACTGGAGCAAGCTGGGGGACTTTGTTTCTTTTTGCACTGGTTTTATTGCCTTGTTGGTTCATGGTCACCCATGACCCCATCGTCCCTGATTCCCTGTCTAGTGCAATGCGGACACCTGCACTGCCAAAGCTCTCCGGGTTTGTTGTAGCGGTAGACTCACACCTGGCTCCCTGTGCATTCTCTGCAGAGATCTGGGAGGAGAGGTAGGACAGGAGAGGAAAAAATGGCTCCCTTTTACATATCAGTTAATATCTGGAATTCCATTGCAGCTGATGTGGAGCTCACCTATCTTTCAAGATGTCTCTTGTTGTGTTATATTTAGCTGTAAATCCCAACTGTGCTTAGATTTTCCTCTGCAGTTCTTGCAGGAGGGATTTTCTTCCTGTCCTATGTTTAGCATCCTTTCCAGCTCTCACTCCGTTGTGCTCACCTCTTGCAGGCCTGTCTCTTCACTGAGAGTTAGCTTGGAGAGGAGGGAAGAAGAGGACTGCAAGGAGGAGTGTTATTTAGGTTGGACAAAGTTGCGTAGCCCTTCCTGGGGCGTGCAGCTTGATGTAGCAGGAAGATTGTTTGTTCTAGTCACTAAGAGTTCTATTTATGCTTCTTGTTGCTCCTGGCAGGATGGGAGCTGAATAAAAGTACCTCTCTATCCCAACAGTTTGGTTCTTTAGCAAACAGCTGTGGATCCAAACAAAAATGTCCTGACAGGAGAGCAAAGGGATAGCTCTTTTGGAGGATGCACCAAGAGACTTTGATTTAAAGTGATCCTTGGGCAGCCTGAATGCAGGAAAGCTGCTGAGCAGAGAAGAGCCAGAGGAGATTTTTCCAATAGTGACATGTTCTCAGCGTGATGCTGTTGCCACGCATGGGGTGGAGTGGGACAAGGCAGAGGAGAGCAAAAAATGCCCCTCCGATGGCCTCAGCATCACTGATGGGATCCCTGCTGGGGCAGCTCAGCTGAGGAGCACCTCGTGCTGGAAACCAGCCCTGGAGCCAGGAGGAATTCATGGGCCACCCAACGTCCGCTGTTTGTAGGTAGCCCTGTGCCGATCAGGTAGCCTGGGAGGAAGGAAAGGTGTTCTTCGCTTTTAGTGCTCCCTGGCTCTCAGCTTTTCATTTCTGTCCACAGAAGTGTCAAGAAAGCGTTGGTTTTATGTTTAACTCCATTAGACGGAGGGCTGCAAACTCAGAGCCCACATTAATAGGATACTTGTCTTTCAGAGCCAAAACGGAGGGTGAGAGACCAGAGTCTCTTGCAGCTAAATACTGTTCCATTGTGCTACGTTTTATATCTGCTGGTAGGAGCAACCAGAAGCTGTGTGGGAATGCGCTTTAAATGTGTTATTTCGTTAAAATGTCACTTTCTCAAGTATCATGTGCTGTATTTGCACAGGGCTTGTGGGCTCTCAGTATGCGACTGTGGAGAGAACTGGAGCACAGGACCACCCCAAGGTATCCAGCTGCTTCCAATGCGGTGCCGTGGAGGGGAGACAGCCTGCGGTGGGAGGCGCGTGTGAACTTCCACTGCTGGTCTCAGCATCCGCATGTGCTGCTGCCTGGGCTGGCTCTGCCGGTGGCTGGACTTTGTGGGCAAGCCACTGTGCAATACAGGAGAGAGGATGGCTCCCCGGTGGGCGAAAAGTGTGCTTGGAGAGGGAAGGAGCCCCCCCAGAAGGGTTAAGTCCTTCCCAGGTTCATGTAGGTGGGATGGCTTGATGGCCATGCCAAGCTGAGTCCCAGTCACCTGCTGGTGCTGCAGAAGAGGAGTCGGGGGAGCGGCAGGGTTTGTTGCACTGTTAAAGGCAACATCATTTTTGGAAAGTGTTGGGTTATTAAGTGAAGATTTTGGTGCCCAGTTAAGGCTGAAATTTGCTAAGAAGGGAGGAGGTTTTCTGCGAAGCATCTAACGCCCACTGGAGTTCACTTCCAGCTCACTCCCAGAGCCTGGCCAGAAATTTTGTCCTTAATTATTTTGTGCAAGTGCAAAGTGCCCTTTCTTGTGTCAAATAATACTTAATTTGTGGTCCTGCCACACCTTTACCTCTCCTACTGTGGACCCCTGCACCTTCTTATACTCCTGGAGCTTGGCTTTCTTTTTGCACCCTTGCACTCATTGCCAGGGCTGTAGCCACACTTGACTGGGAAAGCTCCAAGGTCGAGCAGGTCAGCCACTGGTGCCTCGGCTTGGTGATGGGGCTGCCTCTTGCTCTGAAGTCTGTGGGTGGTAAAGACTACCGCAGCACTGTGATATTGCTGAAGCTCTTTAAGAAATTGTCTTCGCTTCAGCTGCATCTTCTCCAAAGCTTTGGAAGATGGAAATGGAGCACCCCGAGAATGTTCCCAGCAGGGAATAATCAAAACGTATGCTTACATGTGACTGGCTCTGAGTCCTCTGGCTGGAGGTTGTTGCCTTAGAGGTCTTAAGGCTTTCTTTTTTTTTTAAAAAAAAAATTTTTTTGATGCCATAACCAAACACCTTGTTTGCTGTTATCAGCCTTTATCTGGCCAAGAAGATCCACATCTCTGCAGACATCCAAAAGCAGGGAGCCAAATCGCAAGTTTTGGAAGGGCAGCTTATTGCTGGACTCACAAGGAGAGAATCTGGAAGTGGCCCCAAGGCTTCCCTAGAAAAGTGCAGAACAGGCATTCAATGGACACTGCCTTCCGTGGCGGAAGAGGCGTTCAAACCAGCAGGGTTGCTTGAAAGGGGGATGGTGATACAGCTGCTGTTGAGTCCAAGGACTGTGTCAGTGCATCTTCTAGGAGAGTGGCTAAGCTGCCTCCTGATTGCTGAGAGCAGCTTTCACAGCAGGGCAGGGACCTCGTGCATCTTGTAGGCATGTTGGAGGAAAGCTGGCTGCCCCAGTGAGCTTTTGGGCTGGAGGAAGGGTGGTCTGACAGGTTGGCCTGGGACACAGGAGCTTTGCAGGTAGCTCTTTGCTGTGCCCCAGCCTTAGATCGTGATCCAGGCATGTTCCCGTCTCACAGTTCTGCTCCAGTGGTGGTACCAGGGATCTTTCTCCCATATCCTTTTCTCCTGTCTTCTGGCAGCTGCAAGCTGGACACCTGGGTTTCCAAGCCAGAGCTCAGAGTGAAAGAAAGATTTGTGCCACCAGAAATTAATCTGATGGGGGTGATGAGTGGGACAACTCTCCAGGGCGGCCTTCACATGGCAGGAGGAGCAAAATGTTGGAGGCAGCCAGACCCCTACTTTGGGGTTAGGACTGTTCTGTTTGTCATGTCTGGGGCCCTGGGGGTCCTTTGGGACCCCTGTGCTGTGGTAACAGGAATGAGGACAGATTCAAATATGACAAGTGATATGTTACTTTTAACACCGAGGGAAACAGAAACAGCTCAGGGAAGCTGAGACAACATTTCTGGAGCGACGTAAAGTTTTTTAAACAATTTCTTGATTACTTTGACTGCTTGATCTTACAGCCTGAGTATTGCCCTGGTGTTATTTCTTTGCATTTCATTTCCTAAGACATCCTGAAGAGCAGGCAGTGAAAAATAAAAGAAAAACCTGGCACGTATTTTACAAGCTGTGCTCCCACAGACCCCATCAACCCTTTAAACCACAGCTGCTCAGATAGCTGAGGCCACTGGAAAGGCTCCTACTGACTTCAGGGGCCTTTGAACCCATCTGTAATTAACGACGCACTTGCAAGCATGACCAAAAGTCCACCTTAGTGGAAGAGCTGCCACTGGCTCCAGAAGAGGCTGGGTCACAGCCTGGCTGTGGGCTCGTGGTGGAGGAGCTACCTGCACACCACCATCACTGCTGGATGCACTGCCAGCTAATGGAGCTGCATCGGCGATGTACCACCCGCTACCTGACAGCAAGGGAAGGAGAGGCACCTTTTTTCAAGTCTTTGGGCTGGATCAGCATTTTCAGCCCATGGCTGGACTCCAGTCATCTTCCTAGAGTGTTTGTGGCAGCTCCCAAGCATCAGGTTTTTTCCTTTGAGTTCCACAACAAAAAATGTGGTTAGAAATTTTTTTCATTGGGGAAGTTTCTTGCCTCAGGCCAAGCGCAGAAATGTGGAATGGATTTGGATCAAACTTTTTTTTTTCTTTTTGAATTTAATTTAAAGAAAAAAAAAACAGTGCCTTGGGCAAGAGCTGAAGCATGGAAAATTTTATCCCAAAAGGTAGATGCTTTGTGAAATTACGAGCGTGTGAAAACAGGTGGTTAAACTGAAATGGTTTTACAGATTTAAGTACAGAGGGTGCTACCAAAAACCTGTTATAAATCCTGGAGTGAACTCTTCTTGAAAGGAAGAGGTAGAAGAACAGGCCATCAGCAAGTAACCTGAACCACTACCAAACCCACAGGCGGCTGCAGACCCGGTAAAGAAGCCAAGCAAAATGAGGAGAGGCTTTCTGAGAGGTCAGCAAGGGAGCCAAGTCCAGGCCCGGGCTTCAGGATTTAAACTCGGCCTCAGAAACGACACCCTAGTGACTGGTATCTGGCCGGGACGAGTTTTACTTGCAGCACCTGATCCAAAACCTGCTCGAGTCAATGACAAGCACTCTGCAAACTTCTCTTAAGTGTTGGATCAGGGCCTTAAACCTGCAGCCAGGAGAAAAAACACATAAGGACTGTGCTGCAGCACGTTCGTGGTGGAGGAAGGGCTGGCACCACGCGAGAGCCAGAACCCCAGAGCCCTTTCCTGTGAAAACCACTGGGCGTACTGCTGAAGGTAGAAATAGGGTCCTGGGGAGAAGACAGTCACGGTGAGTTGGAGGTCTGCAGCTGTGAGAAATCAGGAGGGAAGGCTTTACGGTCGTTGCTGGTGTCATTACAGCTAAAGTGGCTAATTACATCAAGGCTTTGCTGTGCAAAGTGCTGTATAAACACATGACAGGAGAAGGGACCCCATCCCGTGCTGACCTTGGTTGGCACAGAAAAGGGGTAGCAGCGCTGTTCAGCTGCCTGGATGGCTTCCAATGAGCACAATGTGTGGCTGCTGTTGTCGGGCTGGAGCCGGGGGCCTCAGAAACACATCTACTGGGTGGATTAAGTTGAAGTAAGAAAATACAATTTGCTTGTTCAATTAGCAGAATGATCGGTGAGTGAAAGTCCATTTTTGATGGTTGAAGGTGCCTACGTGTGTGTGTGTGTACGCTCTAAAGGATGCTTGACTCAATTTTCTATACTAGCAGGCTGTCTATTGTCTTCACACATCCAGGTTGTTCTCCTGTGAGCTCAGGAGATAAAAAAAATATCTATTTTTGCCCTTTCATCGTAACCCTTCATAGAAATGCAGACACACCACCAACATACACACACACACACACCCCCCCTGCAAAATGTGCCTTGGGGGAACCCAGCTCATCCCAAGGGTTAGCCACAGAGCCCCACCAAGAAAACACACTCTGGGAAGCATCCACCTTTGTGGAGACCTGATGTAGCTCAGCAAGGACCTGCCAGGGAATGAGATGCTGTTCCCAGTCCCCCGGGAAGTGGTGCTCCAGCTTGACGCCTCGCTCCCAGCTTTGTTATTAATATGTGCTGGCGTACGGCTTTTAGGCTCTCTGGGTCACTAGGAATGAGCTGATTTCTGTCGTGTTACTAAAATGTAAGTGTGATTATGAAGTGTTATGATATATGGTCTGCAGAGTTTTACAGCTGTGTCTTAAAGGGCTCATAACAAGAAAAAAAGGAGGGCTTAAACTGGAAGCCAGGAGTATAGTCAAATTAAGGAGTACAATGGCAATGCTAATTAAAACCCCTCAGAGGGAAGCAGGGCAGGAAATGACCTAACTGCCAGCACTGTCACAGGATGGTTATTGCCAGGGACAACACAAGGGAGAGGCAAGCCAGAGGCTCCTCTCCCCCCTGCCACAGAGCAGGTGGGCATCCTTGCTTTGTCAGGAGAGCCAGCATACCAGCCATGGAGAATTTGCTGGTTGCCTGAACACTTCGGGGTGCAGAAGCTGTTAAAGAAGACCTCAAACAAGGTTGCAGCCTGCAGCACTTTTTCCTAAGCATTTCCTTCGTTTCTTCTCACATTAGACAACTACAGAGGAAGTAGAACTCTATCTCATGAGAGCGTGGGTGCAGGCTCTGTGCCTTCCACTTTGGTAAAGAAGAGTGTGCTGGCATCCTCCTGGGAAGTCCAGTGACCAAGAGATGATGGGCTCCATGACAGCCTGCAAGGGCTTTCCTCGAGGTCTTGGGTGTAGGTAGGATAAGCAAGTGTCTGGGCTGCAAAGTACACTTTGCTTTGTCAAGTAGCCGTGAAAAGGGGGTTTGAGATTTCAAGGTTCTTTTGGACCCCTCACAGTCAAACCGTGAAAAGATTATTAAAAGAACATGGCGCTCATCAGAGCAAAAGCGGGAGCCTTGTCTTTACCATCAAGACACATGTGTAAGGTTGCCTTTTTCCTACAGAAGCAGGTTATTTTCCTATGCATGCAAGATACAACATTAATCTATTTTTGCTCTATTGTCTTATCCTTTCTTTGCATGTCCTTGACAGAAATGCAGGACCCCACCACCATGCTTTGACCCCTTGCAGCTTTGTCTTCAGTCCCTGAGAAGCAGGATGGGTCTGGAGGTTTCTCCACCGGCCTCTCCAAGCAGGACCTTGTGCTGCCACCCAGTTTTGACTCAGAGTAGCATCGGTCGTTCCAAGCCCAGAAAGACATGGCACAGCATCTGTTGGGCAAATATCTGTCCAGCCGCTTGGGCTTTCTCTTTGTGTGTCCAAGCCTTGCAAAAAAAATTTCCCAGAAGATATGAGCCTGAACTATTCCTTTGAGGTGAGTGTGAGATCTGCTGCAGAGGGGGATGGGATGCTCCATTTCAGCCTTGGACCTCACATCCCTCTGGAGACCTCCAAGTCTTTTTTATTCATGCCTTGGCTCCAAGGTTGGCTTTTTCCTTCAAACAAGTCCAACTAGAAAGTGTTTAGGAACTGCTAGCCTTGCTGTTCCACATTTCATCTGTTCAACACAGTATCTTCCATTCTTTTTGAGTTTTCCAAGTTAGGTGAGTTAATTCCTGATCATAGCCATTACTTCAGCACCTGCTGTGGTGAAGGTGCAGCCTTTCGAGATGACTTCAAGTCCACCATCCAGGTTTTCTTAGAGGTAAGTAGGAGTGGGTGAGACTTTTTTTACATGATGCCACTGAGCTGTGCTGCTGGATTACACAGCTTGATCCAGGTCAGTCCAAAATCCAGGTAAATTTAGATCAGACATCAAGTCCTGCCAAAGCCTTGTAGATCAAAGCAACAGGAAGTACTGGCATGGGCACACAACAACATTCGCTACGTTGGCCTCCTCTCCAGTTCTGCCCCAGTCGAGGGCAGGTCACATCCCCTCCATTGCATTGATTTAAATGGCTAGCAGCTCACAGCACCATCTTTGTGCATTATTTAAACAGTGAAGCTAGGGCTTGCAATAGTGCCAACGGAGGCCAATAGTAACGATAGAGAAGAGAGAGGGCTAATAACAACTATTTCTCCATCTGTTGGAGACTAGCTTTCTTATATGGCCAGGTACAACTGTCTTTCTCCTCCTGTGTTACTGGCCTACAGCACCTTCTGCATATTTCATCAGTTTATTTGGCAGTGTGAAATGCCATGCCACATTTTGTGGCATTGAAAGACTCGCATTCCAGAAGTTAAATAATGGTCCTTACAGACTAATCTGTGATACCACTAATGCACTATTTCAAGTGAACAGTAAAAATATTCTGTCACCACCGTAAGTAAGTAACCAGGATAGGTTTTCATAGCTTGCAAAGCTGACCCACCATACTCTGCATAGGGAAAAGCTAATTTCTCTGTTTTGTTTTGGTTTGTTTGGGTCTTTTTTTTTCATTTGTTTGTTGTTTTTTTCCCCATACCTAAAATGACTCAAACACTTTCCTCTGTGCTCTGGAAGGATGTGATTTTCAAAGTGGTGAAACCTCACAGCAGTAAGAGCTGAGTAAGTTCACAGAGACCTGATCACAGTTACTTGCAAGAGCCCATGCTACACTTACTTCTTCTGGTGTAACAGTGGAGAGAAAACGGAAGGCAGAGGACATTTCTGACAGAGGATCTGGCAGCATAGCATGTAAGTACGGCTGATTTGAAGGCAGTGTGCAATCAGCCCAAGGCAATTAGGACCAAAGATGCAGAAAAATTTAACTAATATTGAAGACGCTGTCTTCTCTCAAGCTGAAGGACTTTTTATTTTATTTATTTATTTATATTTTTATTTTATTAGGACACCTGTTACCATAAACTTGATGCCATGTGGGCTTTTCTTCAAGGACTATGCTTCCAGCCATACAGCTGGCCACTCTTCTGGAGCCCAGAGTCTGGGAAGGACAATCAGCTCCTCCCTTGTTTAACCCGAGTCCACTTGCATGCCAGCTGTCGCTGTCCCACATCCTAATGCACCTCCTTTGCTGCAGCACTGGGATCCGGGTGCCCAGCAGCAGCCCTTGTTCAAGCCTCCTAGAAGAAAACCAAGTGCGGAACTGTACTTGAAGGTAGGAAAGAGTCGTACTTGTTCTGTGCTAGAAATCCCTTGCTGGTAAGGGGCCACCCTGGAGTGTCCAATTCTTTGTCGTTACCTAGAAGAAAAGCTGTTTTTGCCTTCCTTTGGCTCTCTTAGAAGCTGGGCCCTTTTCCTCACGCTAGGAAAGATGCTTTCCTCTCCACAGTGACCTGGGGCAACACCTCACACTAGTGCCCAGCAGATGTAGGGCAGAGAAAGGCTTACCAAGTGGGATGTCACAGTGCTGGTACATCACAGAGTCTTTTCACCAGGGTGCTGGGGTATGTCTGCTCTTCCACAATGATGAGGCAGGACAAAATCTGACCAAGATGAGCTAAGTGCCATACAGCAAGTTATCAGGGAAGAAAAAGCTGGTTTGCAGGCTCCAGCAGCAGGAAGCTAACAGCTTTTCCGTCCATCACGCTGTGTTAGAAATCAAAGCTGCTGAAGATCTGGCCACAACCAGAACCACAAGCAGAACCCAAGCAAAGTCGCCAGACAGAGAGAGACTTGTGCCAAATGGGGAGCAGCCTGCGGTCTGCAGAGAAGAGACAAGCAGGACCAAAGACTCAGAGTGTGCATGTCCCATTGTGTTCAGTCACGTGGAGGAATGTAGGCTTTTCCTTGGCAGAGGAATTAAACGTTGGTAATGGTGAACTCCCCAAGATCAGGTTGAAGTTAGAAGCGAAACAATAGGTACAAGGCCCGAAAACGAGGAGTTTCAAGGTGACAAAGTGGCCGTGGGCTGGAGTTTCCAGCTGTCTTTGCTGCTTCCTAGGGGAAAGAAATAATGGCTTGAGCCTGACCAAAGCCCCTCCTGGAGGATACGTTTCCTGGGAACTCTCACTTTGGTGGCTGTGAAACCCATAAAGTTTTTCTTCTTATATCTGGGAAACTACAGTCAAGCTCCTGTGGGGCTGTCCTTGGTTAAATAAATGATGGTAAAAATAACTCACAAATGCAACACCAACATGGGCATGTAAATCAACGCCTGCAGTGCCTGTTAAGGTAAGGTGCCTCCTTTTGCAGGGGGTGGGGTGTCTGTGAAGGAGTCATCCTGCAAGTGAAATCCAGTCGAGAGGGAGGAGGCAAGGTCCCATCAAGATATGACTCACAAATCCATCAGCAATTTCATTTCAGAAGAGATACAAGGATTTAACGCAGCTGTCAGCAGCATTCTTCAGGTCACACTGCTGCATAAAAGAGAGTGTTAGAACCTGGGACTTAAACTAAACAGATTTCCTATAGGAAACACACACAAAATTACATTGCTTCTAAAGTTACTTTTATAGACATTTTCCCTGAGAAATATTTCTCCCTGGAAAAATAAATTCACAGGATGTAATTAAAACAGTTATATGTGTACACTGGAATGGCCCCCTTTAAGTGCTTCACCAAATGCACCACTAAATAAAGGAATGAAAGCCAGCTTTGTTTAAATCTATTAATAATAATATGTATTAATTATAAAATGAGACATTGTTCTGTTAGTTTACGGTTATGAAAATAGTCTTTAATAAAGCTGAGACTAGAGTGCTCAGCTTTTCAGTTGTCTGCACTGTTAAAAGGGCTTTGAAAATCTACCGTAATCTACTTCTTTTACTTGTCAAACCCTGACCCGATAAAGGCGATGGGTATCAGATTCCATACCCCATGGATTCTGGCAATAACCAGGTGCTGATGACTGTAATTTTTTCTGCTTTTCTTGCCATTTTCTTTGGTTTTAGCTGTTGTTTAAACAAAAAGAGAAAGAGGCAACTGCATTGTATTAGAGTTTAACTTTCACACGTTGGGAACAAAGCCTTAAGAGGTTTGTATTGATCCATCTCTGCACTGAGCAGGGTGCACTGGTGCTTCCAAATTAGGCACAATAATTATCTCCAGCCCCCTGCCCACACACCCCAGGCCCCACTGCCCCAGTCCAGCAACGTGTGGTGTATCTACTCACCCAGCTTTGCAAAGTGCCTAAGCTACAACACCCCTTTCTGCCTGGAAAAGGATCCTCAGGGGTGCAGAGGTGTTGCAGCCTGATGCCAGGCAGGAGGTAACTTTTTCCTTGTGTGGTTTCCTGCTTTTGGAGAAGCTTTGTGAAGCATCAGGAGGGGAAGGCAGCCTGCTTCATCAGTATTTATAGCCCAGCTGAAATATTCTTGAGAGGCTATTCTGTCTTTCCTTCCCACTTCTCACACCAGACAGACTGTAACGTGATACTCCTGACCTGGGGAAGGGATGCTGGTGTTATTAGAAGTGGGCTGAGATAGCCTGACATGCTAGAGATGCTTTCTGTGTTGTGGCATCTTGTGATGTTGCCCGTCGGCCCCTGCAGCCCATTGCAGATTCGGTGCAGCTGGGCAGAGGGTCACCGCTCTGTCATTTCAGGGAGTGACTTTCAGGGCCCAGGGGTAGTGTTTGCTGGGCTCTTGCATGAGGGAATCCACGCAGCAGCAAAGAAGCATCACTGCCTGCCCTTCTCTGTGTGCTCCTTACGCAAGCCATCTCTCCCATTAGTTTGTTACACCTGATTGAGTACCTTTTGGTTTTGCTTTGGTTAGTTTTGTTTTACCTTTTATTCTTGCTCAGCAGGAATATGAACTAAAAGCAAAAAGCCAAAATTACACCTTTATACAGTATTAACAATATCTATATAATGGTTTTTATTGCTATATTGCTGTCCTGATCACAAATAAGACATTTCCATGTCTTTCAGGCATGACTGGCCCTATTTTCTTTATCTGTCCTAAGAAGAGCAAGGTGACATTTCTAGTGCATCTCTAGTCCAGGACGTATTTTTGAGGGGAGAGGTAATAACCTGGGGTCGTTTGTTAAAAGAAATGTTGCATCACTGGTAGGGGAGAGATGCTGTAAGAAGGATTATTAGAACAGTCAATGTTATTTCTTCTTTACTGGAAGCTGATTGTTGGTAACCGAAAGGTTTTAAATAGCCTCTCCAGAGCCACTTCTAATGAGGAAAAAAAAAAGAAAGAAAGAAAAAAAAAGACAAAAAGAGCAGAGAAAAATGAACAGGGGTTGATCTGAAATGCCTTGAAACAGAACCCCCTTCCCTGGGAGCAAGGGGAGGTGGTCAAACGTGTGGAGTCGAGAGTTAAATTTTCATTTCTTAATTAGCTCTAAACCCCCGCGCCCTGCCACTGCGAGTGAAAGCCAGGCCAGGGAATGCTGCCCGCGCGTCACTTCGCAGCTGTTCAGCATCGCTGCATCTGAGCAGGGAAAACAATTGGGGAAATGTTTTATGTTCACACTCCACCTCGGAGGTAGGCCAGCGTCCAGAGCATGCTGTAAAACAGGCAGGAATGCCGCTGGCTGGAAACAGGCTCGTAATTCTTGTGCCCCTCTTTCCAAAAGACACCTTTCTTCATGTAATTGTTTTAAAACCGCAGTGTGTTCACATTACCCTCTGCAGAAATCACGTCTGAAAATGACTTTGTAGTTTCTTTTTTTAGCATTGGGATTTGAGTAGGGGGCTAGTTCTTGCTTTGTTTAGTTTCCTTGAATCCCCCCGCTCACCGCAACAGCCAGGGGCTTCTTTTCCCCTTTTATTCTCTTGGGGCTCAATTCAATAAATATACATCCGGCTCCTTCACAGTTGTAGTCTGGCTTAATGAAATTGTGCTAGGCACTTCCAAGAGAAGGATGTTTATTTTTCTCTGCTGATTTGGTTAGGCTGGTCCAGGTCTTGTGTGCCCAGAGAGCTGCTCTATAAAGAGACCCTTGTGATTGCAGCGGGGACGCTATGTCAGCCGGTAAGTGCCTGCACTCACTCAACACTGGGATTCTCTTACTGCAGAGCCAGGGTGCGGGCGGGCGGCTGTATTTTCTATATACAATGCACGGGGAAAAAAAAGCATGCTAAGAACACAGTGTTAAGGTGGGAAAGTCAAGCACTTGCAAGGCTGATATAGCTAGAGCTGTCTGGAGAGCAGGCTTAATTCATCTGTTTATGTGAGCACATTATGAAACAGTCTCCTACTTTTGCATGCTTGCTTTTTAGTTAATGGCATATTGTAGCTTTTGCCAGAACTCGCCACCTTCACGATGTGCTTTCTCCATAGATGTCCAACACCACAGAGATCCTGATGCCTGTTCCTAGCTGGATACAGTGGTGATGAAGTCAGACATCTCCAAAAGCACAGCCCCTGAAGGAAGGTGGAGCTGTAGATGCTGCCATGGGGGACTCGGTGAGTCTTTTATTACTAACAGATTTATGAGTTTGTTGCTCAATGCTCAAGATCAACTTTGCCGCAGACCTCATTTGAGACAGCAGTCTTATTCCAAGTCACTGGGAGCTGTATCCTTGGGCTTGGATCTGGACTGCCTGAAATGTCTTGATGGGTTGGACTAGGTGATCTTTAAAGGTCCCTTCCAACCCAACCCATTCTACGATTTCTATGTAATATTCACTGTTCGACTTCTCTTTGTGTCAGGAGACAAACACTGGTCTGGGACATTTTGCATCTGTGCAGTGAAGTATGAAAGCCTGGCACTGTGCAGCGTGGATGGACAGATGCAGAAAAGGCAGATGCATTCAAATGCCAGTAGTTCAGGGTGATTCCTGTTCCCTTTGGGCCTGGCACCAAACATTCGCAGAATAAATGGTGTTCTTCACCTGAGAGACCTTCAGCCAAAGCCACAAGGCAGAGGAAGTGTCATGCCAGCTTTGCCAGCAATTAAGCGTTGAGAAATCAGGAGTTGGGTCTCTCCTGACCCTTAGTTCCTGATCTGAAATTGATTTTGCAAAGCATCAGATTAAAAACAACCCACCTATTCAGTTCTTTAATTTTTGCCTTCCCCTTCACGATTTCAAAGTTTTCTACCCAGTGATGAAATGCACAATATATTTTTGAATGAAAGCCGAGTGCCTTTTACAGCATCTCTGACGTGAGGGTTAGGAAATCTCCATCTTCCAACCGAGGGGAGGGATGGTGGCTCAGGGAGCATCAGAGACCTGCCAAAGTTCACGAAGTGAGACGCAGGGGTGGGAACCCAGATCCTGCGAGTGGTGGTCTGATTTCTTCCTACTTGTGTTGCCCTCAGCTTCTTAAACTGCAGCCTTACTTTGAGACAAGCTGGTCTTGCTGCTTTTAGTTAGATTTTCCTCCCACTTTGCTCCTGATGGAAATGTTTGATGGTTATAAAAAAAAATGGAAGTGATTCCTTTCAGATTAGGTTCTCTTCCTTTTTGATCTGCAAAACCCAACCAAGTGTTTCCATTACGGCAGCCGCTTCTCCCTTCACCTGAGGATGGAGACAGTATGCTGCAGGCTGGAAAGGGTGTCCATCCACTGACAGACTGCTATCAGCTGTTGGGTAAGCTGGTGTCAGCTCTCTGGTGGGTACACGGAGGTTTTGGTCCAGAAAAAGAGTCCCGAAACCAATTGACTACCTATAACTTTGAACAAGGATTCTGATCCCATCTGTTGTTTAACATCTTAAAAACAGGAAAGGTTTTCAGATTAAACTCATCTCCTCTGCATTCAGATTAAAAACAACACTCCTCTTGTGATACAGAAAGCCCCAGGGCTGTACCAAACCTTTCCTTTGCTAGAGTCTACAGCCTTGCTGTAGCTTATACAAAAGCATTGGAGTTGCCTTGCATTTGACATTTTTTCCTAGGAGCTTACATTTTCAATGTCCTCAGCAATGGTGCTAGCAAAGTTAAGGACAAACATTCCCGTATTTTCCAGCAGTTTCTGTCACGGTCTCTTTTTTCCTCTATTTGGGAATTAAGTTTAGTCCCACTTGAGCCAGCACCTTCTCTAAGCCTAGCTGAAATACTATTTTAAGAATTGTTCTTAAGAGTACAAGTATTTCATGCGGTTTGTTGAAGGAAATGTATGAAACGGGGAAGGATTTCCACTGTCAGGTTTACATAGGGATGCATCTGCTTGGTGAAAGGAATCAGAGCTGTAGGTCCAACACGTGAGGGAAGAACCACCAGAGGCTGGGCATCAGGCACTTGATGGAGCTGGGTCACCTATCCCACATCACCTCTGCTTACTGCTTCAATCAATAATCCGTGCTGCTGGATAGTTCTCACTGGTGATAGTGGTTCTCCTTCCCATTTCCATGCAGATATACTTTCCATAATTGATTTATTTTCCTCTGATTATTTAACAGCCAGGATATAGCTCCTAATATTCACTTTGCATGCTTAACATTATAAACGGAAAACCCTCCGGGGGCTTTAGCCTTTTGGTTTGCTTTTCAACGCACTGTCTTTGGCATTTTTCAACATTGAGAGTAAATGCAAGAGAAACCACCTGCCAGAGGGTGAAACCTGCCCTATCTTGTTGCTTGGTGGACCCTGTCTTCTCTGCAAGAGATGGGGTCCAGCCCTGGGGAAAGGGTGCACATCCGACTGCAAAGGGGCTGAAGATGGCTTTGCTCAGGGCAGCAGGATGAAGCAGACAATGGTCAGACTCTGAAGAAGACGGGAGGGGCAGGGAAAGCTACAGAGAAGCATTTTGCATGTGCATTATGGAAATGAAGTTTTCTCCTCCCCAGCTTTTACAGCTCCTTTCTATTGTTCTGCTCCTGCTTTTCCTTGAGGTATTTCTTCTGACAGTTCCACACAAGTGGTGAAAGAAGTTCTTCAAAGGGCAAAAACGAAGGGGGGAAAAAAGCTCTTCAGTTTTATTTTCCCATCAAAATCTGAATATTTTATGAAGAGAAAAAATAGCAAAAAATATATATAAAAATCCCTTTTGTCTGCAAATCCCCTGGTGGAAGTGGGGGAGGTTTGACTGAAATGTTCCTGCGTGACTCATTTCTGGGCAGCTTTTTGCCATCAATGGAAACTTGTCCTCAGCAGATTTTATGTTATTTTCTAACCTGCCTGCAAGGAGGTGTTTCGTCTGTTGACTGAGGTGAAGGAGGCGCCTGCTTCTCCTTTGATATTCCCACATCTGCCATCAGAGAAAGACTCCAGATGGCTATTTCTCCTGGAAAACAGTGGTGAAAACTCCATTGTTGTTTTCCTCCCCTGCCTCATGCTGGGGATGTCTCTGATGCTGCCTCAAACTGTTGATGACAGTGGTCTGATCACAGTAATGCACCCGGGAGAGTAAGTACCCGCAAGCACGCCTGCTCCATGAGCTGGGAACCTGTGGCCAAGGTATGGGCTGCCTCCTCTCTCACGTGCTGGGCATGCCTGAGAGACTGGGCTGATGCAAGCCTTTCCTTGGGTCCTTCGTGCTTGGAGCTAGGCTCTCCTGAGGAGTTCCCGCAGGATGGTAATGGGCTACTGAGAAATGATTTCCAGAGCTGGAGCCTTTCACACCCTTACCAAAAGTAAATACTAGGAAAAGAATGAGAAACAAGCATGAAATCCCGCGCTCTCTCAGGTGGTCCCATAATTTTATTGGGAGAAATGAAAGGGGCATGTAGGACAGTCATTGCTCTGTTTTCTTTTAAACAGGGGTCCTCTGGTCAAAGCTAAAACTACTAGAGCAGCAAGCGCCCAAGGATCAGAGATGCGGTGTGACCCACACCTCTCTGGGCATAACCAGTTTGAAATACAACCTTTTTTTTTTTTTTTTGGCCACTTTTCCCCAGTGGTATCGTGGCATGGCGAAGGCAGTGTAAACTTTGCTTTGGAACTGTGCTGGGGCTGGCATCCCCCATGCAGGTGAGGCGTTCGTGACCTGCCAGCACCCACATCATCCAGGCTGCTGATTATATCTGTGTTTATCCTGGTGGTTCTTTACTCAGTTTTAGCCCTCTTTCCTCACTTGCTGGACTGATCGTACCAGTCTGCTGGGAGCAGCAGGGTTACTGTTCACAAATTTTGTGATTCTGTCTCATTTTGTCCCATGCTGAAGATGACAGATGGGTGGCATTTTCTAGTCTCTGACTTTCTGGGGTGTTCCAGTATAATCTCTATTCCATGTCCTCCACTTTCTCATGGTCAGGATTGAGGGAGAAAAGTCATGGACACCTGATGGAAGGTCAAAATACAGCTAGCTGATGAATCAGTCCTGCCTCTCTTCCCTTGAGACAGTCACATTTAGGCATGTCAAGGCACATTTGCAGCGTAATTAATTTACAGGACTCCAAGCAACCTATCTGTTGTCATCTTTGTGATTATAGCCCCAGTCCTAATGACAGTCCCAGATGCTGGAATTAAGTTCTCATCCCATCTCTCATTCCTGTTTTCTGTTGCAGCCCCTTGTTAACGTACATCTTCATGTGCACTTTAGAAACTATACAAATTCCACAGAAAAATGTTGAGCTGTGCTACAAACTGCGGGATGGGGGATTTTTTCTCCTCCCCCCCCCCCCCCCCCCCCCCCCCCCCGCTGCCCCTTTCCCAACAGATGCATTTATCACCAGGGCAACTTAACTTCAGAGTTCACTAAAAATTCAAGCTGTTGGCTTAGATCCAGGAAGGGAGAAGTTTTATAGACTGAGCTAAGCGTGAATTACAGTTATGGTTTAGGCATTCTCTCCTTCCTTCCTTCTTCCCTCCTTCTCTCCTTCCTTCCTTCTCTCTTTCTTTTTTTCTTTTTCTTTTTTCTTGTTTTTTTTTAAAGAACAGTTTGCCTGTTACTCTGGCACTGAAGCAGTTGCAATTGCTAAGTATTTCATAATGAAGCTTTCTCCTGCTGCGCTTGGCGGGTCCGGGAGGAACCCTGTGGGATGTAAAAGGTGGTGTCTCTGGAAAGGGTGTTTGGAGGTGGTGGTGGTGGTGGGGCTAACCACTTGTTTTAGCACCAGGTATAAATAATTGCCCTTTGCAATCACAGAACAGAGTGCCCAACCTGGCTGCGAGATTCTCAAGATGTCCTTGTTAACCCAGGAATGAGAGAGGAGGAGGTGCATTTCTCTTCTCGCTTGCGCTGTGCAGTCTGGCAATACATGCAACCACTGGCTTAATTCCAGGAAGTAAAAGCGGTGGGTTAACAGGAATTCGCCCCTGCCCTCCCTCTTCTCCTCCACCATGTTCAGGTAAGACAGACCTTCCAGGTCCACAGAGGGGGCTTTCATGGCCCTGAAACTGGAAACTCTCGTTTGCAATAATCCCAGTGACAACGTGCAGAAAGGAGGGCTAAGTCGCAGGTCTTCCTATGTCCACGCTCTGTGCTGTTAGCTTTAGGAGTGCGTGCTGCTCATAGGGGACCCCACAGACCACTGCTGGGCGGTGGGGGCTGGTGGCAAGGGAGATGAGGAGGTAGGCTCTGCAGGCAGCAGCAGCTTGGAGGGCAGGTGCCCAGGTCCTGCGGGGGAGGGACCCTAGCGGTGCCCTGATAGATGGGCTGATTCCTTGCAGGATGGAGCCAGGATAGGTGAACTTTCCATTTCACTTGCAGAATGAGGAGCGTGGTTGGGAGAGGATGGCAGGTGGGAGGGTGTGTCTGCTCAGGAGAGACAGTGGGAAAATCGGTGAATGTGGAGTGGTTAAGCTAGCTGCCCATGGCCGGGGGCTCCTCCAGAGAATCCGTTTTCTTTGTTTCCTGCCCCGCCCCCCCCCCCCCTTCCTTTTATTTTCTTTTTCATTGCTTCAGTGTCAGGAGCTGGAGAAAAGGTCTTGCCTCATGAGCGAGTTCAGTGTGTGTTGGCTGTGTTGGATTACTGGCTATTTTTAGATACTGGAAGCTCTCCTTGAGAGAGTCGCTGGGTGGATTGGTTTTCAAGTGGGCTGGGATCAATGCAGCAGTCCGAGAGGCCACCCACAGAGACTGAACGGCTGGCCGCAGAGGGAAGGGGGGCCAAGTGAGTTCACCTGCCCTGGCTGCTTCTCCCTTCTGGTGGTGGGCCTGGCCAGGGCAGGTTTCTCGAGGTACTGTGCTCCAAGACAGAGAGCCAATTGCTCCCGATTGCTCTGGAGCTCTGCTGCCTTGTGCCAGCAGAGGATCTGCCCGGTGTACCTCGAACCAGCAGCAACCGCCTTTTGCAGTCTTTAGAAACAGTCCATGGACTTCAGTACTGTTCCAGTTACAGGAAGCATTAGCTGATTATTATTAGGATTATGGGACAATTCAGGCTGAAAGGAACCTTAGGAGGTCATCTAGTCCAGCCTCCTGGTGAGGCAGGCTGGAACCGCAGCCAGGGCTGCCCACAGCCTATGCCTTCAGCTTGTAAAAGGTACGTCTAGTAGGAGCAGCTGGACATAAAATTATTTCTCCAGACTTTGAAAAGGCATTTCCTAGGTCTTGGCCAAATGTTAACCTGTTTGCAAATTTACGTTTTCCCATTGCACTCACTTTGAGTGATATAGATTTACATCATAGTGGATTTCTCCATGGGCTTTCTCTTAAACACCTATGGATTTCCAGTGCTGGCCATCTCCAAGGCAGAGATAGCAATCACAGCCACTCCCTTTCTAGAGTCCTGTACAAGAACTTGTTAGGTCAACTTGGGATGGGTTGGTTTTCACATGCATTTAAGGAAAACAAACAAACAAAAAAACCCCCAAAATAAACAAAAAAGAAAAAGAGAGAGAAGAGCCTGGTTCAGGAGGTGAACTTGTGCTAGGAAGTATAATGGGTTGTGGTATGTAAAAACTTTCTGCCTTTCATTGCAGCATGTCTTTAAGTACATAAATACGTGGATGAGAGAGAAGAGAGTGGTTAAATGAGGCATTTGCTGCAAGAACTGAATGAACCTCGAATCACACCAGCCATCCAAACACTGGCGTTCCAGCTTCATCTGTCCTGTTTCTGCTTTTTCTTCTCGGGGGCTCTGCTTTGTCTATGGGGACAATTACCCTACTGCAAGTAAACACTGCTGTGTCCTCTGCCCCCCTTTCTCGCCTGTCTGCACTGTACCCATGTGAGAAGAGGAAGAGTCAGCTCCAAATGACACAGAGTGAGTAAACAAATCTATTTTAGAGAAAAATTGTGCTGAGCAGGAGTGGCCTGTTCCTAAGAGCTTTGAAAACTGGCGTTGCGTTCTTGCTGGGAAGGCACTAAAGTACAAAGGTTTCTGTCCCTTGCAGTAACTATCCCCTTGTGCACACAGGTATTGTGCCTTTTTGTTAGGGGCCATGTGCATGAAAGCCCATGGACTAACATGCATTTTTCCTCCGGACAAGACCTCATTGCTGGCCAGCAGTCCAACACACGCTTTGCAGCTGGAGGAGCTTATTAAATCTGTAAGGGCTGCAGACAATGCAACAGCTAGAAAGCTGCTCTAGTCTGTCTTTGTGCCATCAACAGGGAACTGAGATGTATATGGCTGCTTCCCTGCCCATGAGCAGACACAGAGGGGGTTACACAGAGCCCCTCTAGCCAGATGCAGTTGTAGGTTGGTGTTAGAAACCACGGAAGGAACACGAAGGAGTCTGCTGGAGAGTAGTGGGTCTGCAAGCATCCTGATGGAGCAAACTCAGCAAAGGCATCCCCCAAAGAGCGGCCAGCCCTGGGGTAAGCCTGCCTCTGAAAGCTCTACCTCTCACCCCCATGTTTAGAAAGCCTTTCACAAAGATGGGGCAGCACGGGCTGACCAAGCTGGGGCTGGAGCTTCACCTAGCCCTGTTGTCTGGTTTCCAGATCTGGTCCCTTTGACTCAAGGAGGCCCAAACAGACATTGAGTCCGGTTTCCAGACTGACAGCCAGTTCATTCCAGGGGATGTTTCTTGGCTCCAGGTCTGCCTCATCTAATGGCATAAGGACTAGCAGGCAGGGGGAGGTGGCAGTGCTAGCTAGAACCGATGGCTTCTGAAAATCCCATTGATTCCATTCCCCTTTTGATCTTCCACCAGGCAAGGCGAATGGGTTCTATTTACAGATCGTGCCTCTCTCCTCCAGATTGCTCGAGCCCATATAATAAGTTACAGGAAACCGTGTTTGCAGCCAGAGTCTGGCGTCGGTGGATTGATATTCTGCCACGGAGCAGCAGGAGTGGAGCTGCAGGAAAGCTAGATGGATTACCACCATTCCCTCCTGGCACTGGGGACTCAAAAATGTGCGCTCAGAAGCCAAAGGTGTGTTTCAAATGCTCGGAGAGCAGCTCTGCACCAGGGCATCACCATGACCAGCGGCTGGCCTGCGAGCATTGCCCAGGGAGGTGATCAGAGTCGGTGCGAACCGCTTTCCTTTCAAACCTTTTGCCTCTGCGTCTTTCCACGCACCTTCTCCTGCTTTTGCATGCTCAAAGCGCTGTGCCCGTGTGGGTACTTCACAAGCCCGCTGCTCCCTCCTGAGGGTGAGCTTTGGGCGCTGTATTTGAGGCTGCCTGGTGGGGTTTACACAAAGCAGTGGCTTTTTGCTCAGAGCCCACAGACCTGGCTGCTTCCCCATGGCATTTTCATGACCCTGTCGCCTTGTTGCTTGCTCCCGCCCGGCCTCCCCGCTCAGCTGCGCTCCCCTCTCAGCTCCGTCCCCCTCACACGGGCCGCCTGCTCTCTCTCACAGGCCGGTGGCAACCTGACAACACACCCCGGGGAGAATCGGACGAATGTGGCCAGATAAAACCTCTGCAGCTTTTAGCTGTGGGAAACCTCGCCTAGCCTAAGGAGCGAAACGCTGCCCGCTGCAGCAGCGCCCCAGCGCCCGGTATCCCCCCGCGGCGGTGCAGGGGCGGCCCTGAGGCGGCTTCGGGGCGAGCGCGCCGAGTTGCCAGGGCGGTGGCTGGGAGAAGGAGCCCCCAGGCCCCTCGCCCAGCGCCCGAGCCCTGCCCCGCTCCCCCCTTCTGAGGGGGAACCTCCAGAGCCCCCAGCGGGTGAGGCGGCCGCCGCGCCACCCCGGCCGGGCTGAGCGGGCCGGGCCGCCCCAGTCACCCTCCCGCCGAGCGGCGGCGGCGGGGCGGGTCTGAAGGAGGAATGGCTCCGGCGTGGCTGCCGGCTGCCGGCGCGGAGGCGAACCGCCCTCCTCCCGCCGGGGAAAACCACCTTAACGCGGAGGCAGGAAGCCGCCGGGCCGGCGGGCACCAATCAGGCCGGCCCGGGGAGGGCGGGCGGCGGCCGGGGGGCGCTGCGGGCGGGGAGGGAGGCCGAGCCGGCCCGGCGCTGCGAGGGGCGATGGCGGAGGGCGGCCCCCCCGGCGGCGGGGACCCGCCCGCCGCCTCAGGCGGGCAGGCAGGTAACGTGGGGGGAGCGGGCCCGCCGCCATCCCGGCGGCCGCCCGGTGCCGGGAGGGGGACGGGACGGGGCAGCGCAGCCCCCCGCCCCCGGGCCGCCGGTGGCCTGGGCTCAGCCCGGCGCCCCCCCCGCTCTCTCTCCAGCGCAGGTCGTAACCTGAAGGAGTGGCTGCGGGAGCAGTTTTGCGACCACCCCATCGAGCACTGCGAGGACACCCGGCTGCACGACGCGGCCTACGTGGGGGACCTGCCCACCCTCAAGAGCCTGCTGCAGGAGGAGAGCTTCCAAAGGTGAGGGGGCGCCTCGCACCCCCGCCGCAGGCTGCCTGCGCGCCCGCCAGGGGCCGCGCCGCGGGGCCCCGCTGGCACCGGGTGGCTGTCGAGGCCCCGGGGGCTGCGCGACTCCCCCCCCTCCCCCGCACGCCGGCTCCTCTCCGACACCCGCCTCGCTCCGGTGTTCACGGGAGAGACGTCAGGCTGGGGGGGTGCGCAGGGATCCCGGCAGGGAAGGCTCCGGCCGCGGCCGAGCTCCCCTCAGATGGGCCCAGGAACGAAACACCGTGAAAACAGGAGCCTGGCTGTGGTGGGGAAAACATACCAAAGGGATTACGGTCGAATATATAAACCTGAAACACCCTGCGTTACAAAACCTGCCCGGTGCTAAATCTGTGACGATGGGGATAGTTAATTTTCCTGCATCGTGGAGAAAACTGCTTAGAGTGCAGATTGCCTCCCAGCCTCAAAAAAAGCGGCCTTTCAGCAAAAAGGGAATGAGCCAGCCCCTCTCTCTGCCACCTGGGGCTCTTTGGACCCTTGGTGTGACATTTTTGCCTTGTGCCATCCCTGTGGCAGCAGGGCCAGGCATCCTGCCGTGCAGGAAAAAGCAAAGTTTGGCGGGAGGGTTGGGCCTGCAGCACCATCACACAGGTGATGGAGTGCGCAGAGAAGTGACTTCTCTGCATTCGGAGGTAGGTATGGCATGGAGATCCCCAAGCCTCCGGGATTAAAGGGAATGTTTTTGTCGTAAGACTTGATAGCTGAGGGCTTTGTGTGGGCTTTATACGACTCCTTTTCCTAAAACACGGTTGGAAAAAAAAGATTGTGGCATCACTGTCCCAGCAAACACTGTAAATGCACTGTATAAAAACTGCTTTGTCCTGCACCAGTTATGTGGGCCTGCATGGAGTGAACTAGAAGAGCAGATCCATTGCTGCGCCGTCTAAAGAGCACTTTTGCAAGCCTACCTTGGCTTTAAAGAAATCCCTTCCTCTCTGCGTGTTCCTGCTAAAATGGTACCTGCAGAGAATTTGACAGGAAGGTCTGGATGCTTATGAGATTTGTAGGGCTAACCTGAGATCTGGATGAGCGTGACAACTAATACAGGTTATTTCAGATGGCATCTAAGCAGCCACCAGCCATGAACCTTCTCTTTCAATACACTGGAAAAAGCTCTTACGCCAGGACAGCTGTGCAACAAGGATGCTAATGGCCTACTTGTGCTTCTCAGTGCAGGATGGCTGCACCTCCCAAGCTTGCTCCTTCCTGGCAGGGATAGTTTTCTCTGGATTTGTGTTTGTCATCCATGGTGCTTGGGTGAGTGAATGTTGCCAGTGGTGTGATACAGATGCTCGCCTGCATTTCCATTCATTGCTCGCCTTTTCCCGTGTCCTCTTGCTGTTTCCCTGCTGCTTTGATGACTTTCTACCCTCTTTACAGCAGCTTGAATTAAATGGGTGTGGTTGTCCACTCAGTCACTGCTGGTTTGGGATATCTCCCTGTAAAAAGGGAGTAGGGAGTATTGTATTTTTTTTATTAGGGATTTTGACTGAGTTTTGAGGCAGGGTTTGTCCCTTATTGTGTGTATGCACTGCTCCTGACACAGCAGAACTCTGATAAAGCCCATCTTTCAGACACTACTTGAGTATGTGTATGAGTATGAGTACTCTCTGGCTACCTGTGTGCAGCACCTAGTCAGGATGTTGGCAGGAGCTTTTCAGGGCTGTTACGAAGTGCCAAAACAGGGAGGAAGAGCTTCAAGGGAGCAGTTTGGGCTCTCCCAGCATCCTCCTTAGGGGCTGGGGGAGTTGGGGTGATGCAAGGCAGCACGAGGGCTTTTCTGACCCAGTGTTTTTTCCCCCCAATGACAGCCGGATCAATGAGAAGTCAGTGTGGTGCTGCGGCTGGCTGCCCTGCACACCGCTACGCATCGCCGCCACCGCTGGCCATGGCCCCTGCGTTGACTTCCTCCTCCGCAAAGGGGCTGAGATTGATTTAGTGGATGTGAAGGGTCAGACCGCCCTCTACGTAGCTGTGGTCAACGGGCACCTTGAGTGTGCCAAGATCCTCCTGGAAGCTGGGGCTGACCCCAACGGCAGCCGGCATCACCGCAGCACCCCTGTCTACCATGCGGCACGCGTGGGCCGGGCAGACATCCTCCGGGAGCTGATCAGGTGAGAGCTTGGGTGCAGGCTGAAGATGGTTCTGGTGGGGAGAGGGGTGGCTCTACCTTCTTGCCTTGGGATCTTTTCCCCCATGGGGCTCAGCGTATCCGTTCCCTCCTCACACGCCCAGTGCCTCCACAGGCCTGGCGAAGCTGGCTAAGATACGGACAAGTTCTGGTGCAGAAGCGCCTGAAGGTACATCCTCGTGTTCTCTGTCGCTTGGCCCTGATCTGTGCCCTGCCGTGTGACTCCCATGCCTGTTCTTCTAAGACAAAGTCTAAGAGAAAAGTTTTCTGTTTCTGAGCCCACCATCCACTCTTCAGACAGATCCAAATCTTAAAAAGTATCTTCCCCCCACCTCCGTTTTGAATGCCAGCTCCATGTCTCTGGCTGGGTTTACGAGTGAGGTGGATTCCCCAGCGAATCAAAAATTGGTTGGAAGCACATCTCTCCTTTGCTTAACTCTGCTGCTCTGACCGTTTTCTGTCCTTGGGAGGAGAGATGCTTGTCATTGGCACTGGCTGTTCTTGGCTGCTTGGGTTTGCCCTTCACTAGGGCACCCTCCGTGGCATCCTAATTGCCTGACACCTGATGCACAGCTTCATCGAAGGGGTGGCATCTCTGGGGCAGGGAGTGATGGCCATCGCTCTGTTGAGATGAACAGTAACCTTAGCTGGGTGGTGGGTAACTGGTGGCCGCCTGTCCCTCAGGAAATTCCCTCCACGAGCAGCGAGTGGGTTCAAGATCTAGCAGTGAGCTGTGCAAATTTGAGTTTCTTCCTCTGTGGCATGCTGTGGTACTTACTTCCTTCTAAATTGGAAGCTTTTTGTATAAGGGACTACGCTGAGCAACTGTATCGTCCATTGATGACAAATACTAAGGGAAAAATACAGGTTGAAGAAAGAAATGGTAAAAGAGAAGAAAGGGTATTTGGATTCACACAGGAGCGCTCTCCAAGGAATCCCTTCAATGTCCACAAATGCCAGAAAATAACCAAATGGATTAGAATAGAAGAAATTAGAAATACTTGGGAATTTTCTCCTTTCCTTTTTGCTTGTGGGGAAGTTAATTTTCATACAAGTGCAGCTTTAAGGAAGCTGACGAGTAGAAAGATGGGGAGACAGTCCCCTCTTCTTGCTCCTTTCTCAGCAAGCTGAGAGAAGGATATCCCCATCGCCACGTGCTCGTTGGTACAAGGTTCAGCTCACACGCTGCATTCCTGAGAATCTCCCCTGATATATCTGCTAAGGCAGGGTGAAATGTAGCAAATGGTATTTCAGCAGCACATGGAGAGCTGATGCATTGATTTATGTGTCTGCTCCTTGGGATACCTTGCCAGCAATATTAAAAGCAAGATTTTGGAAAACTTTCAGGATTAAAAATTAACTGGAGTTTGTCCAATATCTTTTTATTAGACAATGTCTCTCCCAAGGCTGCTAAGCTAATACCAAATTGTCAGATTGCCCAAAATTTCAAATATCTTGGAGCAGAGATTTCAAAGATACATTCAGAGTTGCTTACTTTAACACACAGTCTTATGTTATGAAGCTCGCTCAGATTTTTAAAATGTTGTTTTAAAGGATTTGGCAGGGGGAGTGCAATGAGGAAGATACTTTTACTGAGATACAAAGAAATACTTCAGCATACTCAGCTCGAGAGAGCCTGTGCCCTGAAGAGAAAGCCCAGCCCAGTCAGGCTCGCTGCAGGTGTCTAAACATCGCCTGGTTCATTTCTTTTCTTTATATCGTATGGTAGCACAATCAGGGTTCTTGACTACTACTACAACTGCTGAACCAGCTAACCAAGCAATAAGTGAAATTGTATCCGTTAATAGTAAATACACACGTAGCTGTGGAATGGTGATCCATTTTATAAGACGGCTGGCGGAAATATGCACGGTTATATTGCCAGGGTATAGATTGCCTTCCTGACAGCTTGTGATGTGATCATGCTGCAATGGGTTCGGACTGTAGCACTGTACTTGCAGCGTAACTGAGGGCTGACCCAGCATCTTAAGGATCCTTCTGCCACACTAAAATGGTGAAAAAGATACCTGACAAATCACCCCGATGCCTCAGGTGCATGCCTAACTGTGATAAAAGTGGACTCTTGTATTTTGCTTTGAGTTGGGGGTTTCCACTGAGAATTTTGATGATAATGGAAAAAAAACCGGACTGAAATGAAGGGATACCTGCTGTCTGGTGAGGACCATGGCCATAGGAGACAGCGACCCTACAACAGCCCTGCGAAAGTCCCACAGCAGCACAGATGACTATCCAAATGCTACATAGTCTGATTTTAAGAGATTTATCTACAGGGAACATAAACGATTGCCTGTCGAGAACAGACACCTTCTCTTATTTAGCCCTCTGTGCTCCAACACAGGTGAAGTGGCACAGATGCAGCAAAGTGCTGTGGATGTCCCCAGGGATGGATGGGAATGTCCCCTTAGTGTGCGGTGATCCTTGGGTCAGCTGCCTGGCCTGGGAAGCAAAGCTCAGTTCTGTGGCTGGTGCAAGAACCAGCTCACGCTCATCAGTGCTGTACTGCCTAGTCCCATCCTTTTCCTGCATTTTTCCACCCCACCGGTCTCCTGAGATCTCAGTCAAGATGTTCATGCTTGGCAGATCTTGTGAGTTGGGGTAAAAATACACTGCATGCCATTTGCAGCTCTTAGGCGAGTTTCCTTGGCCCTTGTTCTGCGTGAGTTTAATTTAAATGAGGCCATTCCCATCCTCAGAATTGAAGCATTTGGTTAAGTATTTGCTGGATAGGGACCAGGCCCTACTGGGTTCGGAAGAGCTGTGCTTGCCTTGGGGCAGGATTCGTCCCCAGGTTGTTTCCTTATTTCTTTTATTAACTCCAGAAAGGAACATAATGCTATCTAGGAGACAGAAAAATCTAGTTCTCGGAATGCTTGGTTTGTGGTTTTGGGAAGGGGGCTGGCAGGTTGAAGGAACCTTTCATCTCTCTGTGGGGAGAAGGGACAGTGCTTTCCTTCCTTTGCTTGGTTTGCAGTGCTGCAATTAAAACTAGCTACTCCTTAGGGAATTGCGTTGTCTTCCTCCTCCTTCCCATCCAAGCCGCATGTGAAGTAGATGGGAGTTAGTGTCCCCACTGCTTGGGTGTTACCCAGCCTGGGGGAAATAAATGCTTATTTCTGCGACATCTTCTTTCCGCAGCATTGCCATTTTCCAAATTTCATGCTTTTCTAGAAAGCTACACTTGGCCTTTTTGTTCCCATTTATTTGGCTGCATTCTTCACTTCCTACAAAAAAATGAAAAGAGCCGAAGCCAATCAGCCCTGTTTGCTGCTCGTTCACAACTTACTGCCATCTGTACTTACCAAGAAGTATGCTGCAGGCGCTGCTTCTGTTTCATGATGATGATGATGTCCACTGAGCAGGGCTTCAGCCTGTTAGCATGCCTTCTCTGCGCCACAGCGAGCCTGAGCCCGCTTTGCTCTGGCCGCAGGGCTTATGGAGCAGTTGGGACACCATGGCACCATGCGGCAAAGATACGAGGTATGGGTTTCTCTGTGGGGTAGGGTGAGGCAGGAGCCAGTTGCAAAAGGCTTGAGAGGGTTGCTGCTGCAGCTCTCGGAGGTCTCCCCCTTCAGGGTTTGGAGTGCTGGCCTTGAACTGTGATCTGTCGTGCAGTAACCAGTGTAATATATAACCTGTGAATGGAGCTGTGCAGGGTGGATGGGGAGAATGGAAGGTCTGATGCAATTATTTTGTGTTTTTCCAGTTTCCTGCGTGCTCAAAGTTGGCGGGTACATCCCTTCAGCTGAGCTGAATACTAGGGAAAAGGCTTCTTTTTGACTCCCTGATGGGATTCTGATGGGATTTCAACCGCCTCAGCTCCTTCGGGAGCAGGATTTTGTCATACATGTTTCGCTGTTGAGCACAGATTTCTGTTTCCATTTCCCTGCTGTTTGTGACAGTCAGATCAATTGCCTGTATTGCTTTTTGGCCTGTTTTATCCTGGTGGGGAAGTTATTTCACTGCATCTCTTCAACTGAGTCATTTGGAAACATCCCCGCTCCCCAGCCGGCTCTTTGGCATCCAGGATTACGTGGTGCTGGCTCAGGGCTGAGCCGTCCCTTGTGCCAAGGCCGTGCTTGGCACATCCTTCAGGAGGGCAAGGAAAGATGTTAGTCAGCTACTCCTCCCCTCTCCAAAGCCTGGGTTGTTGCGGGCAGAGAAACAGCTTTGCTTCTTGAAGATCAGACCGTGCTGGATACGGCATGCCCACTCAGAAAGTCCCCCCAGGCCCATCTGAGGGTAGGTACGGGCGGTTCTTGGGTGGTGGGCCCCAGAGGTACCAAAGGTAGGCAGGGTCTCACCCTCCGGGTGTCCTTCAGCCTCAGCCGCTGCCACGTTGTCACCCTGGGCTGCAGTTGTTGTGCTCTTGCCTTTGTTTCCAAACCTCCGCTCTTCTCACTCCCCCACTCAGGTATGGTGCAGATGTGGATGTGAACCACCACCTCACTTCGCGGGTCCCCAGCCTCTCCCTGCGGCCCCTTACCACACTGGTGGTCTGCCCCCTGTACATCAGTGCAGCCTACCACAACCTGCAGTGCTTTCGGCTGCTGCTCCAGGCTGGAGCCAACCCGGATTTTAACTGCTGTGGGCCCATCAACATCCAGGGCTTCTCCCGGGGCTCCCCAGTGTGCGTGATGGACGCTGTCCTGCGGCATGGCTGTGAAGCGGCGTTTGTCCACCTCTTGATTGACTTTGGAGCCAATCTGAACCTGGTGAAAGTGGAAGCCTTGGGAGTTGAATCCACAGGGAGGGTCAAAGTCAACCCTGAGGCACTGCAGGTGTTCAAAGAAGCAAGGGGTAAGTGGCTTTGACTTACTGAAGTGGCGCTGGTTTTATTTAGCTCTGGATTCAGGAGAACTCTTTGGAGAGTTTATTTGGTAATTAGGAGCTGTTAAGGTGGTAGGATGGGTGTTACCATCCTCATCTGGGTCTCTTTGTTCAGGTACCTTCGGCCAAGTGCAAAAAGATTGTGTAAACAGGTTATGCCTAACTTAAAATTTGTGTAAAGCAATTCTAACAGGCAAAAAAGATAACTGGGATTTAACAAGCTGTTAAGCTAATTATATGACTTCACCACCCCTGACATGGCTCCCAAAGAGCTGTTGCTGGCTAGGCAGGCATCAGGCAGGAGAGGACCGTGGGGCTGGCGTCTGCAGCTCCCTGGCACGGATCCTCAGTGTTGCCGAGCTGCTGCCTGCCTCTGGCTCTGTCAACACTGATGACTCAACCCAATGGCTTCCCCATAAGCCTCCAGCTAGACTCCTTATTTTTTTCCTGTTGCATTTTGTACATTCACGTGGTGTTTTCCCTCTTGAGCTACCTCTTCAGCTACCATCGACACCTATCCCAGTAGCCCAACCTCTGTCTTTATCTTTTTTGTCTTTCTCCCAGCTCTTTTTCCATTGCCTAACCATGTTCTCAGCAGCCTGAGACAAGGTTTAAGCAGTGCGTTCCTATCAGAGCTGGGCTTTGGATCTGCAGACTACAGGCAGGTTATGGCATGTCCAGTGACATCCAGTTCTCCAAAGCCATGCAGGTGTGCCCTCACCGTTCTTGATTTGACCCTGTGCTCTGCAGGGACCCAAGCGGTGGCTGTATCTGGACAGGCTTCGTAGGAAGTAAAGCCACAAACAGTAGTAGCGAGTGGCAGGAGGGAGCTCAGATGGTGGTGGAGAAAGGTGGGAAAAGGCTGGCTCTTTGAATTTAACATCCTGCGGGAAGCAAATGAGTTACAAAAGAAGTAAACCAGAGCCTCAGACCTGAACATGCTTAAATTTACCTGCTATTTCTTTCTTTTTATAAAAGAAACATCAATACAGTGCGCACCCTTGTTCCAGCAAGGGCAGCACCTCATAAAACCACCAGGCTCTGCTGGTGAAGGCCAGGGCTTTGCACCAGGGTTGGAAGTGGGGTTTCCCTCTTGAACTCCAGAGAAATTTCAAAGGGATTCAGGCTGTGGGATACAACCCCCACCCCCCACCCCAAAGTTATTCAGCTTTGCGCATACCTGGTTTTTAAACCAGCCTGGACTTTTGCTGAGAAGAGGTGCACATAAGCTGGAGCAGGTGGTTTCCATTAAGCATGGGTTTAGGAGGCAAATGGGACTCCTCAGGCAGAACGTGCGGAATAGTGGAGTGGTGCCTTTGGAGGTCCAGTTCCTGAATCAACATAGACACCACCATCCTCTTGCCCTTGTGCTGAAAGAGCTCTCCATGAACTCAAAAGAAGCCCTCAAGAGAAGGCTGGGATAAGGCCTGAGCTGGCCATCAGTGCTTTTGTTTCCCAGGGCAAAAATAAAGTCCACATAATTTTAAAATTACCTGAATAGTATTGAGCCTCTCACAGCCTCGCCTGTTGTGGATTTGGCAGTGACCTCTTGAACCCTGTCATGCAGGGATTGACGCCGTGGTCACAACCCCATGCAGTCTCCAGCTTGCCCTTCCAGACTGCCCGTGTAGCAGCTGTCGTTGTTCCAAGTCTTCGACGAAAAGGTTTCGCACCCTCAGGGAGGAGCACGCTCAGCTTTCCTGCACGGCCTTGGTGTCGCTGCACAGGACGTAGCCTCGGCATATGGAAAGGGTAGATGGCTCCTCAGCTGTCAGCCGGAGCTCAGCACGATTTACACACTTACCCTTCTCTCTTTCTCTGTCCCTCAATAGTTTTTCTCTGCTTTCTTCGTTGCAGGCCACACCCGGAGCCTCTTGTCTCTCTGCCGCATAGCTGTACGAAGAATACTTGGCAAATCTCGTCTGGATCTGATCCATATCCTTCCAATCCCAGACCCCATTAAACAATTTTTACTTCACGAACACAGTTAAAGGGCAACTGGCAGCTTTCCGGGACAGTTTGATTTGGTAAATGAGTGCGCTGATAAAGCCAGGTGCCAATCCTAACCCTTCCCCCGCAGTCAAATACTGTATTGCTCATGGAGTGCACATAATTCCCTGCCCCTGTGATCTTCCCCTCCAAATTTAGGGTGCAGTGATTCGGTGTGTGTATTCTTAAGCTACTGGTTATCTAACTGGTGATCTCTCGTTTGCAGCTGGTGGGACGATGAGGCCGGTAAGCGTGTGTGGCTGTTACATGAGCAAATACAATATATCCTTATAGCTGTTAGCATATGTCTGTTTGTTGACTCTACCTCTGTTATTGATCTGTGTTACACACACCTTGGGTCTCAGCGGCACTTCTGCATGGGGAAAGTGTCTGTACTTAAGCCTTTCCTCTTCCTATAGCGTACAAGGGAGTCTCTCCTCGCCTTGGTAAGGGTTTTACAACAGCACTGTTCTCTTTCTGCTGTCAGTACCTGGCCTTTCTCTTCCGTATGAAGTTTGTGATTGCTGCTGTAAAAGTGGGTGTGTTTTCTTCTGTCCTCTTCTGGTGTGAAATGTGTCAAGCTGCCTGTCCGGTGCTGTGCGTTACTCAGAAAATTGTATCCATGTCTCTACGTGCTGTAAGGTAGCTGCTGACTCGGCTTTCTTCGTGTAGAGGCCCCATCGCACAGATGGGAGAGTAGCAGAATATGTAATCCTATCCTGTCTGAGTCGTTCCTGCAGCACACCGGATCTGCTGTGGCAGCTCGGCTCTCCCTCCAGCACTAATGGACAAGGCAGGCGCTGGCCAGTCCTCCTCCCGACTGGCTGGGACTGGGTCAAGTCTCCTGACCACTGCCGTAGCATGAATAAGAAAATGTGGAGAGAAGAGGAAAAGGTAGTTTCACCTTTGGAAACTGATGGCTACACAGGCTGTTGTGGGGATCCGATACCAATGGTTCAGTCACCACTGTGGTGGTGGTGGGACAAGGACTGTGATACTCAGATGAAGCCAGCATGTGAACCTGAAAGATTTATAGGATACTTTTTGGAAGAGCAGTGGTTAAATTAATCTTCTGTTCACTGTAAAATGGGTTTGAGCATTTGAGAGTGACCAGGAGCAACAGTGGAGGACTTGCTAAATTAAACTGTTGTGTTGCTGTGCTGGTTGGTGGTTGATGCAATGCCTGTGAATATATCTGTGTGATTATGAAGGAAAAGACACCAGAATGATCTCTAGACTGCCTGCTTGCCGTATTGCAGTGATTATGATGTTATTGAAGGCCCAGTAAAGTATCTGAAAATGCACAGCATGCAGGACTTCCTACCTGCTTTTTACTCCGTATCCCATGGTGGCAGTATGACCAGAGAAAACCCTCCAAGATCCACTTAACCAGTGTTTTTGTTTGCATACTGCTTCTGCCAGCATTGTGGAAAAGGGAGAAGAAAGGTCTTTTTGTTTTTCCTTGAAGTTCCTTGAACTTCCTAACGGAGGTTATGCGCTTGAGTGCGGTGTTGCATCCAGCAGCCTGAGCTCCTTTGATTTCCAGTGCCTCTGCATTGCTGTATATCTTCATGTCACAAGCTCACAGAAGTGTCATTCTGCAGTGAATCGACAACCTTCCATCAGGATCTCAGGGTCAGCCAGCTACTTAAAGGTAGTGAAATAGTCATTGTATAGGAAACATTGTCAAAATAGCAACTTTAGAAGGACAGAGATGATAGTCCCTCAGGACCTTGGGTAAAAACTCAGGTGATCATCGATACTTGCTTTTACTGATTCAAGCTCTTTCTAGACCCTGTGTTATAAATTGATGTTTTGGATAATTTTTCTTTGCCAGATGTTCTTCCCATGCTCATGCAGTTGGCAAGGATATTTTTCCAGATGTAACGTTAAGTATGTTGGGGATTTATTTATCGTGTGGTATTAGTGCCTAGGGACCTGTTGTTGAGAGCAGAGTTAAGCATGGGATGGTGAGGACCGTAAGACAACCCCTCCTGCGAATGGGATGTAGCTCTGGTCGCTCTTCTCCTTGACCTGCTGCCGTAACAGTGAAGTGGGGTTGGTTAAGCTGCCTTGCGTTTGGGTTTCCAGTGCCTTTGGCCAACAGCCCCATTTATTCTGCCACTATAAGAGCAGATCCTCAAGGCTGCCCCATAGACTTGCCCCATGGATTTGCCCTATAGGTCTTGATACTAGTTACAAAATGTTCTTTTTCCAGAGGCATAAATGAATGCAAAATCACAGTTCAGTTTCTGGTCCTCCCGCTATAGGATGTGTTTAGGGTGGAGTTTGATAAGCAGTGATGGACTTTCTTGTATGTTTTATGATCTGCTGAAGAACACGTGCCTTTCCAAGATGCTTTCAGAGAAGGAGGAAGGGCAGGAAAAAGACAGTTCCTGATTGTTTCCTGCTATTCCAGTTCCATGGCCAGGCCTGGAAGGTCCAGCTGGCCCCTTCTATCACTCTACTCACCGATTTTAGGTTAAAGTGGCAAAATGTACACTGCTGAGAACAGGCTAAAGTGTGGTGATTACACTCAGTGCTCAGATACCAAAGCAAAGGATACTTTCAAAACCCTCATCAGATGAGATATAATGGCAAGGATATGTAGCTGTAGGCATGCTTTCAAGGTGAGAAGGCGGAAGTTTTGCACTGTTTCTTTTTCAGGCGTGCAGATGGTTTAGGTTTTCACCATGCTGGAGGCCAGGGCAGCCCATGAGCCTGTTGCCTGAGAGTTCTGTGCTTGCTTTATAGAAGTGTTAACATGCCTGAAAGATGCAAACAGGTTGTAAAGCCTCTTGTCACCTTGCTGGCGGAACCATAATGTTTTGCAGGAGCACGGACCGAACATACTCTCTAGCTCCAACATACAGAGGCAGAAAATGAGGTAGATTGTCTTGAGAAAATGCCATGGCAGAAGCTTCTTTGGGTTGACTTTTTTCCCTTCGATTTTGACCTGTTTGTACAGTTTTGCAAACCGGTCACCCGTTAGTGCCTTTTGGGTGAAGGTGGTAGGATAGATGTAAAAGGCATATGCTCCTCTGGGGAGAGCTGGCTCCACCTGGAATGAGCTACGGTGCCGTGCTGTGGTGTGAATGATGGAGGGTGGCCCAAAACAATTCAGAGAATTTAGTTGTTAACTCAGTGCCTCGTGTAACTGGAGTATATAGTTAATGCTAAACCTCTGCAGATGACCTGTTACAATATTCATTATAGATGCTTCAGTATTTGGTTTGTTAACTGTTGTGCCCTTGCCTGACTCCATCCGACGATGTGCTTATGGATAGCCGGCCAGCGGCACCCTGACCAGTCTAGCAACTGTGTTGCCTCCCAGAGCTATAACTCCCACGTGAGCGAAATTGCAAAGAGCACCCTCCTCCCATGCATGGAGTTGGTACGATCCCTTTGTAGGTCCCACTGGTAAGCTCAAGCCGTGCTGGGGGTGGGGACTTTGGCCTCTATGTGTTGGTAGGTCTCTTGACCTCAGGCTTGAAGGACTACATGAGTCTTCCAGTCCAACCAGTGGTGAGTCCAAAGGGTTCCTCTGACCATGGATATCTCCAGCCCATGACCTACAGGTCAGAGGATGGTTCTCCCAACCAAACAGCAAATAAGCTTGAAGTTCATCAATCACTTGGACGTCTGTAGAATCAAAGCTTTGAAGTGCAGGAGACATTTTGCATGGACTACCTGTCCAACTCCCATCTTAACTGAGGGTCTGTCTCTCCGGCAAAGGTCTCGGTGTTAAACCTGGATGGTCTGTCTTCTGGCTTGAGGGCCTGAAGGGAGTCCAGTGCAGGAGGACAATTCACATGGTACTAAGCCGTAAGTGCAAAGGCTAGTGTTAGAGTAAGTCCCTGTGGACATTGTTGTTGAGACTACTTAAAACTTTGCCTAAGTGAAGTAGTTTAATACGCAGACTAGAAGATCTGCAATTTTCATTGTAGAGAGAGAATAATGGATCTCAAAATAGATTCATGATATTCATAGACCTCGGTGTCCTGTCCTGTAGGGCAAACACCCATATTCTCTGGCTGTCTCTGTCCTTTTAAACCCAAACCCCAAGTCTTCCGATATGAAATCTGAGTATTATGCATCTTCACACTATATAAATAGCATTTATTTTTGCCTTAACTCAGACTTCACCATTGCCTCCTATGTAGCAAAGCATTCTCTTTTGTGAAGGTATTCTTTTCCATGTTGTTCATGGGGCATGCTTGGATAACACGAGTAACGAATGGGTGTCATGAAGTCATAGGTGGGAAATCAAACATTTCTGCAGTGTACATCCCCCATAGTGAAGAATGCCTGTTATGTTTATGTGTAATATGTAAACTGTGCATTGTGTGGCCTTGCTGTAAGCTTGGATGGGATGGGATAACAAGGTCTGGAAAATGGTTAAAAACCCAAACCAGATCTGGAATAAGCAAAGCAGATCCAAAGCGGTCTTTTTCATGTGGGTTTTTCTTCTTGTCTTTGTTGCTATGGGGTATTTCCAGAGCACGAAATGCTGGTAGCTGGTACCCAAATAAAATTTCCTGCTCTTCGGGAGTTTTGCAAAAGGCAGAGGAACAGCATCTGTTGGGTTGAAGCGTGTTTTGTTTTTGGTTTTGTTTTTTTCTCCATCCCCAAAGTCGAGTAAAAGCACTTTTTACTTCAGAACCAGCCTTTGAGGCACAGCGCGTTTTTAGCCCTTCCTGTTCCAGTGAAGAAAGCAGCATAAGAACCTGCCCAGGACAGAGCAGAGGTGACAAGGTCCCGCTTCAAGAACTGCTGGTCAGTGGTCTGTTGGTTTTGCCCAGGGTAAAGTGATCGTGCGCAACAGCAAGATCAGCTCTGAGAGCAGATAGGAGCTGTCTGTGCTGGGCCTGGATCCGCGCGTAGCTGAATAAAGGTGTTCCGGTGCAAGAGCGTGGCTGGCTGCTCGGTCACTTGCTTCGCCAGGGGAAGGAGGACAGCTCTGGGCTGAAGAGCTGGGACTGTGGGACTGGGTCTGCGCAAGCCTGAAGGCAGCTGCCTCGGCGGGTGCCGCTGGCTCCTCTGCACGTTCTGTAGCCACTGGAGGGGGCCGGAGAACCGTGCTGCCTGCGGGGGCTGCCGGCCAGCGGCTGGGGCCGGGCACGGTGCGCGCACCGCTGCCGCGCCTGCCTGCCACCCCTGGGCCGCTGTCAGGAGGGGTACGGCAGACGAAGCAAACGTAAACCCTCGTGGATGAGCAGACGAGGCCCCGCTCTCGAGCCTCTGTTCCCTGTGTCCCCCCGCTCGCCAAACCCTCTGTCACAAGCCCACCCGTCCCAGCGGTGCTAGCCTGCCTTTCTGCAGGTGTGGCAGCTTGTGGCAGCTGCTTGCGAGGCAGCTTGTGGCAGCGCAAGGTGGCTACTGTCACCCGCTGCCCAAAGCTCTTGCCTTTCAACCTGGATCTTCAAAACAGGCTGAAGAGGGCTCTTTAGACCTCTCGTTTCGGCTCCTGCTTTCTTTGTACTCAGCTCTGGAAATGCAGCTCCTCAGTTTGTCCTGGCATGGAAGTGCTGTGAAGTTGGTGTAATTCCTCAAAATATTTTGATTCTTTTAACTTTGCTCTTTCCAGCATTTTCATTGGAAAACTCCCTACAAGCTTAAGCTGCAGGCATTTCTGATGGTTGCTCTGTTCTTCCTAGGGATTAGCAGATGTGCAAGCACCATCTGCAACACCTGCACAATTTGTGTTCTTTAGCTCAGATGGTAGAAAGAGCATTTCGGGTACCTGAGGATTTAGTCCCTGTAGCTATCTCCAGGCCAGGGCGCAGTCCCTTTCTTAGGATTCCTGCTATTTTTGCCTGGGAGATGTTTGTCTGAGCTGGTGCCAGCATTTCCTCTAAAGGCAAAAGGACGAGTTTCTCCTAAATTGGAAGAAAATGATCAAATGGTTTGGAATTACAGTGATTAAAAAAAAAAGCAACGAGCCCTAATCTGAAATTATAACATCTCCAGCCTTGATATTCCTCGAGCTCAGAGGTGGCTGCCGCCTCCTTCCCAGTGCATCTCCCCCCAGGTTTATTGCAGTAACTGCCCCAGCCTGGTACCGACGACCTTGCTGGGTGGTGGCTCAGCCATAGTGTCTCCGTGCTGCAGCTTAGAACAGATTTATCGTCAGCTGGGAGAGATCTGTGTGTCTGAGCTGCAAACCTCGGGCCAATAATCGTGGAATTGTTGAAAGGACTGCCAGACTCCAGCCGTGATTTTGCATGCTATTTCCCCTTTCCCCTCTCAGTTATCTCTCTGGAGTAGACAGGCTGGGGTTACTGGTCACCTCTCACTGAATTTCATGTATGGTTGGGGAGAAGAGCTCACGGCTGAGTGTGTCTTTGGTTTATATAACAGCATTGCAACATTTTCCTTATTACTCACACTCATTAATCTTAAGATCTGATGTGGAGTTCCCTTTCCTGCAGCAGCAAAGGAGAGAAGAGATTTGGCCTTGCACTGTGTGATGCTCGAATATTTGCTCTGGGCTATGAGAACCGACCAAGGCTGCAGTAAATCTCGGGCAGTCTCAAAGCATTTCCTCTAGCATGCATTACTTCCACTCCCCCGGCCGCTGCTGGGGAAACCCCTACTTGTTTAACTTGTGGTGGTGGTGTTAGTTTTGTTCCCTATCAGCTCCGTCAGGCTTGTTTCCCCTCCCAAATGAGCTCTCTTGTCCCCTGCAAGTTGCAACCTGGAAGGAAAAGAAGAGGTGCCTGCGGCTCACCTGTGGTGTGCCTCGGGAGGCAGGGCAGCACATGTGGGGTGCCCGGCTCCTGCGCCCCGCCAGCCCTATGCAGGGGAAGGGAGGCTGCGGCCCCCCCAGCCCACAGTTGCACTGCGGAGCTCATTAACCCACCTCCAGGTACACCCATTTCCCTCTGCTTTCGGCACTTTCCCCCCCCGACGCATATGTATGAGCCTGTTTTGTACTGTTCTGTTTTGCACTTTTTTTTCACTTTATTTTGTTGTTTATACTTCAGAGACAAATGAAATCTGCTTTTGTTTACTGGAAAGTATGCTTTGTTTTCCCATCATCAAGCATCTGGTGTTTGTAAAATGCACGACAAATCTTTCCAACAGAAAATCAGCCAGCCTGAGTGTGCCTGGCCAGGAGTTCACGTGTGCCACGATCTTTATCCTAAAAAGGTACTAAAAAGTCCAAGCCAAGAAAGTGCCAGCCAAATGTGCTGCACGATGATGAAAACCCACAGGTAAAATGCTAGAAATTTGTATTTCCCATCAAACATACGTTTAGTGAAGGCTGTGAGGTACCACAAGGCTCGAGTAAGCCTTTGCCTAAAAGTTCCGTGCAGGAAGGGAACAGCGACAGGGGGTGCGTACCTGTGAGCCCCAGAAGCAAGCATCTCCAAATATTTTTGTAGGATGCTTCTGTCACTAGGAAGTCAGAGAGAAAAATAAAGCCAGGGCGGGTAAGATGGAGTAGGACAACCATTGATTAATGGCTTCGGCCGTCCCCCAGAAGGTAGCAGAATGATGTATGATCTGTACACAGTCCACTCCCCGTGGCACAGGCTTTCTATAAGCTTTCCAAACATACCAGGGTGAGGTGATGCTTGCAGACACGGCATTTTCTCTGATGGCGTCTTTCCACAATCATCTGAAAGCTGCTAAGGGAATTTTGGAAGCTGGTTTCCAGCCATGATTCGCTTGGCCAACTCTGCACTTGCCTTTAATTTTAATAATTTGGCGACATCCATTTATTTAACATTTTGCAAAGCAGGGTCTGCGTTTGCTCAAAGAAAATGAGAGTTGAAGGATGGTAAAATGCCTTCATAAATCGAAAGTTAAATTAAGAATTCTCTTTAAAAGCCCTGAGCACCGTTAGCTCCGTGTAGTGGTGTCCCTTACGGCATTGTCAACTGTGGTACCGGTTGGAGGCATGGAAGATTAAGGAGGCACAGGGAGCAGGGTGGGTTGTTTTGTGGGTGTTTCTTGCCTTTCTGAGCCTGCTTTTGTTTGCAGTTGGAATGTAGTAATAGATTCATCCCTTGTTTCATTTCCCACAAAACACAGTTCTTACCAACAAGTCTTAATTTTGGAAAATTTCAGCAGTTGAGCGTTTCGTATCAGTATGTAAGCAGCTTCTGGAAGTTTTCTCTTATATTTGATCATATCCATGTTATTCCGTGATACTGTCTGTAGTGGAAAGTCTTGTGATGCAGTAGACGTACTGTTTAATTAAATTTATTTTTTTACTTTTAATTTTCAAATTACTAAAGGTAGCTGCAGCTTGGTTTTGATTGGGACATACATCAGTTTACTTTGTTGAAATTATTATTTTTTTAACTGAGAGCTGTTCTGCTTTGTTCCTCATTGTCCTAGGCTGAGGTTAAGGATTGGATGCTGTAGTAGATACCAAATGTGTTTTCAGGGGTTGCTTGGACACCAAGAAGACTCACAAATAGATGCTCTGAAGAGCAGTTCGGGGCATATCAGCATGGTGCCATCTTGCACAGGTCACCAACAAAGCCTTGGCCATGTGCTGGTGCTGGTGACATCTCTGAGCAGTGCTTCATTGCCGGGCTGTGCTGGGTAGGAGGAAGCTGCTGTGCCGTGGAAAGCCTGGCTCAGTCTTGGGGTGCTGTGGTCTTTGAGTCTTTGTGACTGTGTAACGGCGATCTTCCCTGCATCTCAGCACCACCCTAGTGCTTGGACATGCACCTCCAGATACTTTTTGTCAAGCTGGAGAGGAATTGTGCTTTATAATAAATGTGTTGTAAGGGTTTCTGTCGTTTAGAGGCATTTGAGTCCTTACCTTCATCAAAGCAACCAATAAAGCCTCCTATAAATACTACCTGGGAAAGCAGAAGTTTCCAATTACCCCAGCTCCACTCCCAATATCAGTTCCTATAATTACCAATGTCCATTAAGGCAAACTTTCTTAAAGCCAAAGCATCGAAGCAGAGGTTCTTTTTTTGCAGTAGTTGGTGACTGCCACCCGTCTGGAGGTTGGTCATCTTGGCCTTGGCAGTTCTGGGTTTATGGTTGGACTTGATGATCTTAAAGGTCTTTTCCAGCCTAAATGATTCTGTGATTCTGTCTGCGCTTTCACATGTGTCAGCTGCTCTTTCCCTGCCGGCTGCAGCATCTCCATGGCCTTCGTGACACAGTACTGTAGTGGAATCACCCATCATTCAAACAGAACTGTAGCCTAAAGGCCATCTGTGAAATCTTTAAAGCTGAGAATTATTTTTAACTTGGTAGCCTGAGACAGTGTCTGCTCCCTCTTGCTGGGTGTTCGGTGAACTTTGGGTTTAGTCCATAAACCTTTGGTTTAGTGATAACCCTAAATATTTCATGCATCGCAGACTATGAAGGATGCAAAGATATCAGCAAAACCTGTTGTGCCAATGCAAACAACGCTAGGAAGTTTTACTGTTCCCATTGCTGGTGCACGAGCCTTGTTCCTCTTCATTCTTTGTATGTGTCCATGTGTCGAGAGAGGCTGAAAGACGTGAGGTGCAGGTAAATATGAATTCCATAATGTTATGCTATCCACACTGACAGGGGCTCTGTGGTGGTGTGAACTGCTTCCCAGTTTGTGTTTGCTTCCCAGCAGAGAGCATTTAAAATACCGTGAAAACATGGTAAGTATGCATCATTCTGCTCCAAACCAGCACAGAATTTGCTGCGTAGCCTTGGCTGGATGTTCTTTCACATCGGATCTTCTTCAGGGTCCAATGGGAGTGTGGACAACACCACCCTGCCTTTTGGAAGAAATGACTTCATTGGTGATGCATTCATTTCCAAGGTCAGTGAAAATGGTGAACGTGCTGGCAAACGGGACGTCAATGGGTGTCCGCTCTGACTTTGGCTCTTCTGCTGTTCCTTTTCTCTGGTATGAAAAATGATTCACCCGGCTTTGAAGTACCTAGTCTTGTTAGCATGGGTCAGATGTTTAAACATAACTAAGGGTATTATATGGGTAATTAAATCAAGGCATCTGGCGTGCATATCGTTCTGCAGATAGGTTTCCATGGAAAACAGTTTATATGCCATGAATGTCATTAGAAGATTAGATTACCTATCAGATGGATCTTGTGTTCTTCCAGAGACCACCTCTCTTTAAAATGAGGTGTAGGCTACTACACGGAGCTGGCTAAACAGCCCTGGCTGCTTGGGTGCCTGTTTGCCCCCTGAGCGGTTGGTGTTTCAAGTGTACAGCCCCACTCCTCCCTGCAGCATCTGCTGCTGGCAAGACTTCCTTGATGTTTCTGTCCAGATGACTCCAGGTGTGCATCAGTGCTTCAGCATTTTATCTTTCAAGTGCCTAAAGCTGCCTGTTTGCCTTCTCTGTAGCCAACAAGAAAGGGGATAAAGCAATGAGCTGTCTGGCTTAACGTGCAATGCTCAGGTCCCATGGGCGTGTGTGAGCCTGGGAGCTTCCCGGCCCGTTTTGCCAGTGACTCGGTTTTTTTCCTTCACATTACTTTTCCCCTTTCTGCTCAGACTTCCCTGAGTACAAGCTGGGTCGCTGTGGGCAAGTGCCATGCCTGCTCCATGTGATTCACTGCCAGCGGGAATGTGTGGTGCTGGGATGCGGGAAGTCCAAGACTGGCGATTCATTTCCCTGGAACCGCCAAGTGCTGGCGTTGGTTTATCCCCACTGCGGGTAGGGAAAAAGGATTTTTCACCAAACTGCCCCAAATGTTGAATTCCCCAGGTGTTTCAGCTATTACTCACATTCTCTTAAAACAGAAATAGCCCCCGAAAGGATGGGTCAGAGCCTCCCTTCGTGCAAGTCAGCGTCATCCATTGGAGAAGCAAACCCAGTTTGTACCAGAAGATTTTAATTGGTTCAGGAATTTAAAAGCCCAGTGTAAAACGGGGCTTAGGCAAATACCGTTTTATTTTGAAGCCTGAGAGGGTATTGCGCCTTTTGCTCTTGTTTTTTGCTCCCCTGTTCACCTTCAAATTTGACAAGGAGCTTTGAATCATGGGCCCTTCAAGTTCACAGTGGCCTGGATGATTATGTCTGTAGTGGGAGTGCAGCAGGTCCCCAAGCAGTGCTGGAAGCTCCCCCCTGCAGCACAGTGACACAGGGCAGAGATGGCCCTGGGTTTTGGGGGTCACCGGCCAGATGGGAGGCATGCAGCATTTGTTTTTTGGGTGTCTTGCAGCTTGTGGGACTTTTGTCAGGCTGCGATTCAGCAGGAGCCGGTCTCTTCCTGGTGCTGCCAAGATCCAGGAGTTAATTCTTATTCCATGAGAAGGCCAGAGCCTGCATCCAGCCAGTTCCCTGGGGTGCAGAGAAAGAAACTCTCTGAGAAATAAACACAGACACAAACAAACACACACCAGACTTGGCATGTGCCTTCGCAGGCAATGGGAATATCTTTTAGATTCCCGCCGAGGTAATTGGACTGCAAGGAAGCTTCCCTGCTCTGCCCTTTGGCTCCCGGGGAGGGTCCACTTGCCAAAATGCTTTGTGGTCCCTTGAGTCGTGCCTGGGCTGGACCCTGCGCTTCTGCCCAGTCCATCCCACCCCAGCGCTCGCCTTCGCGCTTGCTGCATTCCTCATCTAACCTATTCCCAGGGATGTGCATTGAACCTCCTCCCCAGCAAACCCACCCGCTTCTCATGCATTTTATTTCAATTCTTGGTGTTCCTCACGAGAATGCTTCCCTAAATCTCCCTTACATCATCTTACACCTACTGAGGTTGTCCATTCCGTGGGGGCTTTCCCATAGATGGGGTGGGATCTGGTCCTGCCTGGCAGGTACTGCTGTGTGAGGTGACTGCTCTTCTCTCCTGAGCCTTCATTTGCACCTTTGCATTGCTCCACACCTTTCTTGAAATGCAAGACCCAACCCCAGATCTTACCTGTGCTGCATAGTACACCAGAGCCTGGATGCTTTCCCTCCTCCCCGCCCCCACCGCCCCAAGACATTACTCTGCAAGGTAAACAGGCCAACATTTTTCAGGCATTCAGAAATCACAGGAATATTGGAAAAGCCCGCGCCTTACAAACGCTGCCCTGCCTTTCTGAGCTGTTGTGTTCCCCACCCCCACCTTCCTTTTGGTTCCTGCAGCTTCGCAACTATTTTGCAAATTTTAAAATGCTTGCCAGATTTTCTCCTCCATCAGGAGGGAGAGTAACTTTGCTCCTTACCAACCCCCCCCTCCCCCCCCCCCCCCCCGCCCCCAAACTGCAGTGTTTCAACAGGTGACACTCGGTGGGTTGCCACAGGCAGCATCCTTGCTGTGCGGTGGGCTGGGGCGGCTGACAACACCCCCTTGAAGGAAAGCAGGAATAGCTGCAGTGCTCAATGTGGGCAGCCAGATTTCAGTTTGATCGTGATTTTTTTCTGATTTCATCCTATGTCTCACATTAAATGATACAGGCTAATATTTCTCTGTAATTCTGTGGTTTCCTTTTAGTTTGGTATTGAAACGTGTTTCAAAACCTGATTTCAAGCGTAAAAGGAGGCCCATCCGTGCATGGGGTAAGAAAAATCAATTTTCAGGTGGGAATAAAAAGCTTTTAACTATGCAGAGTCTAATAAATACTCACTTTGGGAAACCAATGCCTGTTTTGCAGCTTAGGCTAGAGATGCTTTTAAAAAATACAATAGTTCACTAAAAGTGAAAGGCGGTTTATTTCTCATGGATCCTTCTTCAGGTGGGAACAGTTTTCCTCAGGACCGTCTCTGTATCCTAGAAGCTTGACCATGCTTCATGCCAAGCAAGGAAAGTTACACCCTATGGTTTTTGAATTACAAATGGGAAATCCATACAGTTTTGGAATAAACAGCACTGGCCATTAGACAGTCTATTTGGTTACTATTTGGTTACAACTGCATAAGGAACAGCTCTAGTGGAAAAAAAAGAAGCAGCAGTAACAGTCAATCGTCACTTTTTTTTTTCCCCCTGCCTGGAAAACTTGGAGTTTTATGGCTTATGAACCACAAATTAGAATTGCAGGCAACAGATAAAGCTTCACTATAAATCCAGCTAATGCCAATGCCTGTTGGTGACTGCAAGGAGGCCATTGTCAAAGTGCCCCTTTGGCAGTTACTGCCTGAACGGGATCTTTCCGACCAGCCTGGATCACCAGGTGGGTCCAAATCCCTTCAGAAAGACAGAGCATCCCTGTGCAACAGCCACTGCTGCTGCTCTGGGGGCTCGTGGCTGGCAAGCCCTGTCCCCTGGTAGGGGGACAGACAAGGAAGCTGCTGCTGCTGCTCCTGTGGTCAGCATCTGCTGTCCCAGTAAGCCTTGAAGGGCTCTGCCAGTGTTTCCTCCAACCTCCGTTTCTCCAAGGAGCCCCAAACCCGTCTTGTCCCTTTGTTCCTCAGGAAAGTGGGTTGCTTGGCCAGGTAGGAAGACTTGAGCGAGCTTGTCTCCAGAAAATTAATGCCTGTACTTGTTTGTCCTTCCTAATAGAAAGGTTTTTCTAATTTCTGACCTGAACCAATCTGGCTGTAGCTTAAGCTGGGGCTCTGCTCTTCACTGTGCCACGCTGCAGGAGGAGGACACAACCCTCCCCACGTGTTTCACGTGCAGGGGCCGGGATAAGGTCGCTGGATGGAAAAAACGTTTCAGGCATCCTGGACTGCAGTCAATTGCTCAAAGATGTTGCCACTTTAGGACTGGTGAGTTAGGCTGCCAAGTCTCCCACCGCTGCTCCAGAAGGAGAAGGATACGTCACATCTGCTAGTGTCACTGTCTTGAGTAACCCAGAGGAGCTCCATGCATGGTGCTCCCATGTTTAGGAAGAACCCAAAAGGTCTCAGGTTGCCTTGGTTGTTTCAGTGCCCACTCATGGTGTTTGGTCACAGCTTGGGTGGCTTCCAACAGGAAACAAGAACAGCCTCGGGCAGCAGCTGCTCTTCCAGGAACCCAGAGGGCGTTGGGAAGTGCCATACCACCATCAGGCACGTCTGAGGCATCGTATCTGGGACTCTGGGAGGTCTCGATCTGATCCAGTCCAAGGCCACTATTTGAGCAGCACAAGTCACAGTTGTGACTTTTGCATTCCTGCTTAGACAGGCATTTTCAGAAGCACTTAAATGTCTTGTGCGTCAGGGGAATGTATGTTCCTAAATCACTGGCGGGCATCAGGAAAGCCTGTCACCTCCTAAGCCACCAGGACCGTTGTCTGAGCTGGTACGTTCTGCTGTTGGAGGGTGTTTGGTGCATGGTGTCCTGCTGGCTCCTCTTTGCTGCTTGGGCAGAGAATCCAAGATCTTACTGATGGGAAGAAGTGTTGACTTTATCCTTGCTAATAAGGAAGAGCTCACCACTTTTTTCTTTTACCCATGCAATTGTTCTTGGTAACCAGAGGAGATGTGCAGGGCAGCACGACACCTTTTCCCACTGGGGAGTCTGCAGAGTATTTTTCCTTGGATATTCACAGATGGCAGACAAGGATACCATGGGAGCATCAGGGGAAGCCTGTGTCCTTGCATCCTGCCCTGGATTGTCAAGGCACAAGTTTTGTTGCTCATGAACACAGCTGGACTCCTGAAATCTCTTTCACATTGAAGGCAGAACTTCACAGGGGTACAGAGCCATTTCAGAGCAACCCATAGTCATTATTAAATGTACATATTTTAAAAAACGTGAAAGAAATGTGTTTTTTCCCTAGCTCTCTATGTCAACAACAGGGATGGAGTATGGCTTACAGGTTTGGGTGGGTTTTTTTTGTTGGTTTGTTTGTTTTTTAATAGAGTCATTCCTGGCAACTACCCAGGATTTGAAAGACAAGTTTATGAATAAAGTCTACACAAGATAAAAGTCCACACAAGGCCCATAGTGATGACTATGGTTTTGCTAGTTGACTTGGGAACTATTGCAGTGGACCAGTGCTTTATGTCTATTATACACATTTATTCCTTTTTTTTTTTCTTCCATTAACCATCACCGTTAGTAATTGCACTCAAACAAACAAATAAGCCCATTTAAATACTGAAGTTTTTCTGCCCCTTCAACCATGAATAATTACAAAATAATCACCGAAGTCTGGTTTCGCTCGGCAAATGTTTCCAGGTTTTGTTTTCTTTTTAAATAATTCTGGGTTCCAGCACTTATCCCCCCCCCCCCCCCATTTTTTGGAGGAAATTTCAGCTGGTCACATTTACTGATGCCTGGCACAGCACGGTCAGAAAGCATGTGAGTTCTTTAACGTATTTCATCTTTACAGCGAACTCTTTCCCTGCCTTTACTAATAGCCTGAGCACGCAACTTTTCCAAGCATATGTGGCCCCAAACTACACCCCGCTGCAAAAGTGGCAACATCTGCTGGCAACGCAAGTTTTGTCCCAGTTAAAATGCAGGCAGGACCTAGCCAGGCCCTGAAAAAAAAAAAAAATCCTTTAATTTGGCTAATTGCATGTGGTTGAAACCATGTTGAAGCTCAGTTCCAAGTTCGGTGTTAGATTTATGTGCCATAGGCTGGTGTGGAGAGCGTCTTGGATGCGTGGAGGCCAGTGGTTTGGGTTCACATGAGTTCAGGAAAAGAAAATGCTTTTTCATTTCAGCTTACCTGGTATCCCTCTCTGCCTTTCCCTTGCCCCCCAAGTTTTCCTTTGTGTTTCACCCCAAAGAAAAGCCCAGGTTTGCTCAGTTTCAAGCTCAAATGGAAAACAATGGAATTTCATCTGATTTTCACCCAGTACTATAACTCATCTTGGTCTGACTTGCTGCACAGGGCAAGCCTATGGAGGGCAGGGAAACCTTTCGTAGAACAGGCAGGAATATAAAATTCAGGTTCTTAATGCAACCACCAAAAAAAAATTAAAAAAAAAAAAAAAGGATTTTCACCTGATTGCACAGTGCTGCCTTTATATGGAGGCAGGAGCATTTCTTTCTCCTGCAGCCTGCCTTGTGTGGGACCCCAGGTGCCCAAAATGAAGGTTTCCCTTGTTTTGCTATTGGAAAACTCACTAGTGCCTTAACATATCATCGTACTGCTTGGTTCAGGAAAGGCAGGGCGGGGGTGTCTGAAGACAAGCTGTGTTATTTCATCGCCGACATTTTTATTGTGCTGTGTTCTGCAATGCTGTGGGAAAAGCCGCTAAGGCAGATTCCTTGGGAAGGGTTTGCATGGGCCCCCATCAGCTACCTTCTCTAACAGCATCCCTCGCTTCCCCTGCCCTGAAGTCCTCCCCTGCTCCTAGGGGAGCCTGTTGGGAATGGCACATCACTCTCCTCCTTCGCTACTTTTTATTTGGCACGTAACTTATTTTCCCATTAATTGTTTTTTAAGTGGTTTTAAGGTTTCCCGTAAGATGTTTGCTAATTTTATGTGAGAATACATACAGGCAGGAGGAAAGGTGGATGCGTGCGCGTTACTTGCCTTTCAGCAGCAGCTCAAGTGCCACGAATACATTAGTATGTGCTGCATGTCTTTGTTTTTATTGCTGGGGTCTCTGTCTCGTGGCAGACTGGGCAGAAACGAGCCGCTGTTTGAGTCACAGCAGAAGAGAAGTGGCTCAAGGCTTAGGAGAAGGGAATTTGAGGAGTTCTGGTGACTGGTGAGAGGGATGTGTGTTATGAGTGTTGCACAGCTGCCATGAGATCTGCCTCCTCAAGGATGAAGGAGAGGAGACAAAGAGATGCCATCTTACAAGAACGAGGTTTATTTGTGTCCTGAGTAAAGTTAAGAGTTGTTTGATTGTTTGATTGAAGTTTAGAGGTTGTGTGGGAGACTATTTATACTGAGTCTTTTCCTACCCGGTTGGCCTTGAAAACCGTGGTTTTCTAGAAGTTGTGTCATGAGGATGAGACAAAAGGTTCGGTTTGTGCACCCCAACCTTTACAGAGGTGGTGAGGAGAGCAATCAGCCTTGGAAACACTGCGGTGCTCTTTAGTGGCTGTGCTTAGTCTTGACCTCCCAAGTGGATGGCTACTCCATGTCCCTGCTCCCATAAGGACCCCAGAGGAGCCCTCTGAATGCTTTAGGGTCCTTGTAGGTGACTCGGGCGCTGTGGCCCTGGATGCGCATCCCCCATCTCTGTGCCTCAGGGAACCTGGGACCTGGTTAGTAGGAACACTGGCAGCTAGCAGGCTGTTGGGGCTGGAGATGAGGCTGGGCAGGGCTTGCAGTCATTGGGAGAAAGCAGGAGGATGGTAGGCACAAATCTTGTGCCATCAGAGACCTCCTGGATGATGTGCACCTTGCAGACATGTAGTGAGCACACTTAGAGGATGCTAGAGAGCGTGGTGGTGAGAGCTGGGTTAGCCCAGCTGTCACCTCCACCATCACATGCACTTTCCTGTGATGTCTTGCACTGCAGAGAAGGGCAGAAATACTTCTGTGATGATAAAATTCTGCATATTTAACTTTAAAAAAAGTGCAGAAGGGGCCTGGATGTTGCAGCCAAAGGCCTGGAGACCTGCTTCAGAAATTCCTTCGTTTATGCCGTGCTCATGATCTGCAGACACATCTCTGTGCTTCTCTTTCCTTGCCGCAGGGATGGAGGCATGTTGGAGGGGAGAGCACTGGCTTGTCTCATACCAGCCAGGGCCTGGTTCCCTTCTGTGGAAGCCTCTCATCACACAAAACGAGCCCTGTTCCCTGCCACATGGGTGCAAAGCTCAGCCGGTGCCTCAGACCTCAAGCTGAGTCCTTGGCTTTCTTGCAAGATGAGGTGAGGTCTCCGTTCCTCATCCAGCAGCTCTGCGCAGCATCCCTGGAGGGTCCCTGCTCAGTCATCCCTACAGAGGTGGATCCAGAGGTGTCTCTGGGAAGGTGTTTTATCCCAGAGATCTTCTGATTCATCCCTTCTCCCTGGGAGCAAGGAGAAGTGCTTGGCACTCAGTCTCGGGGCAGTACCACAGCACACTAATGCCATGCAGTGAGTGTTAAGCATCACGTGAAGCAGGGGCCTGAGGATAGGATGAACTTCATCATCACATCCTAAGGAACAGGGGTACCACAGGGTAGAGTTAGATGGCCTTAGTTTTGTCTAAGCTCTAAGTTTGTAGTGTGTCTGCAGAGGACTCTAGCCAGGCAGCTGGACAGTGACAAGGAAGGGCTCTAATGGCAACGGGTGACCTGACCCACACACAGGCAGAAACCAGGCTCAGGTCTGATTTATTTTTTCCTTTAGCTGATGCGATACGATATATGCACCTTGGCAGCTATATTCCTCCACAGCATGGCTAGCTGTACACGTTCACTCTTTCGCATTTTTAAAGAGTCTTGATGGTGAACAATAGGTTTGGATTCTGCAAGGTATTTCCTTTGGGACACCAACAGTTTCAAGGCTGCTGAAGCCCTGGCTACGAGCAGGCAACTCTATCTCTTTATCTGCAGTAGTCTTCTGTATCTCCAATCTGCCTGTGTCTCCACTTACTGGGGGGAGGTTGTGGTTGTCAACATATGCAATTTACTCTCACCCTGCCCAGCTGTGGATTTCCCCACTGAGATCAGTCTTGGTAGAGCACACCAAGGGATTTGGTTGTAGTTGACTTGAAATGAGTATTGCGTTGGCCTTCAGAAATCTCTCTTTCCCCCCTTCCTTTGTGCAGGTCCTTTCTCTCTCGGAGTCAGTTTTCTGGCCAGCTGCAGTCTAATGTTTACTCAGCTGGGATGCATAACTTTCCATTCTGTCTCTCTGCCGCACTATGTGCTGTCCATACACGAGCCAGCAGCGATGTCCTCCCTGCTCCATCCATATCAGCTCCTGAGCTGAGTTATCTGCTGGCAGACTGGCACTGAAGTCAGGGGGAATGCAGACATCCGTGCAGATGTTTTCTCATACGATGGAGGAACTGAGCTGTCATTGTCCCAGGAGAGCCTCATGGGGTTTGGTCAGCTTTCCAAGCTGATGACGTGGAGCCTGAGCACCAAGTGCAGCAAGGGCCTGAAGTAGGAGGAACCTCATCATCACATCGTAAGGGTCAGGGAGACCAAATTAGACAGCCTTCATGTCACCTAAGTCTGCTGTTTCTCAGGTGTTCTTATTTGCAAAGAGTAGAAGACAGTGGATTTTTGCATGACATCTGTGTCACGTTTTGTTCAATAGCAAAGGAGAAAAGGAAGGTATCTGGAATATTTTTCAAGCTCAGGAAAACCTGTTTCTTCTTCCAGCCTTTTTGTTTTTATTGCATCCCTTGTTCTGGTGGGCACATCCCCTTCTCCTCTTTCCTTGCTGGGACCACAGGATTTCTCTTGGTTCCTGGGGCTCCAGAGGTGAATCCTTGGCTGGTTCCAAATGGGGGAGACATGTTCACATCAGGAGATCCCTTCTGCTCTGACTTTGATATCCCACTGCAGCAGGCTGAGAGATCCCAACTTTTCAGGGAGAAAAAGTGTACTTTAAGCTTTCTGAGGTTTTGAGGGTCTCCTTGTGTCCTGTCAGGCGCATGGTATGGGGGACCCTCTGTTTCATGGAAGAGGGAGAGAAGGTTTTTATGGTACAAAGCATACACAGGCATGTATTTCAAGGTGCTTTCTGTAAGTCAAACCCCCTGGTTCTCCAAGTTTTTTATTTTCCATGGATTTGCAGCAGTAATATGGCAGTGTTGTGAGAAGGTGCTCCTGAAAGAGAGGAAGATTGAATTAAGTGGCAATTGGTGTTGAAGCCTTGCAGCCAACGTGGGAATGAGTCCAGTGACTGGAAGGAAAAATATTATTAATAATTATAAGAAGAAGATGAAGATGGCCAAAATCAGAAACATGTTCTGGAATCCTCCGAAAATAGTACTAAAGACATGCCAAACCTAACAAGTCAAGTAAAGCTCTTAGGGCAGGGTAGTATGCTAAAGGAAATTAAAATGGTGAGAGGAGTTTCAGATGGGACCTTGCTGAGGGTGACACTGTGGCCTCGTGACTTCAGGTATTTTCTGAACTCAGGACCAGCAGAAGGTAACTGTGGCCTCCAAGAGTATTTAATGATGTTTGGAGTCCTCCAGCATGGCCTGCTTGCAGCATCAGTTCCTGCCAATAAAATAAGCAATAGTGAAGAATGCCGCTGAGATTTGCACCATCAGCTCCAAAGTGGAGATAGGGACAAGGATTTTCATGGTAGCTGGAGAAAAACCAGTGCCTGGACTCTATTGACACTCTGAACAGCTGCTTAAATATTGATACCTCCTGATCAAAAAAGAACAGGCAGTCAGAAGCTAACAGGAGAGCTGGGAAGAGTTTTTTTTTCACATCCCGCAGCAGCTGGCTGGCTGGGTGAAGACAAGCACCCAGTATCAGATGTTTGTCCTGAGATGGCAGCCCCCAGTCCTGTATGCAGGAGATGACAGATGGGATGACAAAGCCTTCACTTCTGTGGCATGATGGCTCACCTCTGTCCTGCTTTTGCTAGCTTGGGATGGGCTGGGGTGATCTGGCTGCCTTTTTTGGCTGTAGAAAGTATCAAGACTCCTGGGACAGGCATTAAATACAGATGCATCACTAATGTCTGCTTTAAAAATTGAAATAGACCGTATTGATTAATGCCGGTGCCCCAGGTGGTTGTGATGCTGAATTCTCCGGCTCCCAGTTTGCTTCCTTCTGATGCATTTCGAGTTTCTCAGCTGTGCTCTTTGTAATCTCTTGCTCTGGGAGGGAAGGCAGCGCCCTGACCACACACAGGCTTGGGGCTGCCCTGGTGAGCCCCCAGGAGCATCCCAGGCAGTGAGCAACCTGCACTGCTGAGCCCACCAACCACCCCAAGCACCCGGGGTCAGCGACAGTCAGCTGTCCAAACAGATGGACACGTGTGCTGGGACTGGTGGAGGAAGACCCAACAGAACCAGAGAGAGCGCGGTGGCTCTGAACCTGCCCCTCTCCTTTGATCTTCACCCTTACCTTCCTCTGCTGCTCCACTTCACCCCTGGTTTGTTTTCTTCCTCTTCTTTCCCTAGGTCGTTCTGATCTCTGTTCAAGCGCCGATTTCCACCTCAGACATACAGCCTTGGGCTTTCAAAGGCATCTGTGAACATGTGTTTCTTCCAGAATTAACTCGGATTTCACCAGGAGGGTGTCCTGTTCCCCACCTGAATGCTTCAGTCCATCCCCAGGGGACCGAAAGAGGAGGCAAAGGCAGCAGGCAAGCACAACTTTTCTTGTATTTTGCATGTTTTCAGCTATATTTTCTCACCTATGTTTTACTCTTCCCTACAGGAGTCATGTCTTACTGCAAGGATCCCCTCCTTTGCTGGGGTACTTCCATTTCCCATCTTAAAAGCAGCTCCCTCAAAAAATAAAATGGGAGCTAGCCACTCTTTCTTGCTTTAGTCAGACATGCTGGAACAGGGCACATGCTACACATTCAGTCATCCCATCCAATACATTTGTTTCTAGTTTAGATCTATTCAAAATAAGACCCAGTGCGGACATCTGTCTTATTATCCAACAGTAGGTTAAAAAAAATAAACCCCGCTGGCTCTGTGGGAGGGATGTAGATAAATGGCAGCTGGATACAAGAAGTGGACTTCCAGAAGCTTTCATCCATGAACAAGGTAATGGGACTCAGTGGGGAGAAAGGCCATCCCATGCCCTTGCATCTGCCAAAACAGCGGAGGAGTTGGACACCACCTTCTCCGCAAAGTAGCTGCCTCCCAGATTTGCACCATAGATGTGCTCAGACGTACTCTGAGAGCCAGAGGTCAACTGCTTTATTAATGAAAAAGAGATTTTGCCATAATCCAAGGGGACTGAGCCTCGGGAAGGTTTCTTAGGCAGGGCCTGGAGGATACCAATGCACCTTAACTGTCCTGAACAGTCTCATCAGGGACAGCCTGTGCAGCCCCTGTCATTGGGCTCATGGGCTCCATTTACCTTCAGGGCAGGGCGCCTATTCCATGGTAAATGCACTTTGTCTCTTCCCTCGCCCTATTTCCTGGATGGGCTCTTGGAGACATATCTCCAGCCCTGTCTGCTCCATCTTCTGCTGGTCCTGGCTGGACCCCTGGCTGGGTCCTGGTGTGGTCCATCCCTCTGCCTTGTCTGGGGCTGTTGGTGGAGCCTGTTGCCAGCACCCTGCTCTGCACCACTGCATGCAGATGCTGTGGGAGAGCATGCTGGTGGTGTGGGATCCCCCTGCAACAGGGTCCTCCTGATCCTCCTTTGTTCCTGCTTGTCCCCCTGCATGGAGCAGCCCCCTTCTTGCAGCTTGCTGGCAGTCTGCAGTGGTAGACAGGAGGTGCTTTAACAGATTCTGCTTGATAAAAATGTGGCTTAATTCCAATGTTGATGGCTCTAATGTAATTTTAAAAACAGAAAATATGACATTTTCAAAACCCCACATTGGAAGACATTGACATAATGTCTTTCCTTTTTTTTTTCTTTCTTTTTTTTTCTTTCTTTTCTCCTACATGCAATCGGCATAAAACTGACGTATTCCTAAAATCTCCTGAATTTTGACAAAATGGCCATGTCTGTTTGGAAGGCTGATTACCTTCCTTGAGACAACCAAGACCAATGACTTCCCTGAAGCTTCTCTAGGCATTGGCTGGAAAGAGCGATTTAGTATGGAATATGTAATGAATAGTCAAACTGGTTCCTCTTCGTTTCCTTGATTGATCATGTGAGTTCAGCTTTATATCAGGAATCACTCAGCCTTCGTTACAGGTTTTGTGTGTGCTCTGCTCCCCTGTAAGGCGGTGAGGGAGGCTGCAGGAGGGCAAGGTGCATGCATGGGATGGGGATGGAGGGACGAGAGGACAGCTTAGCTAGGGGATATAATCCGTGTTTTCATGCACTGATGAAGCTGAGTGGTTTCTTACTCTCCTCTGTTTTTCTCTTCTTTCATCCGACATTTATGTCTGCTACATATGTTCCCCTTTACACCATGCCAGAACTATGACAGAAGGAAAGGGCAGGGAAGGGGTGGGGGAAGGGAAAAAAAATGTCAGTAAAGTTTCTGTTCTGGAGAGAAAACAGGACTCTATCAAAATATTAGCAGAGCACCAGCTGGTGCCGATTAGCATAGCTCGCTCTGGGTGAGAGTTTTCCATTTACCTTGTGCTGTTTTTCTTTCTCTGGGGTGCACATGGCCTTTCCCGAAGTGTGAAGATTCTGGCCACCAGGATTAATCTGCTCTACTCATCCGGCTTGGGCACTGTTTCTGAAGCTCTGCAATGTGCATTCAAAAATGCAATGTCCATTCAAAAGCCTGATTGCTCTGGGGGACCGTATCGCATCCATACAGGCTGGTTCAAGCATGTTGGATCACGAGAGATGAAGGGGCATGAGAACTAAAAATGTGTTGTGCAGGCGCTCATTAACTAAAGAGTGTGGCTGGAGAGTCCGTGTCCCGATAGCCAGCTTGCAAAGGCAGCAGTGCTAGGCTGGGGCTGGCTCCCGGAGCGCTTGAGGGGTCTGGACAAATATGCTCTGCACCTTTGCAAGAGATGCCGCTGCGTCCTGGACTCCAGCCCAGTGCCGGGCTTTTGCGGAGGTGAGGAAAATATTGCTCATTCATAAATGCATGTTTTTAGGGGTATTATTCCTGAATATAAAGTAGAACCAGCTTTTAGAAGCAGAGGATAAAGATTTGGCTGGGAACCTCTGAGCTGGAGGACCAATAACTCGGGAATTGCTCTGAAGTGTTTGATCTGTCTCAGGCCAGCAAATGCTGAGCCAGCGCCTGCTGTTAAGTGGAAGTTATTTTCTGCATCCACCAGAGTCCTATAAAACCATTTCCTCTGGGACCCACAGGGACAGCTAGGGCCGCCCCCCCCAGTATCAATCTGTGAGTGCTAAGGGAAGGAGGACGTGCTGTGTGACAGATTTAGGGGTAGCCTTGGGGGTCTATCGCCTCTCTCCAAGCAGCTTTGCCAGAGTGTTGAAGTTGCCTCCTATTCATCTGGAGAAGATTGGCGTGGTGTTTTAACAGGCAGAGCTGGTGCTCATGAAGCCTGGGTCCTACACCCACCTCTGCTGCAGGCTCCTTGTGTCAGCACAAGGAGATGATGTAGTGCTGCAAGGGGGAGAAAGGGCTGTTTTCCCGGGCTGCGGGGGTAGGGGGGTAAAGCTGGTCCCTGCATGCATGGGGGATGTCTTAAATAAGCGGAGGCAGGACCACCTTTGTGTTCGTACGATGCCTGGCATGGAGGACCCTGAGTCCCAGATCTCCAGCTGAAGCCTTGCTGATGAACGACCTGCACCAAGCCAGGCTTGGGGGCTCTTTCAGGACAAGTATTTCTCTGGGGACATCCTCCATGCAAACCTCTTCCAGGGGCCTCCCATGGCTTTCTGTTCCAGGTCTTCCAATGAAATGCTGTCATCTCTGTAGCTGCACCGCCCTTTGTTTTAATCAGCTCATTTTCTGTGTGTGATCAGGGGAACCGACCTCGCACAGATAGTGCAGACCGAGCGTCCTCCGAGGATTTCTGTAGATGCCTTGCATTTCCAGAGTTGAGCTCCCTGTGCATCCCCCCTCCTTGTGACATCCCTCCCTCCTCCTCTCACTTGCTTCTTGGAAATCTTCGTCACCTTTTTGAAGTGTAGCAGTATTTTCTCAGCATCCTCTGGTTCCTCTGAGGATCCCAAGCCTACATGAAGCGTACTCAATCCTGAAAGGTGCAAGCATAAGGGTTCTGCTCAGAAAGTCCCACCATCTTCCAGATGATAACCCTGGAGGCCAGCAGGTGGACGTTCATGGTGTACATTTTCTTCAAGAGGCGGGTGCTTTGGCAGTAAGGAGGTGAAGGAGTGATGGGAAAGGTGACAGCTCCACCTGCCAAATGATGCCTTTCAGCTCTTGCCTTTGCCTGAGCCAATTATTTTGTTTGCCCTGGAAGTCCATTTGCAAAGCCTGAAGGAAAGAAAAACAACCTTCTCCCCCTCTCTGCCCCACCACCTGAGTGCTAAAGCAGACCCCGTGAGGTGAAGCACGGGGAGGCGTAAGTGGAAGAAGAGCTGGCAGGAGATCTTGTTCTCCGGTTGTGCCTGGGGGCTTTTCCCGTCGGAGCCCCTGGAAGGCCAGCGGGGAAATGATTCCAATTCCAGGCTTTCCAGCTTCCACGCTCATTTAACCCAAACCATTTCCTACTCTCTGAGAGGGAAGCAGGGATGAGGTTTGCAGATTCGAAGTGGGGGGAGGAACTGAAAATGATATCAGCAGTTTTACAGCCATTTCTTTTCTTGGCAGGACATGAGGGAAAACGTCTCCCCGCCTCTAGGACAGAAGGTGGAGGAATGCAAATGCTGAAACATTTTTCAGTTTGCCCTTATTATCTTTCCTCCCCCAGCAGTTTTATTAGGGTTCATAAATTCACCCTCAGAGCACGTATTCCCCCATGCCTTTTAACCCTCTGTGGCCTCAGAGGTCACTCATCCTGAAAGACTGCTGGCTGTCCAAGAAAAGCCACCTTTCCCCATCAATGCTGACTCTGAAAGGCAAGCAACCACATGGTGTCATCTCCATCTAGAGAGAACAGAAATCAGTGGGAAAAAGCATGTCTGAGGCAAATGTTTAAATCGAGCCATATTTTCCTGGTTGCTTATGTCTCATCTCCTGGTGTGCTCTTCTGCAAACACCTTGCTCAAGCTATGCCCACTAAGCAGAGGCAGCTGGTAGGGAGCCCAGAGGACGCAGTGCATGGCTGTAGTCACCAAACCGTTCCCACTGGAGAGTGCTGTTCCATTCGCTGGTGGCAGGGATCCTGCCTTTCAGGTTCAGATCCTCCCTGCGAGGAGGCTAGCTGCCCTTCCTCTGCTTCTAGGCATCAAAACAAGACCCTCGCAACAAAGGCTTGGGCTCCCCTTTCCCACCTCACCCGAACCTGCTGGCTGCAGCACATCCTTTGCTTTAAAACCTCTGCGTGACATGTCAGATCCTCTTCTCAGAAGTGCCACTAGCTCCCAGTGCAACCTTCCGTGGCTAACTTAGCTGGAGCCAGTTTTCAATGAAAAGAAAGGAAAAAAATAAAAATAAAAGGAGCAATAGCTGCCTTGCTGCTGCCTTTGCTCTGATGTATCCATTTACATCTGCAGCACTAGGAGAGAGGGATATCTCTGTGCTTTTCCAGTACTGTGTGCAAGGAGAGCTTGTGGCACAAGTGTAATATAAATAAAAAACCTAATAATGCAGTGAAATGGGCAGGTGAAGATATGACGGAAGAATATGATATTGTCTCAGAAGCGTTTCAGCACAGTAGCTTCGGCGCTGTGCTCCCCCAGCACGGCAGGAGAGCAGCGGAAAATTCCTCCATCCCAGCACGGCACCACTGCCTGACTCCCTCTTACAATGAGAAGCCAGAGGTAATAGTAACCCTTTTGGCAAGAACAATTTCTTCACAGCAAGCCAAAATATATCCAGTAATACAGAAGGGTCCCATAAAGCGCAGCGTGGTAGGGACCTGTTAAACCAATAACCTCTGCTGGGCTGGTGTGCGGGTTTGCCTAGCAGCCCACAGCTCTTTTGGAGAGGTATTTAATGAGGTATTTTGTAGCTAGTGTTTGCTAAACGATCATCTTCTGGTGTCAAGGTCTCCATTTTCCACGCAAGCTTTGCTAAAACTGCAACAATTTTATTATTTTTTTTTGTGCTGACATAATATTTTTGTTGTAGTTCCCAATCCAGAGTTGAGTGTGTTTTCCCGTGCAGGGGGACCATCAGCTTCTCCGTGGAGATGGGGGCCCATGGCATCCCTCGGCACCTGCTGAGCCGTTCACAGCACGGGGTCACCAACCCTGCTGTCCCTCCAGATATCCTTAGTGGTCCTCGAGAGGATAGCTCAGGTGCGTACCGGCCCTAAACTGCCTGTTTCTGCAAAGGGAACCTTCCCCTCCCTCTTGGTCAGAGTCTGTCTCAGCCTAGAAATGGGGTGATTTGAATCCGATTCTTGCAATTATAACCCTTTACCTGGCAATCGATTTGGATAGAGGGGTTCCCCGCCCCCCCCCCCCCCCCCCCCCCCCCGGCCCAAGAAGACAGCAGGCAATAGGAATCGATGGATTTGGTTTTGGGTTGGTTTTTTGTTTTTTGGTTTTTGGTTTTTGGTTTTTTTTATGAATTGATGAATTTGATGGTTTGTAGAGCATGAAAAACACACCTGGAAAAAACCTGCTCCCAGTTAGGCTGGTTCAGAGGGGCAGAATTAGTTTATACGTGGAGAAAGCAGAAGCATTCGGAGCATTATTTGCTCGCTGTTTGCTGCAAGGGAGGAGAAAGTCAGAAAAGCGCAGTGGTAAGCTATGTTGCGTTGGAACAAAATATTTACATTTTTTTCCACATTTCCCATAAGGCATTAGCACTTTTCCAAATGTGACATAGGAGAAGCAAATGCTCAGTGGTCTGTGGATCTAATGTTTGCTTAAGTACCATGACATATGTGCATATGTGTGTACACACACACACACACGAGATATTTTAGTTCTACTATTTAAATTAAGGGTGGGATACCCTTCAGCACTGCATTTCTCAGCATATGTGTTCTTATACTCACTTATTCTTTGTTTCTGCCAATGCCTAAATTGGGAATACTAAACAGCCACAAATATGCAGCTAGTGGAGACGCAGGAATTCATTTGGAGGGAGCGAATTTTGATCTCAACTTGATATGTTTACAAGGGAAAAAGTCGCTACAGCTGCAGGAGGGGAGATTTCTGTGGTGGTATCTGTCTGTAATGTGTATCACGGACTTGTTTTCGCAAGTGCCTCGAGGCAAAACTGAAGCTTTTGTAACAGAAAACAGCCAGTAGTTTCAGTGCCACGTCAGGGATATATGTGTATGTATATGTACACATATGCATATATAGGAAACACCTGTTTGCACATTGTTGACGCTGTTTTTAGTTTTTTACACCACTGTGGCTACCATGAAATGCCCAGGAGAAGGTAGGAGGTGGGTACTTGGGAGGAGGCAGCATCCCCAAGGTGCAGTCCCTTGCCCTGCAGGCGAAAGGGAGCCCCTCCAGGGATGGGGAGGTGGCTGAGGGGGGCTTTGACCTGCTGAGCACTCGCTGTGCAGCCCCTCGGCATGTGCGAAGCCTGCCTGTCGTCACCCCGGCCAGTGCCACAATGAGCAACGAGGTGACGGTGGCTTGGAGTGGGGTGGGAGCAGCAAGGGAGGGCTGGAGAATAACAGGCAACCGGGTGGGTGCTGGGGAGCAGAGGAAAGGGAAATTTGACACAAACTCAAGTGTTTTACCTCCTAAATCATCTCAGTGCTCTGCAGCCAAAATCCTGCTCTGGCTTGGTCTTTCTGGAAAGCTGTGCCATCTTTCTTCAGTATCCTGATTGATGACTTTTTGAACCTGGTTATTGGTCACCCCAGGAGATGTTGGGGCTTCCTCCAGCCATAGGTTCCTCAGGAGAATATTGGGGTCAGATTTTCCCACCCACATGCCCCCATCTCAAATAAGGGTTGGGCTTGCGTGGGAGGATCGCTCTCATGCTTCAGCATAACTCCCAAGCAACTCGCTGTTGCTTTCCAGTTTACCTCCATGCAATTGGAAAATGGTTAACCAGGCTTCAGGATAGCTCAGCTACCCTCTGCCAGATCAGCGTGCTCTGGAGATGCAGAACTCACTGCATTTCTGAGCTGGAACCTGCCTGCAAGCTTGCAGGCTGCCTGGGCCACTTCAAGCGTGCAAGGATGCCCAGATGTGCAAGCATGGGGCATCCCCAGGGCTGGGAAGCAGTGTGGGGGGGCATGAGAGGGGGTGGCAGCTGAGCTGTGCCAGGTTCTCTGCTGGCAGAACGGGGTTGGATTAAAGAGCTGAGACAGAGTTGATGGAGCTAGGTTTTGGGGAAGTAGGAAGCATGGTCACGGAGGAACTACAGGCAGAACTGGAACTGTTTTGCCTGCTCAAAACCTGCACCAGCACCATCTGTACTAGCAGGCACCTGGGTCACTTGTGCAGCCATCACAGCTGGGCTCGGCATGGCTAGTATTCAAGAAGATCTGCATGAAAAAAGATAGCCCACCTGAGTTTTTATATTTATTCCTGTTGACTTAGAGCACTGAAGTCTTTAGCACTCACCTCTTTAGTCTCAAGTCAGCTGGAAAATATAAGGATGACACAGGAGGCCTTGAATTTGCTGTTTCGTAGGAAAACGCACATAAATTCACCCCAACATCTTTTTCACTGGCCAAAAAAAGTGAAAAGTCCATGGGAAAGAAGTTTTTCCTGGAACAAACTGAATGGGAATATTTGCTGTTAAAATGCAGCGATCTGTTTGGAAGTTAAAGGGGCAAAGATGCCTGTGTGAAAAATTTCCTTTTCTGTGATGTTTGCACACCCGCAGCAAACAAAGTCTCTATTCTGATTCCCACAGTAAAGCCGGAGCAACTCAACCACCAAGACTGCACTTGCCAGCATTTTGCCTACGCCTCGGCAGCTTGCTAGTGTGGGTTACGCTGCCGTTGCCTGTCCCTGTCCATGCAATGTGCCTGAGTGTTTCCTCACCCCAGGCTCCCTCGGCAGGGAGCACGTGGAATGCAGAAACTGGGCAAATACCTGATGCGATTTGTTTCAGTCTCAAACATCAATTCCCTACCCTACACACACCCACACACCCATCCCCGTAGGTCTTTAAACACGCCAATTTTTTCCTTTATCATTTTTGGCTATAAAAGCATCAAACCACGCAATCCTCTCAGCGCTGTTGCCAGCCTGAAGTTGTTGAGTGGGTCTCTCAAGGCAAGCTGAGCTGTGCCGCAAAAGCTTTCTTACATTACCCACCACAACAATAAAACACTGGCAGGGAAGCAGAAAGAAGATATTCACGACTTTTGAACTGGACGTTGACTCTCCAGCTGTAATATTACTTCCTTTGCTCCAGCAATGAGTCCCATTGATAGTATAATTTCATTTCCCTTCTACGGTATCGCATGAAAAAGATTTATTCTTTATATTTTATTGGAGAGAGGGTGAGTTTCGAGGTGTTAGTCAGTGTAAGATGCTATGGGGTGATGCAGCCTATTGACCGTGCAGTGAATTATAACAGAGATACTGCTCTGGGCATGACTCAGCTGCCTTTGAAAGGGAATCCCTTCTCTTGTGGGGATGCCTGGAGGTCAGGCACCCCGCCGGTAGCGAGTGATTCATATGTCGCCGTACTTACATTGCCATATATAGCACATTCCCCTGCCTTTAATGCTATGATGTTCGACCCTCAGTACAGGGAAGAGAAAAGTCCATGGTGATCAAATGTCCCTGAAGCAGGTGAGATTTATTTGGGGTGGCTAAGGAGTGCTGTCTTCTGCACCTCCAGCTGCCCCCATGGCTGGAGATGGCAACTTGCTGTCAGTCCTGCATCCCACTTTGGCCCAAAGCAATGTGCTGTAAGAGACAAAGTCCCACCCCCCGCAAGACCCATCCCCACACAGCCCTTAGGGCTGAGTCCACAGCAGGTGCCTCCAGCCCCCCTCCTGCTCAGCCATGCCCACCCAGCAGCTCCCTTCTCGCCCATCACTCTTCCCCCTGCGCATCCTCCCAGCCCTGCCACCCACCTCTTCCAACCGCTGTTCCGCCACCTCTCCCTGATTTTCAGCCCAGCTTTAGGTGGATTTCCCCGCCAGCCCCGCAAAGGGAAGCCAGGGAAAGCCTGTGGGCTTGGAGGGGGGCACGGCAGCATGCTCTGCCCCCAGCCCCGTGTGCCTCCCCCCACTTCCCCAGGCAGCCGTTGCGAAAGATCAAAGTGGACGGCAAAAATAGCAAAAGGGGAAGAGCTTGTGGGTTTGACATCTGGAGGCCAGAAGCAGCTCCTGCTTTTGAGTAGGCAAGAGGTGAAGGAGGAAGGGTAAAAGTGGGTTTACGGTCTCTTATTTTTTACTGGGATTAAAAAGTTTTTATAAAGTTCTATGGTCTGCTGTTACTTGAGACAGTGGTGTCTGTCTACAGCCTCTGCAAGGCCCCGCTTTCAGAAGTAGGGATGCTAACCGCACTTATAAATAAAGAGGTGGGTATCTTCTGACAGGCAAAATACCGATTTATCTGTGATGCATCATCTGACAGTCTTATTTTTATTCCAAAGGGTGTTAAGAGGCACCTGGGAAATGTCTGTGCTGCTTGGCTGAATAAAACAGGTGCTGTTTCCTTTTGGGACTGGAGGTTTTCAATGATAAGGGCTCGGAAACCATCCCAGACCCAAGGGGATGCCCAAATCAGAGGCCAGTTTTACAAAGCCTTTCACTTCTAGGATGTCTGTCTCCGACCCTTTTGTGAAATCCAACCTCTGGACAACACTGCCAATACGTGTGATTGAGAATCATGGCACCAAATTAGGGTAAGACTTAAAAAATGAGTTTATTTAACTGTGTGGCAGTGTCAAAATGCATCGTAATATTCAACTCAGTCTATAAAGGAAGCTGAGTGGGCAAAGTATTTTATAGAAATCTGTGTGAGTGGCATGAGAACAACTGGAGGCAATATAGCATGATGTTTTGTGGTGAAATCACTTACCACAGAAAAGTGCAATTTACAGGGGATGATTTGTGTCCAGTGTGATGAATAATTTTGGCCATGGAGAAAAAAAGTTGGGGTGGTTGGGGGGAGCAGGAAGGTAAGAATGGCAAAGGACATTTTTGTTTGTTTTTCTTCTAACAGGAGAAATCCATGAAGCAAATGGAAAACTTCATTTTTAATGGGACAAAATGTGTCATCTGATTGCAAGCAGGTTTTGCAAGCAGGTTAGTTTATTTTTCTTTTTCCTTTTTTTTTTTTTTTTTTTTTTTTTGTTTTCCCCTGTGTCTTCTTAGCTGTTCAGTCTGTTGAAGAGCTGGAGCTGTTGGGAAGTATTTGGTGGCCCATGGCATGCAGAGCTGTTGGTCTCTGGTCTTTTCTAAATTTTACCACCATGATGGCTTGCCCTTGATTGCCTGGATGTAGGGTCAGTGACCATCTCCTACTCCTTGATCTAGAAATAGCTTTTTTCCTCTTCCAGTCACTGAACTGGAAATCATCTCTCATTTGCACTGGCTTGATGTGTGTTTCTGGTGGTTTTCCCCACCTCGAAGCAGGATTGCTGCTCCCAGCCACAGCACACGGTAACAGACACATGGCCCGCGATGATGCAAAACCCTACCAGGTTGCATGTCTAAGTGCTTGCATCGTGCCACTTTCATTAGCACATCTCCTTGTGGTCTTGTGAATTCCACTTGCTCATCACCCCTTGTGTATACCAGGAAATCACAGAAGTGGGCAAGGCTTACCAGAAGAAGAAAGGAAGGAAAAAAAAAAAGAATGTGCAAGTGTTGGAGGCTGAATTGGGCAGGAACGAGCAAAGGAAGAAATGCAAAGGGTTTGTTTTTTTTTTATTTTTTTCCCAGTGGTGAAGGCAGACAGGATGATAGCTGCCTTCATGTGAAACTGGAGCTACATCCAGGAATGGTATTTATATGCACGGATGTAGCTTTCAATCAGGATGATGTAAACACTGCTGCAGAATTTTTTGACTAGGCTGTTTGGGAAACGTGATGGATTAAACATGACAAACAAGATTCCTGGACGTTTATTTATCCGCCTTTTCATTTGTGCCAGTTTCATGTTAGGCAAAGCTCTGGCTACCAGACCAATACTAAGCCTCGGGGGCAGGCAAGGCTAGGGGGGGAGTCACAAAGAGAGTGTTTTCCAAGCCCCATCTAATTTAAAGCATCTTTTGCTGAGTGGTGCAGCGAAGAGGATGTGGCTAACACAAATAAAAAAATCATAAAGGGATCAAAGTGTGTGTGCAAATTCATTCCTTGTGGCAGGAGTTCTGCCAGTTTGCTTGCTCGCTTGCTTTCCTAAAAAAAATGTCTCCCCCCCGCCCCAGCCCCCCATGATGGAGTGAGCAAATCACATGTCAGAATCTCTTCTGGATTTCATAAGGGTTTCAGCATTGATGGATGGCCAGGACGACACCAGAGCCTGTACGTTGTGCCTGAGATCTGAGCCGCTTCCCCTCGGTCCCATGGTTGCACATGAAACAGCCGCATGAGCGCGATCTATTTATAAGCGGTTCAAAGACACCACAAATGTGGGTGGATGCTGGCTTGGAGCTCCAGGCCACCAGGAAGCTCTCTAGCACTTGCAGGAACCTGATGTTACCCCAGAGCCCGAGTGCTTCCTGGTGGGGTGAAAGATGAGGAAAGCTAGTCTTAATAAGGAGGAAAAAAAATATAATAAAAATCAAACCTTTGGAGCTAGGGTGATTCATATCAGAAGGCATCAGCGGAAGCAAGTTGGGAGATGGAGGATTCTTACTAAGGTACCTAGGTCAAATTGTGTTAAAAGAACTGAGTGGGCAGAACTAACACTGTGTGGTAAATCTGATGGGCAGAACTAACGCTGTGTGGTAAATCTGATGGCAGAGGTGTCGCTGGTGCTGGAAGACAAACTGGAGATTTATATCAGACAGGAGAAAATCTGCAGGGTTTAGGTTAGAGAACTCTACTGCAACTTGCTGTGCAAGCATCGGAGCCAGAGCTAACCCTGATGATGATGATGGATTTCACAGGGTGGTTGCCCACCCACCAGAGCACCTCCATGGGCTATCATGGGGGCAATGCCGAGCGCTGGACGCTCCATCCAGCCTTGTGCTTCAAGTTCTGCTTCACAGTGCATCCTGCTCAGATGACGCCCCAGACTGCATAGAGGTGAGAAGAGCTTTACCACAGGAAGGGACGTGGGACTCCGAAGAGCCCCACTGCAGGTGCCACCCCCATCTGTGGGCTTGCACTGGCTGTCCTGTTGTCTCCTGACCTCACAATGCCATTACATGCAAGGAGGAGAAGACATTTGCCTTCAAGACAGCCACTGTAGCCATTGAGTCACTGGCTACTGCCTAGTCCCAAGCCAGTTCTCCCAGTTCAACAAACTCATACGGCTGTGGAAACCACACGACACAGCAAGGCCATGGTTGTGTTTCCTACGGGAGCGCTGGCCTGCTAGAATAACATCCGCAGAGAACAAAGGCTAAAAGCCTGGGCAAATCTAACGCCGGAAGAAGAGTCAGTTTAAAACCGAAGGGAACATGCCTCCAAAAATCCTGTGGCATTGCTAATGAAAAATAAACATCCATTTTGCATCTGCAGAGAAAGGAAAAGAAAATGAAGTCAAAGCGCAAGGTCTTGTTCTTATATTCTAGGAATTTTCTCCATTGAAGATTGTCAAATACTGCATGCCAACACTTGGGAGAATGACAACAGGGTCTTTAAGTGCAATGAATCAAAGCACAAGAGTAAATTTTTATGGAACCCAAACTGCTATTCTTAGAAATTATCCAGAATCGAAAAATAAACAGTTCAGCAGGAAAAGAAATGTTCAAACTCGCAGGGGAGATTAACTCTCATCTGAGTGGAAACAAAACCTCAAATGAGCCACATCGTCATTCCCACACTTAGTTAATTGCAGTATTGTTCAAGGGCAGAACCAAGTGGTTGGAAGACTGCAGAATTGGATGTAGTAGATGGTGTCTTAAGAGGGAAAAAAAAAGGCATAAATAATAGTTTTTCCCTCATGGCTAGTTCCAGAGATGTTGCTTTACCAAGGTCTAGGATGGGAATGTAAATGGATGCACAGGGGTGCCTCTGGCAAACGAAGACACCAGAGTAAGTGCAGAAAAATGATGAGCACAACCCGAGATCAGGAACCAAACTGTATATTTGGAGATGACGAAGAGAGCAGTTTACAATGTCTTAGGTCAGGAGCGCTTCTGAGAGCAGACAAACTCCCTGGCTGAACCGGCAGAGGCACGGAGGGATCTAGCTGTTGATGCGTAACCGATCCAGGCTGCAGGTGAGGTACCCAGACACAGGGAAGCCCTCAGCAGCCCAGCTATGGTTTTGGTGGGTTCTTCAACACAGGCCATCTGAAAATGAAGATTTGACATTTTCTCCCCTAAAACTGGTAAATCACAAGATAAGTTTTAATGCCAGAGCTGCCGAGTGAAAACACACTACCTGTATCTAGCCAAAATAGTTGCTTTTAATGAAGAGCAGATGCCTGTGCGCTTCCACTGCATGAGAAAACATAAAGCAGATTGCCCTCAGCCTTGTAGGGTTTTGGTTCTCAGTTTGCAGCCCTGGTGTTGACGCACGTGGGGCTGAGCATGTTGGAGAGGGGTAGCTGGCTGTCTTAGCTGTGGTGGGATTTGCATTGTACATAGACCATCCTTGGCTTGCTCTTTTCTACCGGAATGAAAACATCTTGGGATGGTCCCACCACCAAAGGGTGGCCGGGGGGGACTGTGTGGATGAGAGGCCTTGTAATGATCTCTGCCATATATGTTTTGGGGGGAGAAAAAGAATATCCATAGGCTGAAGGGTGAAAATGCTCATTAGCAAGTATCACCATGCATTTGCCTCTCTGGAGCTGCTTCAGAATGTGAACGGTCACAGAACAGACTTGCAGTGAAAAATCTTTGTTTCACACAAGATATCCCCAGAGAAAAAAGCAAAAGTCAAACAAATTTGTATTCTTTAAAAATCAAACCAAACAAAGCTTCTCGGATGACTCCATAAACAACAGCATGAAAAAAAAAAAAAAAAGCCTGGAAAAACAATTCACACAAATTAAGCACTAAGGGGCCTCTGTTATTTGCAGGTATATTCCCAGTGATTTCTTTTTAGATCACACAAACACCAACAAAGTCATTAAAAGTCAGTTCTTTCCTTTTATTAGCAATAGCCAGGCTTGATGATTCAAACCACATTCAGTTTTCAGAAGGGAGATTTTGATCAAAGCATTTTTAAAATCAGATGAAAGAAGTATTATAAAAAATGTTCATGCAATATGAGCCAGGAAGTGGAAATGGCTGTCCAGGAGAAGAGCTGGGAATATAGCAGGGGAAAAAAAAAAAAAAAAAAAAAAAAGTATCAAAAGCCCCCAAGCTGGTACTACAAATAAGCACATAAACACAGTTACAAGTCAAAGGGTTTACAGAGGCTGTGTTTCTTAATTCCTAGAATGAAGAATCCAATTATCACTTTAAAATATGGTTGACTCAGTCAGGTTGTGTGAACCTTCAGTGGGAGGGCAGTATTATTATTACTTTGAATCTTTTCAGGCAGGTGACAGCATCCTAGGTATGACAAGAATGGCCAAGTGTGACACAACCAGGTTCTTCCAGACAGGACCTTTCCTTCTCAGATGTGCTCTTACCACTTCTCTAACATGGGTGGTAATTTGTTGGGAAAGCGTTTTTGATGTGAAGGGCTGGTAGAGGTGAGGATATGGTGGAGGTGTGCAAAGTTGGAGGAGAGAGAGTGAAAAGGAGGTGATGGGTAAGGAGAGCAGAGATGTATGGAGACGACCCCAAGGAGGTGCATGCTTTCCTGGTGAGGGACCCTGGAGAAGATCCCAGCAGGCTGGTGGGAACATTCATCCTTGTCTGGTGGGTGGCTGTTCTGAAGAGTGCTTTCCTTCAGCATCCAAGGAATGCAATTAAACACAGAAACCTTCGCCCTTGCTTATTTTAATGGCCTTTCACCCTTGTTTTGGCAGTGGGGAAGATGCTGAGTGTATCGTATATTCCAGCTCTAAATGTGTCTTGAGTTCCCTCCACCAAACTGCTACAGGGTTTCTATGGGCTCCAGTGTGGACTTATCTGCTCTAGCTTTAAGTGCACTCAGCAGCCGGAAGAAGTCTAGCCATGGAGCTCCACAATGCCTAATTTACTCTGTCAAGAAAGCTTCAGAGACTGCCAAGAACTCGAGAAAACGAGACTGCACTGAGCTCTGGGAGCTGGCATCCCTGAGCTGCCTTGTTTGTGGAGACTCTAGGGACCTGTGCTCGGGTCTATCTGTTGCACCGGCATTTTGAGGGGTGGTGAAACCACAGTATATGGACAGTCATTTCCTGATGGGACATTGGTGTGGGTATCCTTGGTACCAGCCCCCACCAGCCTTTAAGGAGGTTTGGGAGAGCTCCTGATGGTGGAACAGAATTGCCCAGGAGAATACTGCAAAGGTAGGAAGAAAAAGCGTGATATTTTGTTCAGAAATATCTCATCTTGTCCCATTAAGAGTTGCTGCAGCTATGGCTTCCACCACAAAAAATGGCTATGCTTGGCCATGTTAAAGTCTTCACCAAAGCTATATGATTTGCATCACCACATCCATGCATTTAAAGCCACCTGTCATGGAGAAAAGGCTCATATAAGTGATGACGGGCTAGTCCCTGGGACAGCCATTTCCCACTGTAAATGCAGGACAGTGCAAGGCTCAACCACCATGGTGGTTCCCGTGTCCAAGGTCAACTTCTGCACAAACTTCTGCGTTTCTGGACAAATGTGGTGGTGCTTTCCACAGTGCTTCTGGGGCTCTGTGCCATGGTCATGACTACGAAAAGCAACCTTGATTTAGATCTCATGTTAATCACATTCTCTGTGTTACCTTTTTAAATATTTACTGCAGCCTAATTAAAATGAAAATATATTCAGTATACATATGGATGAAAGAATGCTCTTTGGTTTTTAAGTCAATGCTTTATCCTGCGACTTTGTAGTTACCAGCACTTTGAAATATAGGAATGATCTGAATGGGAGGTTTTGACTTGTCCAGAAGTTGTTTAATTTAAAATCAAAGGGTTTTTTTTCTTCTTTTTTTTTTTTTTTGGTTTTAATGTAGGTGATTTTAATCAATGACACAATAATACTCAATATAAAACTACAACCTGGCTTAAAGCTGAAAACCAATCTGTAAGCATTCAGTTTTTGTTACTGAAATGAAAAAAGTGTGGTATTTTATTATTTTTTTTAATGCAAATGAAAATCTTAGGGAGTGTGTTTGTGGTATGTGCATATTTCTAGTTCATTGAAAAAGTTTTTTCATAGCCCTCAAACCCCTGTTTTAATGCCTTTCCAAAAAGAAAACGTTTTCCAGTGAGGTGCAGATTTCAGTGAGTTTAAGGCAAACCAGTCCCTCTCCTCAATTCGCTAAGCATCGTCCAGACCAGAAACTTCTCCAGAGAAGTTGCTCCCTTTTTTTGAAGCAATGAAAGTGCTCAGCAGATGTTCTCATCTACTACCCCATGCCAGCCATGTCCTTGCACTGCAAGTTGCTAGGAGTGGATTGGCAAAAGCCAGCTGTCCAAATGAATGGTTTCTGATTCATTAGCAATTGAAAAAGCAATTAATTCAAGTCATATCACATTGATTTGGGTATGTGTGGGGGTTTTTTTTTGCATTTCATCAAACCTAACCAAAATTCCACGTAGGGCTAACTATTTTGGTTAAGCTTAAGAGAGAAACACTGCCTTGCAGTTTTGAGCAAGTGAAAATTGCATTCAAAAATTGAAGCAAAACAAAATAAGGGCATTAAAAAAGCAAAGGGTGTTTTGCATGGAAAAGCCACAATGTTTCATTTCACAATATATGTCAGAAGAAACCCATGTCCTCAGATTTTTAAGAAACATTTTTCAACTGAGCTGCTCAGTGAAACTTTTGCGAAACTTTCACAAAATGTTCTGAAGTTTCCAGAACTGGGTGTTTTTATCACAAAAAAAGCCCTCCACAGAACACGAAGTGCTTGGCAGAACTAGATCTAATGCAGGGGGAGATGGACTGTGCCGGAGACCCAGCCCAAGTGACATGCTTTCATCACCTGGAGAGGCTGATGCCGTGCTAGGACAAGAGCCAACAGCTTTGTTTTACAGGTGACTAAAGCCAGATCATCTTGCGCTTGTTTTTGAGCTGGATGTGCAACCCAACAGTGCTCGTGATGCGCTGTCGGCGTCCCTGCACACCCCTGCTATGATGCCTGTCTCAACTCTTGTTGCTTTTAGAGTTTAGCAGCAGTTGTGGCTGCCGTGTATGCTGCAGTGCAGATGCAGCTGAGTGGGGAATCCAGGGAGATAGTGCACGAGCCCATGGTGGGACTGTGCCGTGGGCTGCTAACAGTCGACACGCAGAAGGAAGGGTTGTTAATGAGCAGGGACCAGGCACGTTCCTGGGGACAGAGTGACGCTGTGCTAGGATGGGATGTGATCTGCTGATGTCTACCGGTCTGTACGTAAATCCATCATTTTTCTTCCTTGTCTTCAAACTAAAAAACAACGTGCCAGATACAAGGTTATAAAAAATTGATAGTTCAGCTTCTTTAGCCATTTCCATCTGTCTTTTCTGCTCTGCAATATGTCTTGCAGAGCAAGCCTCGAAAGAGGAGGGTGTTCAGGAGCACAAGGGGCAGGAAGGACTGATGTGCTTTTCTTTCTTTTTCACTTTTGCAATCCTTTCTGCTCGTGTTTACCTGATTTCTGGTTGGTCTTCTACAGGGAAAGGGATGCGACATCCCCGACAAGCTTAAATTCTTGACTCAAGGTTTCCGTTTTGTTGGAGCGGTCGTTGTCCATCAAATTATTCTTTGCAAAGCATGGTTTTCAATCAGCCACAGCACAGAGGACAAATGGCAAGAACAGGCTTCTCCTGAGATTATCAGAGCTTTTTTTTGGAGGAAAAGAGAGCTGTAAGGAAATAGGTGTGCCTGAGAAAGGGAAGGGAAGCATCCTCGGGATCTGTGGAGGCGGGAGGAGTATTTTTGATCTGGTTGAGCGGCATGGCAGGAGGATCAGAGTGGTTTCTTATTTTGTTTGAGCTCCTTGCCCATTCCTGATTTACGTTGCAGACATAGGGTCTGTTTCCTTTTAAGCATTTAGCAGCAGAGTGCCCCTGCGTTTCTCCATCCATCACGGGCTGGCATGGCACGCACATGGTGGGGTGGCTGGAGGGGTGGGGGGAGAAGCAAAATCGGCCAGAGCCTCCTGTGAATGCGTTGCTGCTATTTGTGTTTTATTTGAAGAAATGATTAGAGTTTATTTTATTGCCAGGAAAGGCTGCCAGCCTTTATGATGACAAAATTGCTGAGTTTACTAGGAAGTTTATTTATATAGGCTTTGAAAGACAGACCCCGCAATGACAGACACCAGTGAAGACCTGGGCTTGCTGGCTCTCCCATTTCCCTTGGCTGTTCTGTGGATGTGTTAACCCTTTACTTTAACAGGTTCCTACAAAAAGAGGGATTAAGAGCAAACATATGTACAAAATACTCCTTCTTCCTTTGGAAACTGGGTATTTAGGAGGGTTTGAGCTGGAGATCTGAACAAACAAGCTGGCAGATGTTTGCTGCTGGTGTTATGGACCAGCTCCACACATCTGCAAGGGTAGCAGACGTCTTCACAGGAGGAGATGCTCTTACGGCAGCCACGTCCTGCCATGGGTCACATCTCTGGGGCAACTGGTGCCCCAGGACAATGAGAAGTCCCCTTGTCTCCCACTGCTGCCCCTGCTGTAGGAACAGAACTGCCAGAGAATTACTACCACCAGAAAATGCATTTTGGGGAGGGCAGAATCGTGCTGAATCAAGGCTTGGCAAGACAGTGGGTTTTAAGGACAAAAATACATGTTTAAATTTTCCTAGGTGTCCAAATGCTACGCTTTGACATATTAAAATTGAATAGGTTTCACTTGGAAGATTTTCAAACGTTTTATTTCATCATTAATATTCATTCATTGGTATTATTTTTCTTTTAAAAAGTGGCCTGACTTGGGAAGGTACCCAAAATAGACCAGAATTAATTAAAACAGAAGGGTTTGGGGTTTTTTTTCACCTGAATTCACTCTGCTTGTTTTGTTTTGGAGAAAAAAAATCCCACCCTGATTTCTGCTTAATGTTCAGACTAAACTCCCTTCCATGTCTATGTGGCCATCACACAAGAGAAATCAACCCTCTTGCCTCACCACTGGCTTCAGCAGCGCCTCAGCTCTGCTGCTTGGCCTGGAGGAAGCCTTTTCTCACATGGTGGGGATGGTGGGCAGCTAGCCTCTGTGGGCGAAAGGCTGGAGAGGACCCTAAACTTAATTTACAAGTATGTTACATCCACACAAGAGTGCTCTCTCTCTGACTTCCCATCAACTCTTGCATCAGTATCACATATGTGGTCGTGATATCCATTCCTTCATTTCTGTTAACACCAGGTTTGAGCTCCTAATACCAGCTTCTAACATTTTGAACTTGTAGGCAGCTTTCAAACAGCTGCCATTTTTTAAAGAGAACCAGACCCAAACCTCCGCTCCTTTCTTTTTTTCCTTAAAATGTGGAATTTCCCCCCCATAAAATTTTACTGACATGTGTGCTCAGATGGGCAACGTTCAGATCTTAGCCAGAGACTTGTTTGATGCTTCACAAACCACCGGAGCCTGAAAACCACCAAGAAGACAAGCTGTCACGTTGGGATGTTTAGTGCATGCGCTTATGCTGGAGTGGTCAGGAAACCTTCAGAGCAGGGGCATTTTTTGAGGTGCTCTTTGCAGCTGGCTTTTCCCTGCCATGCCCTTGCAACGTTGCATCCCTTATTAAGCAAGTGTCTGGGATTTATAAGAAGAGGAACATATGTGCATATATATATATATGTGTGTGTGTGTGTGCGCGCGCATATATATGCACATAGACATCCATTACTTTTTAAAAAAAACATTTACAATCAATTTTCTGCAACATACGTACATGTTGACTGCATAACAAAGTTATAAAAGAGGTCGTCATCTTTTGAGTGGGTAGAAAAATTGGGACTTTCAAGATCTTGACCAGCTTTGTTTTTTCAAATAAGGTTTGGCTACCTTAAGCTCAGACAGAGAGCTGCCAATGTTTCCAAAAAAGCAGAATCCTAGCAAAAAGAGAGAAAGAGAAGCACTGGTGAAAAACAATGACAGAACTTTTCTTCATCCTTTTACCAGCTCTGGTTGGCATTTGTCCACATTACTCACTTACGGCTTCACAGGTTAAGACTTTATACCATATTACACCTGAAACTTAAGCAAGTACTTAAAGTTAACAGCTTTCTTGAATCATGGCATCTTTCTCTGAGGAGCTGAGCCCTCTAAGGTGCTGAGCGCGCTGGCTCCCATCCAGCAGAGCACTCAAACACCAGCTTACATTTCACTGTGCTCAAGAACAAATTTAAAATTAAGCATGTGCTTAAGTGCTTTGCCAAAGAGGACGGGATTACTCACATACCAAAAGTTAAGCATGTGCTTAAGGTGCTTTCCTGGATTCAGGTTGGAACAATCGGAAAATAATGATGCTGTCTTTGGGCAGGTTTTGAAGAAAATGAAAAAAAATAAAATGGGAAAAAAGAAAGTCATCTGCTTGTTCTGATGGTGGCAGGGTCTTCCACCTGAAAGTAGTTTTATCTAACTCTGTCCAGATCGTGAACAGTAAATAGAAAGGGAAGCCAAGTCTCTCTTGTACCTCTGTAACTCCTGTTACTGTAGCATTGAACTGACAGCATTTCTGAGCTGTAGAGCACTATTAGCATCCCCATGTCACTGTTAGGATCTGGACACCCCAAAGGGCCACAGAAGACCTCTGAGTAAAGTGGTAGGTGATGGTCGATCAGGAGAGCACCCTTTGCTTGACAGAAGAACCACCATCAGTGCAACAGCTTGGTCTGGAGGGAGGGATGATGCAGGAGGGAGGAAGGACTTCTCGGCCCCTACCTAATTGTTGTATCTGCACCCATGGTTGCATTTCAACACAGCTGCCCTGGATACTCCTGGTCATGGGACCGAGAAGATCACCTTCCCTTCCCTAGCCAAGGCCTGAGTAAGAGCAACCAGCAGGAACGTCACAGTCAGTCATACCTCCTCCATCACCATACTGATCTGCTAACCCTCTGTCCATGTTCTGAGGTTGTTCCCCAAAGACCCTTAAATCCAGGACTGAAGTAGGACAGAGGACCCAAACCTAACTTTGGGTTGAGCTTGTGCCACGTCTCAGGACTTGGCACCATCTGTGGGTTCCCTTGGGGGAAAACCAGCACAGCATCATAACCTTGCCTCCTGCACACCATTAGGCTTACCAGAGAAATAAAACCATATGCCTTTGCCTGTTACCAGAGAAGTCTGGCCTATGCGGTTGTGACACACAAATGTAATGGTCTCAGGAAATAAAATGCTGTTTCTTTGGACTAAAATGGTCAATCAATGTCAAATCTGGCCCAAGCTCCCCAATGGTCAGAGACGGGTGGAAACAAGGCTCAGCTGTAGAAACGTAGGCCTGCTAACCCTCCTGATTTTTTGGGGGATGGCTGTGACTAGTATCACCCCCTCTCCCTCCTTCCTACCATCCCTGAGCAGATCACAGCTAGCAACCACGTGCCCCAACATTTGTCACTGCCACTTACCAAAGGTGTCTTAAATGGTACTTTTTCCCCCAGTGTTGTAGCTCTCCATCCACTGAAAAAATGTAGATGGAGGAAGGTGGTGATGTTAGCTCATTATGTGGGAAAAGCTCTTGGCCCCAAAGGGTTAAAATCTCCAGGGTGGAGCATGCTGCAAGTCCATGTCTCCGCTGTGCCATCTTTGGGGAATCTGGCTCAATATCTGTTCCTTCACTCCAGCCCTTATGGAGCTTTGTAGCAGGTAAAACTAAGCCCAATTTCCTCAATCCTCTGTTAGTGTTACTAAAAAAAAATACCCGTAAATTAGGTCCCAAATTCCTGTGATCCTCGTAGTGCTGAGCAGGGATGAATAGCTTTTGATAACAGCCCTGGATTTGGTGGTGTGGGGAGATTTATTTCCTGATCTTTTGCCCATCAAATCTTTTTCTGATCTTAATTGTCAATCACATCATATGATTTCTCCAGAGAAATGAAAATAGCAGCTATTTGTCTTGAAAATCCACCCTTTGATGTCAGAATTCCAGGAAATAAAACACCTTTATAGTTATGGGATCCAGACCTGTCTGACCAGGATGCATTTCCACCAAGATTTGCGTGTGTTTGTTGACTCAGATTTTAAGACATTCTGCGCCTTTTTACAGGGATTCACAATGAGGCATTCATGGCATATTCATTTTTGTAAGAACTAAAATAGCCAGGGTCATTTGCTCCAGGAACCCTTTGTTTGAAGGGTGCCAGGCTCTCCCCAGCCTGGAGTGAGCTTCCAGGGCAGTGGTCCCCATCCTGAATGAGTCCCCAGCCCTCATTGTGATGTTGAAATAAGGGTCTGGACATCCAGACCTGCTATAGTTTTGGTTGTTTTCCTTTGAGCACTTCAGGCACAGTTTCTAGCAACAGATTGTGTGTCAAAGGTGCCTGTGACACATGGAGGTCCTCTGCACACAAAGCCATCAGGCACAACCTCTGCCTTGAAGGCCAAGCCTTGCTCAGCCTCTGATAATGGGCCAGCACAAGAGGGGGGCATTTTCCCTGTCCCCCCCATCTCAGACCACCCTTGGATCAAAGGTTAGCCATAAACAACATCTTCTCTGTCCCCCTGGCCATGGCAACATCAATTTATCTCTTCCAGCTGAGCACTGGAGAAGGAAAACTTACGTTCCACACAGCTACATCCTTTGGATTGACTCTCTTCGTGTCACCAGGTCAGCCAACCATCATTGCACAATGTGTTCACCTCCATCTGGAGAACTTATTTCTATGAAAGGCCAGTTTAGAAAATCAAATAATTTAGTAAAGATCAGGAAAGTGAGGGAATGGCTAATTAAGAAAAATTTGGTCACTTCAGCCTCATTATTTTTCCATTGCTCTTAAGGAGTTTTGTAGACTTTGGCTGCAGACCTTGGGATTAAATATGTGCCATGACCTGGGGGAAGGATCCTTGCTGGTCTTTCTCCTAAGAACTGCTTGCCAGCCGTGTTGGCTGAGTGGGAGTGAGGTCTGCCACAGTGAGGGCACAGGTATATATGTTGATCCATAATACTCACTGCTACCTGCTGACCTCTTCCTTAGAGCCAAGTCTGCGAGCTCCTGTGATCCTTTCCAAGATGTCACGGACAATTTTTCATTTGCTATTTTTGCTAATTCCCAGTCTTTCAGCCCATCTTTTCTTTAGACATCCCCCTTTCCCCTCCTACCAGCTGAAATTTTCAGTTTTCATTTGGTTCTTCCGCATAGCTCACTCTGGTCCCTTGTTGTGGCTGACTTGGCTGTGAATCCAAATTTTCCTGTTCTTCCATCAGACTCTCACAACTCCACCATCTACCATTAAAGAAAACAAATATTAGTCACAGGACAAATTCCCCTTGTTGGCTTTGCAACGTGGATCACCTTTCCTCCATTCCCTCCCCAAATCCTCTGGTGCCTTCTCAAATTTGCAGGCTATTCCTTCTTCTTTTTTTTTTTTTTTCCCCGTTCCACCAGCAATTAATCAATCAACATGGCAACCTGGGACCAATCTAAAAATAATAAGCAAAAGGAGTAGCTAAAGGAGAAAGTTGCTGGTTAGCTCTCTCGCTCCCATTATTTGTCTGCTTGGTAGTCAGACCTCTCCAAAAGCAAAGGACCCTGGGACATACTTTTATTTAAAGCTTTTATAAAAAGCCCTCTGGTGTTCGGAGCCTGGCAGGTAGCTGGAGGAGGTGACGGCATTATTTTCAAAGTCGGCATTCCCAAGGTGGCGACTTTAATGAAGAGGAAGCTGATTTACTGCTGAAACAACATTGTTCCCTCAAGAAAAGCCAACAAGGGTCATTAGCACTTCATATATTTGGGGGAGCGCTGTTTATTCTGACACAAAAACCCTGTGCAGGCTTCTGGGGGTTGTAGTCCAGCCTTGTGCACAGCTGGCTGTTAGGCATCAGCAAAGGGGATGAGCAGATGCCAAGGGGTCAGCAATGCACAAAGTACATGCTGTATCCCTCATGGGTACTTGATTTCCATCTTGCAGATGGAGGCTACCAAGCCTGGCAAAATTCGAGGCACAGCCACTGCACCTGCACAACCAAACCCTACAGAGCTGGCCATTGCATGCTCGCTGCCTCCACCAGATATCAAACCAGTCAGTTTGTATGCCACTGAGGCGTGTAATACCATCAGCTCAAACCTGCCTAAATGAATCTTCTCGGTCCACCTCATCTCCCTGCCTACCTCCTCTGACCCATCTTCTTCCATGACTTGCAGATGGACTTAGACCCTCTGCAGCTCTGCCCTGCTTCTACAGTACCTCTCCCTGATGAAAAACTGTCAAACCAGTTTATCAAAGACAGCCAGGAAAATTAAGGGTAAGAGAATTGGCTTCTCTTTTCCACATTGTAGGCTTCGAGGTCGGAGGGGCTGCTTACCGCATCTATGAGAGGCAGGCAAGAGAAGATGATCCATCCCCTGGCTCTGCATCAGCTGGATCAGGCAGGCTTCTAATGGGGTTGCAAAGTTCCCAGCCACATGGCACAGCTTCCCCAACACAAACCAGCAGCGGCTTAGCCAAAATCCCTCACCAGTCACCTCTGCTGAAGCCACCCTGCTTCCGGAACATGCTTTTTTCCTCCCCACCAGCCTCTGCAATGAGCTATCAAGACATCTTGGCTTGCCCAAACTGGCTGGAAGATCTGTGGCACGGTGCTGCATTGCACGGTGGTGGGGGAGCTCAGAAAAAACAGAGAGTTGACCAGCTCCTTCTCTGACCTGTCCCTGATGATGAAATGATCTCTCTAAAACATCATCACTTTATTTTCAGGTAGTGCTGTGCTGATTTCCACCTCTTGCCAAAAAGATCTCGGTTTTGCCTTTGCCTGCCAAGCTGGAGATTTGAATGCTGGGGAAGGTAGTTATTTATTTATTGAAAAGAAAAAGAAAACCCACAACCCCATGGTGCCTCAGTCTGGGAACCTGTATTTGAGTGGGGAAGGGCTGTGAGACATCTCCCCCCTTAAGCCAACACTAGAAAAGCCCCCAGAAACTCACTTTGGTAGAAATCACACAAATTCAAGCCAGCACCAAAGGTGTCTTTCCCAGGAGAGCCCTTGGCCATCCAAGGACCTACCAGATTAGCTGAATCCTGGCTGAGATCCTTGCCCAGACAGTGGCAGAGGTTCAGGTCTTGGGTGCCCCATGGGTGTCCTGACTGATCAGCTTTTTGGACTGCCCATTTTCCTTTGTAGTCATCAAAGTGAAACTTCGATCCTCAACCAGAGCAATCACATTTGTTCACTCTCAGAAAAAAGTTTTCACTCTGAGGGGCTACAAAACCATTTCCCACTCGATTCCACTATCTTGAAATAGGAGGAAAAAACCTGTAATAAACAGAAACTGAAAAGTTTGGGTACAGTACTGAACTTTTCTGGAGTCTTTGGTGTCTTGTGTCCTGGAGTTCTGGTTGAGCCCGTTGCAGAGCTGAGCCAAGCGCAGGCTTAGAGCAGGATGGTCTCAGAGATGGGAGCACCTCAGATCCCAACCTTGGGGCTGGGCATGCAGCCGAAAGGCGAAACACAGAAACCACGCATTCCCTCGCTGCAGGCATTTACACTGAAATACTGAAGAGGTTAAATGCTGTGCTCGCAGCTGCGCAAGGATTGGTGCCAGCATTTGAAGTCTGGGAATAATTGATTCATGTTTCCAGAATCATTTTTATTGGGGGGGGGGGGGGGGGGGGGGGGAGGGGGGAAAAGAGAGATTGAGATTGAGTTTGCTCTTCAGAATTTAAACCACCAAGCTTTGAGCGTCTGGTTATGTTGGTGGCTGCTGTCAGCCTGCCGTGTGAGATGCCCTGCTCTGCCACCAGTGCTACCAAGCACAGGCTGAAGCAGACGCTTGCGACCAACCATGGAGATGGCAGAGAGATGAAGGATGCATTTGATAGGGGTTTAAAAACAACTTAATACTTCTAAACAGTCAACCTACCTGCCAATGGCTCTGCAGGTGCTTTGGTGGGAAATACACATAAATTAGGTAAACTGCAAAACAGGAACTGTGACGTGAAACAGAGGAGGCAGAAGTTTACATCAGAGAGCTGGCCTCAGGAAGGGGATAAGCAGTCCCAGTGTGCTGCTTTCCACCAGAAGTCAGGGCTGGAAAAGGGTGGAAGAGCCATCACACTGCTCTGGACAAGATCAAAGGAGTGATACGGATCTGGAACTGGACGCCAAAATTCTTGGACGTGTTTGAATTAGGCACGTAGTATTGCAAGTTATCTGTGAGAATGGGTCTGAGCGCTGCAAGGCAGGACATCCTCTCAAGCATCTCCAAGATCTCAGCCCATTGGAGGCTGACAAACAGCTGACAGAGCAGGGGTTTCACACCAGATTAGCAGGTCATGTATTGAGCTTTGAAGGAATGGGTTTTTTCCCCTCCAGTAAGCACTCTTTGCTTGTTCTTAACTGATTTGTTGAGAAAGAAACTATTCCCCATATATATATTTTTTTAAATGAGGTTCTGGATACCTGTCATTTAATGTTTCCATATTGCTGAGTTGTCCCATTTTTAGTTTTAAAAAAAATTATTCCAGGTTTCTTTAGAATGTGAGATAGTTGTATTTTTACTGGGTATAGAGGATGTTAAAAACAACAACAAAGCAAGCATCAAAATTTACCCAAATGGACCTTTTTCCCCTGCAGATTTCAGCTGGTGGTTTTGGTCAAATTTTGACGTGATTCAACTTCGATACCACACCAAAACATGATTTTTTTGTTATTGTTGTTTAATTACTTCCTTGTTTTCAAAACCATCAGCTTTTCTCTCAGAACAGGTAGGACGGCTCTTTCCCTGGTCAGTCTTCTTTGAGACTCAGGAACCGTTTTGATCACTGACTCCCATAAATCCATGAATCTGAAGTTAATCTTTCAGCTTTTTCACAAATTAGCATTTATGAACTCTCAGCAAAGAGCCACGCCGGTTGTTTAGGAGTAAAGCACACAGCTGTACACTGCCTTTTTCAGCTTGCAAGTTGAACACCTTGTTGAGTTGCATCTTATAGTAGCTTTTCCATCATGGCTGGACTTTTGGAGAACATCTCAATTTAATTTGGCTTGCATACTCTGCACATGCATGAGTTCTGCAGGGGACATCTGGTTTGCTGCATGTCAAGTTGCTTGGTAGTTCTGCAAGAAATCTACGGCAAATGAATCCCAGAGCTTTCCTTCTTTTGGTCTGGAATTTGAGAATAAATTTTCAAAATTAAGCCTAATCTTGCACAGAGAAATCCGATTCAAACTTGTCCATGGGACTTCAGCTCCAATCTGGTCAAGAATCCATTTTGCTTCATTTGGATGCCCTTGAGCTAATGTTTCTCCCCAGAAGTGATTTCTCTCCTGCACAGAGTCCAGAAGGAAATTTGATTCAATATGATCATGCATTTTGTCAGTACATCTGGCAAATAACACACAATTTTATAGCCCTCGACTTGGGAGTCCATATTTGGCCACCGGGAAAGCTTTCCGAGCTTTTTATTTGATTCTGATGATTCCTTGATGAAGCTCATGAGCAAGAGAGATAGACTTGGCTTGAAGCTCTGGAAGGCTGGTCAGACCGTGAGAGACACATCTCATCTCCACCATGGGACAGGAGCTCCCTGGGAAGCTCAGCCGAGATGTGTTATATATACGAGATGTGTTATATATTTCTCTCACTCTTTAGTTGCAATAAGCCTTTCTGCCCTGGGTGGAAACGCTGCTGTGGCGGGTTTTGGGAACAGGGCTCCCACTTGGGCACAGCTGTAGGGTGTCACTGAGACGATACAGTGCAGGATGGACCATTGTTTAATATAAACTGCATTACCCGTGTGCCTGAGAAGACCGTCTAACCCAGGGTAATGCTGCGAGCAGCAATTTCCACTCCCAAATTAAGACCTTATTCCCTAGCCAAGAGCTACCTCCATTCCTCCACTGCTGGGTGTCGACAATCAGATCTCAGGAACCGATGAGGAGACCCAACTGAAAGAACAAAATCCCTCAGCAGGCCCAGGCAAGCTCCCTGTTAACTGGATCCCAACACGTTTAAAATTTATCGCTGATAATCATTACAGTGAGCAGCGGCTGGAAACGAGCACGGCCAAGGCACAGCATGCAGCAGCGATGCTGCGTGTTCTTAGCAGCAACACGTGCACTGGTATAAAGCTCTCTGTGTTCAGGCAGGTTGGAACTGAATGTATCGGCTCCCATTTATAAACAGCAAAAAAATGAAGCAAAGAAAAAGAATAGGTACATCTCCTTCCATGTCAGCTTTTAGGCTTGAAAATGAAATACAAACCTTTTAAACCGAAACATGCAAGCCTGGTGCTTGGGAAAGGAAATGGATTCAGCACATGCTGGTTTGTGCTACCAAGGCAAGCGTGTTAGCAAAGCTCAGTCCTGACATCCATGAGGTCATCCACCTTCATACTACCGCTCAACGTCAGTACAAACGATGCCAGGAGACACAAGCCAAGACAGGCTGAGGAGATATATTAGAAAAGCAGAAGGGGGGAGCGGGGAGGGGGATATGAGGTCATCTGCGCCGACAGTATGTTAGGTACTCACATTAGAGCAGAGAACAGAGCCATTGACTTTATTGAACAAGCTTCCAACTGGTAACGAGGCTTGTTCTTCCAGTTATTGCACTGAAAGAGCAACATCTGGCCTGGAGCCTTCCAGGGGCCAAATCCTTCTCTGCTGCAACCCTGCTGCTATCAGCAGAGTCACGCCAGGGATGCATTTCCTTGTGAGAAATTAAGGCAATGAGAATGGCAAACAGTTTGGGGTCCAGCTCAAAAAGCCACAAGTTTTTCTGCATAGCAGGCCAGGTATCTGAGCAATAAAGATCCTCACACCTTTAATCACTTTCCCATACACCAGCACTGTGCATAATAAACAAGGGGGATTTTTTGTTGTTTTCCATAATTGGCAGAGGGAAACCCAAAGCTGATGTTTCCTTTCCCTTTTCTGATATATTCCCTTAGCAGCTAAGCCACAAGATCAGAGCAGAGACACTTAGGCAGGCAAAGCTGGGAGAACATCTACCGAGTTTCTCACCTCCCCACTTAAAGTCCAATAAAACATAAGGGGAAGGAAAAATATTAGCTTTTCAAAGGCACTTGGTGAGCTTCAGCAGCCTCCGTTTATTGAGCTTGCCATAACTTGCTTCCAATTACTGTAAGGTGTCCAGAAGTTATGGCAACATGGTAGTAATCTTCCAGCGCCTAAGAAAGCTGCCATCATCTACGGAGTGGCGTGGTACTGGGTACAAAGCATGACAGTGGAGGAAACGAACCGTGGTCCTAAACCACTTGCCGGTGGCTAACCCACATCCAGCACCACCCATCCCTTCTCCAGTTTACCTGGAAGCACAGCACAGGTGGGTTGGTCCTGGTTATGCCTGCTGATGGAGCATCTGACTCCTGTGAAGGGTTAGGATTTGACCAGAGCTATGGGGATTGCTTTGAGAGCTGCCAGACCGACCTCTCGGTATCAGCTACTGTGCTTGCTCCATGCCGAGACGTTGCCTGAATGCTGACATTTTAACAGTGCGGTCCCTTCCCTGCACATGATACGGCGTGAGGGAATAACAGGATGTATTAATGTCGTTTTAGATAATAATATTCTTCTCAGAGTGGGCTTTCTGGCACCATATGTCCCACTGTGAGAGAACTCTATCCCTATCGCTCCAGCATTAGCGCTGAGCTTGAAAGCAATTCATTCGGGCCATTAAAATGACTTGTGAAATGTGGGATAGTTATCAAGTAATTAGGACCACATTTCATTTCTCTCCCTGCCCAGTGCGCTGCACTATGATCTGAGTTCACCTTCAGCTTCGCTTCACCTTTGCCTTTTACGGACTGATGCAAGTGCCGGGTTTTTTTGGATGGTGCTTGCCCTCCAGTCCCCTCCCCTTCTTGCTCAGCTGTCACTTGTAACCTGCAGCATTTATTCTGTGTGCAAAAAATGAGAGGAGCTGAGTTTGGAGAGGTGCCAGGGAAGGTTTCCCCATTTTCCACCCTCTGTGCGATGGTAGCCATGGTGCCTCTCTATCCCCCCACCCCCTCCCCGATTAGATAGATGCAGTTGAAAGGACCGTCCAGGACTCGTCTCCCACAGCCAAGAGTGAAGCTCTTGGAAAGACCTGCTTATATATCAAGAGAGCCACATGGCCCGCCGTGAGGTGGGGATTACCATGGGGCTTGGAAAGCATGCCTGAGTACCTGGCTCTGTGATACTGCTGGAGCCCAGCACAGGGCTGAAGTCCCTGCTGGATGGCATTTCAAAGCTCTCTGCTCCTGTGCTCCAGGTTGTGTTGGAAAGCGCAGCTTGCTCGGTTACCGGTGGGGCTGGGATCCTGCTGCGGCATGCAGAGTGCTTGGATGGGAAGGAGAATACCCCTCCTTGCCTTCACGCTCCCCCAGTGCGGAGGGTCCTGGGCTGGACCCATGAACCGGAGCTGCTTGCCCTCAGCACACCTGACCCCTCACCCTGTGCTTTTTCCCTCCTTTTTACACTCACAGATCTGCTTTTCCAAGCCCAGATGACCACGGCACAGCAGAAGCCAGCACTTGCAGCATCTTGGTGCTGGAGATGAGCCCAAGGATGTTAATGCTGCCTCTGGCAGAAGAAATGTGTATGTGCCGTGGTCTCACAGATGTGGTGCAGGTCCTTGCTCCCGGACATATCTCACACTGTCAGGGCTTTGGCCACTCTCTCCTCACCATAAATCTGCAGAGGGCACCACTCTGAGCGGTCCGTGCTACCAGGGCCGATGCTCAGGAAGACAGCTCTTTGAGCTCCATCCCTCCAAGGGTTTGGCCATGTTTCAGCTCTATTTTTGACCAAGAAAGTGTTTCACATAAACAAGCTCAACCTCTGTATGCTGCTTCCCCCTTCACACAAGCAAAGGCATTACTGCTGGCACCCACCTGTTGATTGCTGTGCCATGGTCCCACGCTGCCTGGGGAAGGGAGCAGGTCTGAGACCTGGCCGTGCCTTCCCATATGGCACCCTGCAACGCAGCTACAGCCAGCCTCATCATCTAGACCTTGCCATGGATGTCATTCTTCCACCTCATCCTTCTTCTGGCTCTTGCAAAGATGGATCCACAAAAAATCTGCCCATGGTTTTTGTGACTCCACCTTGCCTTCAACCTCACAGAAACCCACCTTGGAGACTTTCACTCCCCTCTTTCCTATACTTACTTCCAGAATATTCTCTCAAGCCTCTCATGGGGGCTTATTTCTCCGCAGAGGAGAGCCCTGCTGGGTGTGCTCCTCACCACCCTTTCCTTTCTGTGTCCTGGCCCCAAAGCATCAATTTACTATGGAAAGCAGCAGGGCTGAGGACACCGAGTCCCAGAAGCACCTGGCTGAATCCACTAAACGATCAGCTGGGAATGAGTCATGTTAGCAGCCCAAGCCCAGGAAACCCAGCCAGATCCCTCTGCACAAGACTGAAATAGATTATAACTGACTGATTACAGGCTCTGGCCAAGTCCTAGTGAATTAGAGTGGCTTGCAGGGGGATGCAAGGATAAGGGCTATTATTAGCACTGCTATTTATTATTTGGGTAGCACTCCTATTGTCTCAAGTGCTCTCTGAATTGTCAGCAAGACGGGTCCTGCCCTTAGCACACAGGATCATTGGGATCCAAGGGTGTGACTGGAGAGGAGCTAAGAGCTGTGGGATGGATGTGCTAACACTCATTTGGTGTGGACAGGGGAACTGGACCATCAGTTCATCCTGACTGGAGACAGCATGAGGCTGGGAATTGCCACACCATGTCTCTCACCACAGAATGTCTGCTACCGAGTGCTGCGAGGTGGGAGTGGGAGTAGGACCAAGTGAGTAAACCGGCCTTCACACAGGGTAAACATGGAAACATCTGAAGCATTGAGCCAGGTACGTACCCCTGGAGCCTCCCTGGAAGGAAGGCAAGGTGATCCCAGGCTTGGCTTTGGCTTGCAAGCTGGAGGCGAGGTGAGCAGCTGGGGAGGCATGAGCCAGTTTGCCCTGTAAACTTCTGCTATGTGGTCACCAGGCATGGAGAATTTGGTGCTGCCATCTAAAGCCCTGGCCAGGAAGCCCTGTTCTTCTGCAGGAATTTCAGCTTCCTGCTGCTGAAAGAGAGGGGGTGGAAAATATGACCCCAGTGCAACCTCAAAATTAACAACACAGAAGCTTATTTTTAGGAATCTCATTGCTCATAAGCTGGGTTTTCACCCAAGTCTCAGGCTCTGGAGGGGAGAAGAACAGATAACTGGCCTTTACAGCTCCTCAGAGGAGCTGGTATCTCGCAGCTCCTCAGCGGTGGTGGCGACATGTCTAGACGCTCTGGGAAGCATTCAATCAGGAGAAGGAAGAATGGGTCCCGCTGTTAGGAACAATGCAAGAGGAACAAAACGGCCCATTTTTATTCTGTGCAGCTGTCTTTTAGAAGGACTATTAGGTCACTGAAAGTTCTAGTTACAGCAAAAAATAACTCAAAAAACAACAAAAAATTGGAAATGAAACTGTATATATTTTTGGGAAATTGCTTTTTTTTATTTTAATAGGTTTCCCTTTCAACTCCTTTCCAGCTGATTTTTTTTCTCCTTTGAGTTCTAGGATTATTAATGGCTGCAGCACTAATGTGCTTGGAAAAAGCTCATTTAAACCCCATGTTTTTTGGATTATAAAATATCTGAAAGATATTTTTCTTTTCTTGAGCCAACAATTGCCCGGTTTTCCCAAGCAGACATTATTCCATGCCACGGCATCGGATGCATCGGACCAAAACTTGGCTTTGAAGATAACTGGGAGAAGCCTGTTGCCCTGTGGCTATCGCTTCTGCCGTAGAGCTCTCTTCATGTCCATGCACCAGATAACACTTGAGGAGAGGGGAATCCAGGGACCACGCTGGTCCTGGAGGACTCACTTCCACTCACTGGCACATTGAGGATTTTCTGGTGTCATTAAAAAGACCAAACTGTTTGATTTTTTTTTGGTTTGTTTTTGTTTTTGTGTTTTTTTTTCCAAAGTGGAACCCAGGAGCTCTGGAAAGAGCTGTGGATAGACATAGATGTGGTTTGTCTATCTGGAGCATATGTTGTGGTGGTAGAGATTTCCGCTGACCAACTTGTTTTGCAACAGATCTGTGGGGTTCCCAGCAAGGGGGAGGGCAGACATGTCAGCCAAACTGTCTTCAAGACATGTCTGCATCATTGCTGGAGGGATGCGGAGGTGGTTCCACACAATATAACACTTCAACAAGAAAAGCCACAGCCAACACAGAGTGAAACCGCTGGGGAAGTGATGTAGTAATTTTTGAACACCCAGACTAGGCAACCCTCTGCTTCCCTGGGTTACTCTCCAGCCCAGCATTGCCTGCCTGGACTGCCCAGCTCAAAGGCATGCAGACCATGCTCCATTGCTCAGTTTAGGTGTGCCATGTTGTCTCCAAACCGAGAAATTCAACCTGACTATGGTACAGTTCAGTGTTACCCAATGGCATTGGCTTCATTTTCAGCAAAGGAAGCTCAAAGCAGCCCAAATTCCCATCTATGCTGATACATTCAGTGTAGAAGAAATGCATAGCAGTAATCCAAAGGCAGACTGCCGTCATTAGAGCCATCAAGAGGAGATGCCTAGGAAAAAGACCTTAATAAACCAAGAAGGCAACTATTTCTTGGCAGACCTTGCAGCTTCCAGCAAACTTTTGCCTCAAAGCCAGAACCTGGGATGTTGTGGATGTGCCCCTAACATCTGCCAGCCGCCTGCAGTCCTACCTGAGTGGTTCTTCCTGATGGAGCAGAGGTGAGACTCCTGCCTTATGCCAATGGAAAAGTGGACGAGAGTTTCCCAGTCTCAGCAGTTGTGGCCAGGCTTCTTGCACCTCTCAGGCGACCTCCTGGCTCCTTATGGTATAACGGTGATTGCTTACACATGCCCAAGGATCTACTGTCAGGAGCTGACAGAGCTGCAGGGTGTTCCAGGAGCAGCTTTCAAGGTCCTGCCTCAGTGAACAGGATGAGGAGTTTCCCTGTTCAATCTCCAACTCATACCCTGCCCTTTGAAATTTATCATCTCCCTCTATCTCAACAGAGCAAGAAATCAGTATGCAGTTTAATACAAAACAGTGAAATCAGAGCTTTCATTTTAAGGAAAAAGCAGAAATTTCAGCTGTAATAGGACTACTTCTGTTTAAAATACTATACAAAACATGATGGATGGGCAGAAACAGCAATAACATACAGTTTTTGGAGTGCTCTTCTCTTCCATAGAACTACCATCCATCAGCTGAGCACAGTGTCTCCTGGAAGCAGATTGGAGAGGTCTGGGAGTCTTTCCCAGGGAGAAGAAGGGGACAGAGCAGCAGTGGGGGTTGGTGATTCTTCAACCTTCCTGACGGTCCTTGCTTACAGCGGGGAAGTTCATGGACAAGGTAATTCCCACCAGCTCCGCACACATGGACACTAGGTCCAAAGCGCTTAAAGCTAAGGAGACCAGGAGTATGCAGGCCTACAAAACATGAGCAGGTAGGGTTCATCTTCAAGTGGTTTCCCGTAACAACTGTGTAACCAGTATTTCCCGTCCATCTCCATTTTCTCGTGACCCTGTTAAGTTCAGCACTCCACTAAAAATAACCTCTGCCTTTTATTGCTGGGAAAGAATCCCAGTCTTTACAGAAACAGGGTTTCTAATCTTTGCAAAAGCAGATGCTGGGATACCCCAAAAGCTCAGAAACTAGCAGGCAAAATTAATGAGACTTTCCTACTTACTGTTAAAAAAACCCAACAAAAATCTCCTGTGAGTTTACGGCAGCTGCAGATCCGGAAGTCCTTCTGCTCTCCAAATAAACTGTACTTTCCAGAGGCTTGGGATGGCTGTGCTATGGTATGAACTTCACAAATAGAAATCGATGAGATCTTTAGCAGAGATATGCAAAATAAGTGGGCAAAGACCCCAGCCCTGCTCTGTGTGCTCTGGTACAGAAGGGGGTGTTCCAGTCACCCCCTGGGGACCCAGCAGCCCACCACTGTGCTAGTTCAGTGGTTGAATGTGAGCATTGAATGTGCCTGGACTGAGCCCTCAGTCCTTTTCAAGCTGGGATGGGGTTTCGAGAACACACTGCTTTTGGCAGCGATCGCATCATGCCAGTAGCACTTCTACTGATTGCTCTGTGTGTTTACAGTGGAAAAAAAAAAAAAAGAAAAAAAAAAAAGAGGAAAGAAAATAATAGAGAGATTCTTAAATTAGAAGAAAATGAAGCAGAAAGCTAGGTAATCAATTCATAAGGGAGGGAGGAAGGGAGGCTTGTTCTTTAAAGTGCAGATATCCTGAGCTCTGTGTGTGTTAAAGCAGTGGGATGGAGCTGTCACACAAAGCAGCTTCTCAAGAGCTCTGTAGCCTGCAGACATCACTGGGAGAGGGCAATTATCAGTCCTTCTGCCCAGGGAAAGAGCTGAAGCTGTCCTTGCCTTGGCAGCCACCTTGCGCTGCTTCATATGTGGGTTTCAGGCCAGCCAGCTCTCAGTCAGTGCACCTCTGGAGAGGTCCAGGTGTAGGCAGCCCTTTTCCAAAACTGGAACTTTCATCCACCTACGTCTCCTCTTCCTTCTCCTGTATGTTTTATCAGGTGGAAAAAAAGAAGCCAGCCAAATTCCAGCTGTGGAGTAGGGACACAGCACGACATCTTTGGGTCTGTCCTTGGCTTTACTGAAAAATTTCAGAAGGGGAGGGAACCCCCACCTATTTCCCAGCTACCAAGAAAGGTTGGTCAGCATTGCAGAGAGCAGGAGGCCAGACAGGCTGCAGGGTCAGAGGTCTTAAAAAGTGTTTCCTTGGACTTTTGGTTCTGAGACTAGCCAGACTGGGGTAAGACTACACTTTGGAAAAGTATTTTGGGAATAGTCCCATGCACAGAGATACCCTCAGCCTTCTGCTAAACATTTAGGGTAGAAGCCCAGGAGGAATAAGAAGCAGAAAGGATCAGGCCAATGCCATGTGAGCAGCACGGGGCAAAGCCAAGGTCAGGACTGAGCCTTCCCAGATCTCAGAGCAGATATTTAACTGTAAAACCATCCTTCCACTCCTCAGCCCAGCTTCTCGACCTGCCTAGTGTGCTCACTGCTTCAACTGGCATTCAGGCCAAATCTCTGCTCTCTATAGCATGAATTCATTAGTCCTTCTTTTCTCTTGATGGTGCTTAAAAAAAATAAAATAGCAGCAATCCTTAAACAGATACCATGGAGAGGTTAATAGGGAGAACCTATTTTTAGAACTCAAGGTATTGAATCATCCTTTGTTATGGCAACAAAGCTTGTTATTCCTTGTTTCCTCTGGTCTTTTATACGCATCATAGTCATCAAGGCTTCAATCCAGCTTACAGTAAACATTCAAAAACCTCAGGATTCTAAACTTATTTGTTGTGCAACTGGTAAGAACATTAAAAAAGAGAGGAAGGAAGAAAGTCTGTCAAAAACCCGAGTTTCAGAAGGAAGGAGGGGGACTCTAGCCTGAGGAGAAACTTTGTGCCTCTATTGTACCTGAGATTTTGGGTGGTGAAGCTAGAGCAGATGACATCTGAAGGTCCCTTCCAGCCTGCGCAATTCTGTGGGTCTACACCACCAAAACCCCACAGCAAACACAGCCCAAAGCATGGGCAAACCAGGGACACCAAAACAATGAAATGCTGCCTGGTTTCTGTCCAAAGCAACAAATCTTTTCTCACAGAGGTTACTCTTACTTGGACCATGTTTGCAGAAAGATTTGCCAAGGTTCAGCAATGAGGCTCAGAGAAAATGCTGAAATCAGGTGTGTTGTGCCTTTTTTGGGGTGTTGGTGGTGTTGTTATTGCAAAGTCCATGTACATACAGGAGGTATCTTACCTGCTGTAGGAGAGCAATGCCTGTTCTGAGGTGGGGCAGGAGGCAGTCCAGGAGCATGTGCTGTCATTTCTTCTAGCAAATTCATTGAGTAAAACATTCAGGGGAGCTTTGAGTTACCTCTTTGACATCCACTCTGGCAATCCAAAAGCTCTGTAAACTACAAGCAGAAAGCATAGTGTAGATCCTTGGGTAGAGACAGCATCTCTTCTGCTATGTAATTGTACTGCGCCTTGCAGAAGCTGCAAAAGTGACCAGGGATCCTGGACAAAACAGGATGATGCTCCCCAGCCTGCCCCATTCACCCACAATAAAACCTCATGACTCCCTTTTTTGTTATTTTATTTTGCTAGAACATAGCACTTTTTGCTTTAACCAGCACCATTTGTAGCGACCTCTCAGACTGAAAAAAAAAAAAAAAAAAAAAAAGAGACCGGTGCTTTTGAAAATAGGTTGAGTTTCAACATTTTTAGGAGAAGATGTTTCCATTTCAAAATACACCAGTTCTTTTTAAAGAAATGCGAACAGAAGAAAGACAACCTGCTCCATTTGATCTGTGCTTTAAATTTTACTGATGGAAAACAGAACAATGTTAAAGAAAGCAGCTAAAGAAATTTGGAGGGAGCTGGCCAACAAACAGAAAAAAGACCAGCTATTCAAAGTAGTGATCGCTGAGCTCTTCAGCACCAAAACATCCGCGACTATTGGCTCATTCCAGCTTTTCTTTGTCTTCCCTATCTCAGCCACGAAGTGTCATGCCCAGACATTTACTGGAGAGAGAGAGAGAGAGAGAGTACTCTGAGCTTCTGTCGCTGGGGAATGTCTGACGGCTCAGTGGTCGCTCTGTCCTTTGAAATGCCACAAAAAGTTGAAATGCTGAATAAGGCTCCAGGATTATAGTCCAGAAAAAAAGGGCATTGTATTATATAGAAATGTCAGAACTGACATGACGTGTAGGTGGTTTGAAACGCTGAAGATTGGAATAGGAGCTGAAATGACAGCAAAATGCTTACTTTCGAGTCATTACATTATTAAACCTAATTTCCTGGCATACTTTGCCTTTCAAGGAAGGTGCATGACCTTTACCTTGCTGGTGGCTGGAAGCAGAGAGAGGATGCAGAGAAGGATCTCCATATAGTTTTTCTCTTTATCATACTCCTTCAGGTAGCCCCCATATCTAGCCTGAGAGGAAATACGGGCTAGCTGGGCCGTTCTATATCTTATAATTGTTGGATGCTTTTCTTTGGACAATGCAACTGTGCCCCTCGATTAACACTATTCCCATGGACTGAGCCAGCACAAAAGTTGCTCTTTGCCTCCTGGGCAGCAATGTCCTCCTGAGAGCACAGCCATAATAAAGAAAAAGAGCTGGAGCTGCACTTTCCCTGAGGGAAGCTGAAGTGTATTTTGAATTGATTTGAAACCAATCCAATCAAAAGAATGAAATATTCCCCAATCAGGTCAAACTGACCAAAATGAAGTGTTTCATTTCAGATTCGTCTCCCCCCACCCTTCAAAATAAAATAGAAAGAAAAAAAAATATAAAAAGAAGAACACTGCAGGTTTTCAGCACAATCACATTTCTTCCCCATGGGAAACAGCAAATCTGTGGAAGTGGCAAGTTTCCTTGGAAAAATCTTTCTCATCAGCACTTCTCCACGGCACACAACTTCCAAAAAGCCCATTGCTCTGATTTGGGGCCTTCCCAGGAATTACATCTCAGGTCCCTCTTCTATCTGTCCCTAAATCAGCTGCCCTGCTCAGAGGGTGTTTCCCAAGATCCACTGCAGATGATATGATGGCCATCCTTGGACATCAAGAGCCTGAGACCCTGCCATACCTAAAATAGGATTCCGCCAAACACTGACACCCCCGCCTCATCCCTTTTTTTTCACTTGTATTTCTGCAAAAAATAACGCATGTGTACACATACATTATAGGTGTGTATGTGTGTGTGAAAATCCCATTTTTCACTGCTAGAAAACACCACCATCTTTGGGGAGCATCGCTGCCTAGCAGGTGAAGCAGGACCTGCACAGCATTGAGACATTTTCTCTGTTACATGGGTCTGTGGCTGAGTGCTGAAATGCAGCCATCTGCACCGAGCCAGGCATGACAGCAGCACAAGGGTCCTAGAAAAGAGGAGGAAAACCTAAGGCATTTTCCTCTTTCCTGACTGCACAGCTCGACTCGCAGCATCACCTTAATATCTTTCCCATACTTGCTCTGACACTGCCTGGAAAACGGCGCACAGTTATTAGCCCCATGTTCTCTGCAGCAAGCTGCAATGTTGAGAAACGATAAATTAGATTTTCAGCGGATTTTTCTGAGAGCAGAAGACATGAATTGCTAAACGCTTTCCCCAACAACACCAAGGGATGCTCTAGGGAAACAGCAAACAGAGAGTAGGTGAAAGAGGGCATCCATCAGCACTCAGCCACTGAAGCACCTTTTCTCCTCCAAAAAGCTGGCTTTCAGCAAATCCCTTACAAGGACTTTCCGTGTTCTACCAGCTAGCCCAGGAGTTGTGCAATTAGATGTCAAACATGTTTGGAGAACAAAGTGTGTAAACGGGATGTAATGCAATACTACGTGTTTATTTCTGAACAAGAATCCAAGCAAATCCATCCACGGCCACTTCGCAGAATGAATAAAATCTGCCAGTTTAAGCTATCTTGCAGTATTTCTTCTCTCTCCTCTTTCACTAAAGAACTGGAGTGAAATGTTTTTAATAAAATGCTGGGTGTTTTTTTTTTTTTTTTTTTAATACATATACATATCAAAGTTCAAATAAATCTTTACTATAATCAGAAGAATGCAGAAAATTGTAAAAGTTTAGAAGGGGTCACTTCTGACTGGCCCTTACTCCATAAAGTACAGTTTGATGTCCTGTAGTTTATAGCTGTACAAAGCCCAGCTCTTCTGCATTCAGATTGGCTGTTAATGTTGTAATGATGTTTAACTGCTGACAAATGAATTACAGGTGGGGAGCGCATTGCCCGTTTAAGACAAGGACTGTTTAAGTAAAAAAATCTGTCATTTTTATTTGCTTGCTTTTTTTTAATGTTTCTTTTCAATTCCCTCAAGCAAACAGATTAAGGAACATCATAGACTGTCAAGTAATGTCTGTTTGTAGAAACACCACATCTCTTTGATGCATCTATCATGTGCTGGAGTGGAGAGAGAGGGGTTTTCTTTCACTTGCAGTGTAGCTTCTTTTTATTTTTTGCCACTAATTATGGAATTTCTCATTAAAATAACAAGAAGCACGTCTGGCTGGGATTCCAGCACATGTTTTCATTTTTGAAAACCAATGGGAACCGTATGCTTTCTTCCTTCTTCCATGTCCCATGCAGCAATGGCAGTGCAGAGGCCAGCACCAACGTCCATGCCCTGCTCTGCCAGCCCCATGGCCGTGCACCGGGAGAAGACCTTTTCCCAAAGGCAGAGGCAGCTCACGCCAGGCACAGGGATGATGCCACAGTCATCGGCTATGTTTAAACTCCTAAACTACATGCCATTCCCCAGGGTTTGGACCTGATCTTTATTTCTTTCCCTTCTTAAGCCTTTCTCTCTCTTCTTCCTCTTCCTCCTTGTTCCATTGCATTTTTTCTCACAGCAAAACTCACTCACGCAGACCTGCGGCAGTTATTTATAAACTCTCCTTGAACACCAAAGCGCCATGAACAATCATTTCCCTCCAGTTTACAGGAACATTCAAAGTGCTCGGAAACATATTTTCAACATAACTCATCACTTTGAAGATGCGTCCAAGCTTTTGTTCGTGTTTATTGACAGGAAGTTGTTTTTCATGGCTCAAATCAGGAGGGGGATGATGAAGGAGGGAAGTTGCCAAGCAGTTGGAGCTGTACCCTGCAAAACTCGACCCTGCATTCCTGGCATGCATGTCAGCTTCCCCCAGCCACCCGCCACCCAACCCCACTCTTCTTTTTAAGGGGAAAAAAATGTCATCAGAGCTTAGAAAGGCATAAATTAGAGCAAGAGCTGGTGCAGGCAGGTGGGAGAGGGGGAGAAACCTCTGTTATCCATCATGGCTATGGAAGAGGATGGTGTTTTGGGGGCACTCCTTGGCCCTGGAGGGTACAAGCACCCCCCTTGTTTTGCCTCCTGGAGGAAGGCTGTGCTGGGGAATGGGCCAGCACAGCAGGATCATCCCCTTTCACAACTCGGAGGCTTAGGGGAAGTTATGACTCAGGCCTGGGGGGCGGGGGGGTAGCAGGAAAAGAGGGGGCTGGCTGAATCACTCTGCCATGGAGGGGCAGGGCTCTCTATCCCTGTCTCTGGGGGCTCACACAGGGGCTTGTTTGGCTACTTTTCCATGGAGATGGGCAAGAGGTGTGCAAGGTGGCCAGTTGAGGATGGGAGCCCTCCTGGATGGGGCCGAAGGGTGGAGGAGGGACTAGGGGAACTGGGCAGATGGTGATGGGAGAGGGGCAACACAGACACCTACCTGCTTACTGCTGCATGCCGCACGAGAAGATGAAGTGCTCCTGGTTACCACTTCCAAGTCCCAGGGAACGTCTTCAGGGTATATCCTCTGCTGGCTGCAACCATTCTGAACTTCAGAGAAAAGCAGCATCCTTCCACGAAGGCTGTGGTGATACTCATCTCCTGCTCCACGGGCTGGTTGTGGTGAAGAAAGCCAGCAGAAGAGCAGGATGAGTCCCCGGGGTGCGCAGGGAAGGGGCAACAGAGCCCAAGATGAGGACCTCAGCCAGCCAAAGAGGGCTGCCATCACAAGAAAGCACCGTGTGAAACGCAACAGACCCGTTGGGCTTGACCTCACGGACACATTCGAAACCACTCAGCAGCCCTGGCACAGATCAGTGCTCTGCTCCGTTTAACAGGGAAAAAGAGAGATTTTAAATAAGGTTGTATCAACCTTTTTATATTGACAATGGGACTGGTTATTATATACTGTGTGCCTGAGGTTCTTCCACTGAAAGGAGTGTAATGCAACACTGGGGGCAATTCTTGATTCCACTTACTCCCAATAATTATTACTTCTTGGCTTGTTGCTACACTATATAGTGTAATGTTATTGCTTGGAATGGTATGTTAACTTAGTTTTTACTGATACCATGTGTTCCCCTTCTTTTATCCCAGTAGTGTGTCAAGAACTGTTTTTGTAAGGATGGTCAAGGGAATATGATTCTAATATTACTGTAGATGATATTAAAAGTTTTATAGACAGTATTCCACGTTTGAACTGGGAGCCCAGAATTCATCCACGAGGGCCTTAATCAGACACTTGAATTGCACATTTCAAAGGCTCAGGTTGGCCAGTGAGGGAGAAAAGGCACTCGCTTGATTACAGGCAATAGCCAGTTTGAAAGCCTCGCACTTAGAAACAAAACAAAAATCTATGAAAGCTGGGCTTATAATATGCAATTTCAGGCATCATTTGGCTTCAGAAGCATGATTTAAAGCAGCCTGAAAAATACATGGGGACACATTGCTTATTGTGTTATTCCCACAAATAGACCCATAAACTGCGCCTGTTAATGTGACAGTCACTGTCTGGCAGAGCTGGGTAACGCTCTGGTCCTCCAAAACTCAGAACAGAACCTGCAATAGGAGCTACAGACCAGGGTGTACCGACAGTTACAAAGGAGCTTTGCATGCTGGCTAGACCAAAAAACAAAAGCTGTGTGCACAAGCGGGCTTTTTTTTTTTTTTTTTTACATCACCATGCAGAGGTGCGCAAGGTAAGGACTGGGCAATGCCTCCCTGCTTGCTCAGGCAGATGGGAGCTCAGAAGAGCTCTGCACAGCTCTGTGATGCTCGCCGGCAACGGCGTGGTGCAGAGCACAACCCCACAAACACTCAGGAGGAGGAGATGCAGGGACTGCATGCTTGCTCGTGGCACTCGGGGTGATGCCTGGTGTGGGAGAGCAGAGTGGAGCTGGGCTGCTGAAACTTCCTCCAGGGACCAGAGCACAAGGACTTGCTCTGCTAGGTTCTCTGCTTCATGTCAACATTTGCAGTGCCATTTCTTTCTCAGATCTGCATCTGCAGTTTACAGTTTATCCACCTTTGGAAGCTGCTGGTTCAGCTCCTGTGAGCGACTGCAGCAGACAAGGACTCCACACATCTCTCTGATGCATTCAAGAGTTCTGTGTTTGCTAACAGCAAGCTTTCCTGTTCAGTCATCAAGGTATTTCTTGATATGTTTTATAGCAGAACAGGTCCAACGTGCAAAAGGAGGGGACTTTGAAGGCAGATAGCAGCAGGCGGCAGAGTTTTCCAGCCCCACCAAACTTTTATGAGCACTTCCATAATGGCATTTCCAACACTTGGGCCACAACTGCAGTGGCAGCTGACGCCTCGTACATCATAATATGCTTTCTATTTAAAAAACAATGATGCTGGTTTATTTATTGCAGGCGATTACCTTCGCATCGGACGAACGTGCCTGGAAATTCCAACACTTTTGTCATGGCAGCAGGCGGGCTTGGCCTGCCTGACACTGTGTTCATCATTGCAGTCGTCACCAGGGCTGCATGCCCCGCATGTTGCAAGTCACTGCATTGCCTTGAAATGCTATACGCCCGCTACTGGCATGATTACTGGAGTTTCAGAGCTTTCCTTGGGGTTTTTGGGACCCTCGAGGGTGTCTTTTTGGAGGCTTATGGAGCAAAGCTTTGTCCCTAACCAAAGAGAGCTTCAATTGTACTGCAAACCGGCGGCACATTTTCCTGACTTGGCGACTGCTTATGCAGGCTCAGGCAGATGGACATCTGTTTTTCTTTCTCTGGATGTTCCCTTTATTTCACTTCCATAATCTCATCAGACCCAACTCCTGGGGCATCCTGTACTCGCTCTGTGATTTTTCATCAATTGCTTGTTGTGTGCATTGAGCACAAAGGGAGTAGAGCAGTCACTAGCTTGTGCTTACTGGGAGCACCCAGTGGTGAGACATCCTGGAATGGGGCTGGGGTGCCTCAGGAGGGCCAGCTGGTGTGGGACAGAGCAGCAAAAGGTGAGCCAGGGTGACAGCTAGAGGGAGAAGACCTCCTTAGAAATGCAAGGACAGGGTGAATAGGGAATGTGATGGAGCAGGAGGAGCACAGCAGTTCACCAAGAGGGAGATGAGGCAGATGGGCTTATGGTCAGCTCCTTGCTCAAGCACCCTTGGGAGGAAAAGTGGGTGACAGCAATCCTACCAACTCCCACGTGTACAACAATGAAAATACTTCTACTCACTGGCTTATCTGGTGCTCTTCACTTTAAAAAGGGAAGGCAAAACCTTCTGTCTGTAAGGCTAAGGAGTCAGCAAGCTGGAGTGAACAGACCTTGGATGAAATGTTAGCTTCGGTGAAGTCATTTGTTTGTAAGCTTCGGCCAAGCCACCGACTTTGCAAAGCACAACTGGGCTCAAAGCAGGACAAACACCTGTTCTGGAGACCTTCCAAAGCCACAACTGTCCAATACTGCGTGTAACTGCCCAAATTAGAACTAAGTATCCCCAGGTCCTACTTTTCCTACTCATACTTCATTAATAGTCTCTCTGTTAAAAAAACATAGGGAAGTAGACATCTGGACTGTCTAATCCAAACCAGGAAGACTGCTTTTATGCATCCTTATCTGGCCTTCTGAATGTGCTCCCCCGTGAGGGTTTAGCTATCAAGCTGAGGGGACCCATACTTCTGAACTTCTGTCCAGACCAACCCATTTCTGCATTGAGGTAGCTTTAAAAAGACATCACCATGGAAAGTGGTTCCCTTTACCTTCCATACAAACAAAGCTCCTTGCTTCACCCCAGCTCCATCAGATCATGGAGAGTCCATTGGAAATGAAATCTTACATTTGAAAACCAGCAGCCTCTGGAGATGACCTATAGGGTCCCTTACCAGCATGAGCCAAAACTGAACCACTTGGACCACAGACACAGGCAAGCTCTGATGCACCCCTGACCAGCTCAGCTCTCTTCCACTTGACATCTTGTGATGGGGAAGAGCACTTCTGCTACCCGTACAGTCCCTGCTGGGATTTAATGGCAAAGGGTCGAATCCTGGACTACCAGGAGCCTCATTTAACTCCTCCAAGATGTGCTTTGCTTCGCCACTTCCCAGCATTCAATGCTTGGAAGACCTTGGTTCTGGTTTCAGACTGCTTTTCTTCACGCTCTCTGCTCCCCATTTCTGTAACTCTTTTCCCATCTGCAAAATCAAGGTAATATTCCAAAACTCCTTTACAACTGCCTGAGCTTTCTGAAAGAGAAGCACAAGGCATTATTCTTTAGGACTGGTTTGAAAGCTGTTGGTCCACAACTTCATAAACATCGTAACAGATTTAAGACAGCAAAGTATGAGGAACAGTCTATCTGCAAGGTTACAGCTACTGCTCCTGGTTTCCCTTTCTCATGTGGTATACAACATAAAAAGCCCAATTTGAAAGGGAACGGTTTGCAAATGAATCACTGTTTCTTAACAAGGGGAAAAGGAAAAATAATCTGCATGCATGTCCACAGCCAAACTCTGCAGGGAGAGATTGGTAGTGGCTGCCGAGATCTGAGATGCACGCTGCACGCACTGGACAGGGGAACAAGGGGGCCTTAGGTAATACTGGGAAAGATTGCTCTGCCGTATTTATTTTTCAGACAAAAACCTGACCTGGAAATCATCAACATCGTTCCAGCATGAGGAGGCTTTTTTTTTTTTTCTTTTTGAGACTGACATGCAATCTTCTGAATCTGAAATTGAAATTTCACGCTTCTGAGGGCTTGGGATGTCTTTTAGAGATCAAACCAGTGCTCATCTCCAGTCCCTCCAGAGACAAGCAATGAGGCCAGGTGCTTTTTTTGAATTAGCACAAGGACTAAATGACACTGTGCTGCAGAGATGTATTTTTAAAGAACAAACTGGATCTTTTAGTGATTGTTCTTAGGTTCATTTATGGGGTAGGGGATCTGATGGGCGGGGGGGGGGGGTGGGGGTGTGTGGGAATCATCCTCCTGTTGATCTGGTAAATACATCATCTAAATACAATCTGCTCTCGCAAACAGGCGAGCCCAGGGAGATGAAGGAAACCACATTAAAAACATGATGAAAGTTGCCTCAAGGCTCCTTATGTCACACTTGAGCTTTGGGCAGTTGGATTTTTTTATTTCTTCCCTTCTTCTTCCTTTAATAAAGCCAAACCTAGCCTTCTTTACTTTGGTGTTAAAGGCTGAGAAGACCCCTTGGCTTGTCCCCCAAACACATACACATGCACACATACATGCATGTTTGCGTGCAACAGATGCCCATTGCCTCCTGCCCAAGCTGCAAGCCAAGGGCACATTAAAAGCTCACAGGCAAGAGGGATTAGGGTTCCTGGCTTCCACTTGCTTTTTTAGGTCTTCCAGCAGATGACCTGCCTCCTTGGGTGGAGACAAACCGATTTTAATGGTAAACAGTCAGCTAAACACCAGTCTGGGCTGAAGTAGACAGTTCCTGTTGACACCAGGCTCCTCTGGCATCTCCCAGTGGCTCCTCCAAGGGATTCAAGCAACACAGAGGGGGAAGGGATGATACCAGGTGGGGACCCTGTGCACCTTGTGGGCATGATCCACAGCTCACGATGCTGGAGCGAGGAGAGAAAGAAGCACCCCCCCTCCCCCAAACTGCATTATTTCTACCCTGTTGTGAACTCCCTTCAGCAACGACAGAGCTAAATAAAACTCACACATGGTTTATTTTTGGATTAGCAACCCCCCCCCCCCCCCCAGTTGATTTATGGTGCTATTGTTCTGTACTCTGACCTAACACACCAAACACTTCGAGCTTTGCAGCTCCCTCCCTGCTCCTTCCATCATGCAGGTGTAACTGCTGTAAAAGCGAGGGAGAGGAGGGAGAGGGAGGAAGGAAACAGAAGAGAAAACAAGGGGAAAAAATTGAGGCTGCAGATGGACACATCTGCTTTCTGACTAATTCAGGGTATGGCACACCCGTATGGGTCCCTTTTTATTGCTAACATTCCTTATAAGTTAAAAACATTTTTTTACCACCCACCCCCCTCTTTTCCTCCAAACTTCAGATGTCCCAGAGGAATGTTTAAATTATTATGGAATCCCAGAGGAGTTTGCTGCTTCCCTTTTTAATTTGTTCCATGCTAGTTGCTGGTTTTTTAAAGCAGTGCCCAGCTTACTCTTTCCTAAAGGCGAGCCTAGGGCTTCTTGTTCCGGCTGTGGTACAGAACTCGTTATAACTTTGTTCCCCAAATCCCTGTGGGTTTATAGTGTGGCTATAATAATTTACTTGATGCTGAATTTTGCGATTACCTGCTCTGGTTTTTGAGCTTTTGTTTAAATAGAAAAGCTAAAAATACTGACTTAAGCCAATCAAAAAAAAAAAAAAAAAGAGGCATTATTGGCCATTTTTCACTTGGCCAGCTTTCACAGGCGAGCTGCAATCCTGTAAGACCAACGAAATGCCTGGTGTTATCTAGCCCTAGGCACAGACTGATGTCTTTGCAGAGCCAGACAGAAAAAAAGATCCATGTGTAGTAAAAAGGAGAAGGCTGGAACTGGGCTTTGACCTTTAGGATCCAGTGAGAGTTGGCAGTTGGGGTTGCAGAAGTGCTATATGGCATTTGCTGTTTTTAACCTCATCAGCCCTCTTTGCCCCTCGACCACTGCTCCAAGGTGGGAGGACAAGAGCAGATGCTGACAAATTGGACCAAGGTTGTCTAGAAAGTACATGGTAAAAAAAGGACTTATTCTTCTCTGCAGCTGCTGGCCTTCCTGATTTTTTTTTTTTTTTTTTTTTTTTTCATCATAAGCATAGCACAAAGCGACTCTGCCTGGCTCTGGTCCCCCTGGAATCCCTTTGTCTGAAGGGAAACCATTTCACTGGCCTTATGAATGACCCTTAGAAACAGTTGCTTCCAAACTGAAGGCAAAAAAGTCTCAGATCCACAAGATGACTGCACTAGGGAATGAAATAGATAAAACTCAAAAGTGTTTGGGAAGTCTTTTGTAAATATGGCACAAAGAAAGAAAAAATGAAGGAGGTGTCCAAAGAATTAGGAAGGGCGATGCATCTTGAAACATTCCCTGTTAATTAAGAGAAGAAAAGCAAATACCGGCCACACCTGTCCTCAACAGCACCAGTTAACTATTAAGCTCAATATTTTGTCAAATCAAGTATTGCTTCTTCACGTAAGAAATTTGCTGTTCACTGAGAAAACAAATTTCAATGAAAATGCAGTGCTGCATTTTTCTTGGTGAACCCTACTTCCCAGCCATCTCTGCATCCACATGCCTTTGAGCATTAGTGAAGGAAGTTTCTGTGTCACTGATGAGGCAGAGACTTTTGAGAATCATGACGGGGGGAACAGTAACGTGGTTCTGGTCTTCCAAGCAAAGAAAGAGGAAGAAAAAGAAATCTCCTGTTACCAGAAAAGTGGAATAAGATTGAGCAGGGGAAAACCTGCAAACACATTACCAAACCAGACCATGCTTGGGAAGCCAGCTGGGTGAGATGGAGCTTGTCCATGCCTGTGCTACACTTGACAGTATAAAGGCAGGGCATTTCTTACTAGGCGAGGGGGACATAGGTCAAATACCTTTTATGTCACCTATCAAGCTGCTTAGGACTTGGCCCACTGAGATCTTCAACTCCAAATTGTCCATGTACAAAGCCTCAGGCACCCCCAAAGCCACTGGGTGCCTCCTTGCCTGCCTGAGCAGTTCCTTGTACCAGCTGGTTTGGTTTTCAGTGTGCACAGAAATCTCCTCAGAAAAGCCAGGTGGGTCCCAGGAGCTCGTATGAAATTCCTTGAAAGGCTCATTCCTTCGGGTACATCCAGGGCACAATGAGGACCCACCACACCAGACTTATGATCCCACAGAGGAACAAGCATTTGATACCAGAAGGATCAGAGAATGGTTTGGGTTGGGAGGGACCTTCTGGACCATGAAACAATTTGAGTGAGAAACCAGAAGACGGTTTAAGGAGTGAGAGCTGCAAGGTGCTGCAAGAGCCATCCAAGGGAGCACAATATGCCTTTATGTGCCATTACGACACGTTGGCTCTTCATACCTATGGCCATTTCTGGCATGGTTTGGACCTCCCTTCCCCTAGGGAAGAAGGGATAATATCCTGCTGTTGGGATGGGGCTTTCCAGGGAGCTCTTGGGAAGACTCAAATAACTGCTTGGAGAGTAGAGCAGTTCAGTGTGTTTCTGTCCAGGTAATTAAAATTACTATTAATTTATGGACTCCAGAAAGACTTGAAAAGGGAGGGAGTTGAGACCGGTCCTAGAATCTGCTAATCCCCTCTGTGGTGAGGAGTAATTAATGCTTTTCCACTGCCCGAGGGATAGCTCTGGGGCCATTAACTCCTGTGACTGCTCTGCAGCACGAGCAAGATCTCAACAGTACCTTAAGCTGGGTGAAATATTTCCCCTGCCACTCAAGGGCATGTGCCACTTGCTTGCTTTCACAACCTATTACTCACCTCAGCCCCCGGATTCGGTTTATAAATATTTCCATTCTGTTTAAAATCAGGTCCACTAGTTTAGCTTGGCGTGTGTGTGTGTGTGAGATTGGTGTTTGGTATTTTTAGTTTTCTAATTTCATTGCAATCGCATGGCTGCACCCGTGTGCTGCTTTGAAAGACTGTTCACTGGTGCTCAAAATCAAAGGTAAAACTTAGGGGTGGGCAATCCCCAGGAAATGAACATCCAGTGACTCTCCTGTGAACCGAGACAGCTGAAACTACGTGCCTTTATGGGGAAAATTAATTTTATGTATAATTCTCCCTTCCATTTCTATGTGTGGTATCCATGCTGTTTCAATTTCTGTGTGACAAAATGTATTATTGATAGGAACCAGACCTGTGGCTGCTTTAGTACTTAGATATCTAAATACTTGCCTGCAAGTACCATCTATCGCTAAAGCGAAAAACCATGTCACTTGCAATGTCCTTTGGGAAGAAGAAAACCACAATTCTTTCAAGATTTGCCAGTTACTTTACAAGTTAAGCCTGTCAGTTTAGCACTAAATCTTAGACTTAAAATGGTAAAATGAAAAAGCACAAAAAAAAAATAATTCCTTGTTTCAAAACTGGGAAATTGAGTTTGTCTGAAATATTTTATGCTTGTGTTTGGGACTTGCGATGATTGATTCATGGGTTTGGGAACTGCGTGTGCTGACAGCTCTGAGCATCCTGCCTTCATTTTGTGAGCATGGATTAGCTCTACCGTAAACAGTCTGAAGGGAAGAGATGGGTGAATAAACAACGACACCATCCTGCTTGCCATCACCTCCCACCTGTGAGCCATGGGCTTTCCCAGCAGCCAGCCTTCAGCTCTACCAGCAAGGTGAGGGTTTCTGTACCCTCTCTGCAGCCAGATGCAGAGCCAGCGGGAACTGCCCACAGCCACCCAGACCACCAGCATCACAGTTAGGACCAGAAACTTGCATCCTCTCCTTGACCAAGGCATGAGACCTTTGCTGGGGGAGGGTCGGACCAAAGCATTTAAAGATGTGAAAACTGGAATACTGGGGATCTAGGAAGACATGATCTGGCTGCTGAAGAGAGCCAGAGCATCTCTTTTGCACTGCCCAGGGATTTTAAGCTTCCTGGGTGTGCGCGAGGCACAGAGCAGTTTGCTGCTCCTGCAGCTCAGCTGCGCTTTCATCTTGTTGGTTTGCAGCCAGGAGGTTTGCAGCAGGACAAATTTAATGGGACTCTTTTTCTCACCCTCCTGCCTGTCCCAGCAGGACCCCAGGGCAGCAAGAGGCAGAAGGAGGAAGAGTTGAGCAGCAGCAGCATCTGTGGCACTGGCCTGCCAGCAGCAGGATGTGCCTATCTGCCCCTGGCAGCCAGATTCACTGCATCTGCCTTTTAACCTCAAATAGCAGCACTGGGGGTGGTACTAGGCACTTTACAAACATCTGGAAAACAACCACGTTGTAAATTTGCTGGACACAAACTCATCACTTTGGCCCTTCCCGTGTGGTTATCCCATGGTGAGCTAGCGGCTGGCTTTGCTGCCTCCATGCTGTGCATGTTTAGGACCATAAATCACAGGACCACGCTGTGGGTGGGCACAGAGCATCACCAGTGCCACTGGAGCAGTGACCAGTCACCACATGAAGAACCATGCTTGGCATACCTTTGTCCTTTTCCTTTGCAAACACATTAGCACACGTACCTTAAAAGGTCATCTAGACCTTAGAAGATGCAGCTAGAGACACCATCAAGAGACCTCGTTGACAGACAGACTGGCTCAAGGACCTGCTCAGATTTTCTGCAAATACTGCAAATCCACACAAGCTGCATCCCTTGTGGGTGGCATTCTCTAAGAGTTTCACTTTGGTCAGAATGAGTCAAGCAAACCCTGGATCTCTCCTCCTGGGTATTTGCTGGAGCAATCCTGGCATGGTGGAGAAGAGAGTCAAGCTGGGGAAAGGAAAAGGCTGTATTTACACTGCTCCCTATCAGGAGGGAGACCACAGGATCTATGTTCGAAGGGAGAGGGTAAAAAATTCTCATTCACAGCATTTAATGAAAAACATCTTTTTCCCTCCCACCCTGCCCCTAAGACAGTTTTCACAGAAATTTCATTTTTCAATTTCTCTTTTCTGGGGTTTACTGAAGAGTGGAGAAGTCTGTCTTTTCATCAATAAAATAGTACACCCCCACTAAGTCTGGTGAAACAAAAAACAAAATAAGAAGAGTGAAAGAAAAGAAGGGATTGTTTCCTGGGGAAAGTCTAATACCATTTTAGCTGTGGTTTCTAACAGATAGTAAGTCCAACTTATTTTATTACTTTTAGGGGTCTAATTGTGATTAGACCTTAATTGTATTTTGGCTTGCCTTGCAAAGCGAAGAAAGAAGCAGCCTGTGCTGGCCATTGGATGCAATCATCTGCTCTTTTGATATGCATGTGTGTGTGTCTGTTTTCTCCTTTCATCTTTATATAAACTAGGAAGTAGAAGCTGCTGTGATCCTACCACACCTGACAGCTTTACTGTCCAGACAGCTTTACAGCCCATTCAAGGGCTCAGGCTCCTGCGACGGAGCTGACAGTGCTGCGGAGGGCTGCGACTGGAGCTGTCGGAACCAGACACAGCCTTGTCAGCTCTTTTTTTATTTCTTTTGCCACCCCTTTTGTCTTGCTGCCACGTTCAGCAGGTGTTGCTCTTCCTTTTGTAGCGGATCCTTTTGAAAAGACATCAAAAAGCTTCATTAGGCACAAGAAAAGGGATCTTTTCTTAGGCTATGTTTGTTCCCTAACTACCATAGATGATCTGCCATCACTAACAAATGGAAGTGGCCGTAAGGGCTGTATTTTGAAAGCTTAATTGATCTGAATCAAGTTTCAGAATCCCAGCCAGATGAAACTCTTCTGCTTGTGCCTGAGCACAAGTTGATTTCAGGGGACCAAAATGAGCGGCAGCCCTGAGCACTGCAAGCAGCATCCTCCCTTTTGTGTCACTTAACCTCAGCGAGTGACGGCCTGATGAAGGCACAAGGGAGGAGTGCTGGGAGGCTGAGCAGAGAGTGACCTCCTGTCATCCCTCAAAACAGACCAGTGCTAGTCCAAGGTGGGGTCCAGCACAGGATCCAGCAGCTCCCCAGGAAGGTGCTTTGGTGTTCCAGGCAGCCTGCACCAAAGCTGAAGCTTGCCCCTCCACTCACCACCCTCCTTCCCTTTTCCCCAAATCAGCTGTGCCAACACCAGCAACAAAACCCAGGAGATTTTCCCCAAACTACTTTTTTTTTTTTTTAATTACCTTTCCTGGTCTGGTTGGGATGGGTTCACCTCCAGGGTTTTTGATGCTGCAGAAGTTCAGCTGTGCCTCGGCTGCTCCTCCATCCACCTCCTTGCAGAGCGGTTTTCTGCTGGTCCAGCCCTCCCCGTGCTGTGAGCACATGTTCAGACTGAAGGGGTTGATTTCTGGGGCTGTGGTTTAGCTTTCTAATGATGCGTGAATGCTGGGGGCAATTTGTGTTTTTATTTTCATAAATAGATGTTCTGTCTCCTTGGATTTCTAGCGGTGTGAGGTTTAGCACATTCATTACTCTCAGCGTTTTAGGACTGAAAAAAAAAAAAGAAAAATAATCATCAGACCGTTTGTGATTTTTCTTAATAGCATCCAGGGGATGGAAAGCAGCTTCCTCCCCCCAAAAGCAACAGTGATTCAAAACATGAAAGCTGAGTGAGCAAAGCCATAGCATTTCAAGAGCAATACCAGTAGCAAAGTCTACAGCCCTGTGGCTAAAGAGGTAGTGAAAAAAGGCCTGGGACCAGCTGTACCTTCTAAAATGTAGATGTTTTCAGGAAGACCATTACCACAGCAGCGTTATCAGCCTAGCCCTGAGATGAAATTTGTTCAGCACATGAATTCTCCTGGCCCTCGTGTAACCCTGCATACACTTCATACTGTTTAGGCTGCATCCGTATCAGAAAAGGGTTCACTCCACACCTTCAGAGTTAAATGTGAGCCTCGGTCCTCCGTGAAGAGGGATTTTTTTAGGCACATAGAAAGGCACATAGAAACATCATTCAGAACAATCAGGGATGCAAATGGAAACTGAAGTGAAGCTGAGTCCTTACTGATTTTGAGAAAATGTAACTCAATACAGTCAAGATAGAAAACCCAGGTTTTCCAGTAAGTCTGCAATAGCAATGATAATTTCATGCATCAGCAGATCAGTAATTAGCACAACATACCAGCGTTTCTAATTGTGATGCATGGGGGAGTCAGGATAAAACTTCCATCATTAGAAGTAGGTTTTTTTGATCATGCCTAGTATAACACGGTTTATCAGATATGAGTAGGGATTAACATGCAGTGGTTGCTTTTCGGTTGCCTTCACGCCCCAGAAGTGCAAGGAATACCCTTGGGTATGGAATACCATACTTCCCTTCATCTTGTAATTCATAGTGGCTCCTTCCTACCTGAGCACTGCAGCCATACAGGAGGCTGAAGTTCTTCTGCACCATCATGGCCTTTGTTGCATGTGGTTCAGAAATGCTAAAACAACTCCTGGAAGAGCTGTTTATCTGACTTGGATGCTGTGAGATCTCACTGCACCAGAGGCACTGAGCTGCTGCCGCTGAGCTAACCGTTTAGATATTTCTGGGAAGAAAACTCTGTTCCTAATACATGGTGGTGTAGCATCAGCTTCCTTCTTCCACAAACCTCCTGGCTCTGCTGGGCACTGATTCCCCTCGCAGGGTGAGAGGAGAGCTCACTGTCCCTGTTTGTCACTGGCTGAGGACAGCAGCTGGGAGGCCTGCTGTTGATCAGCCTTGCCCCACAAATTAGCTGCAGCTCAGGTCAAGTGGTTTTGAAAACTGAAGACCATTAAGCCAGCCCTCTGAGCAGGCAGTGAGCCTCCACCATAAGAAAACCACAAACAGTATCAAAGCAAGTAACGCACAGCCCTCTGACCAAGGGCTGGAAGTATTTCTGTGAAGAAATTCAGAGCTTTATGGAAATGGAGAAATTCAGATCACCATGAGGAAGTGGCTGGGAAACAACTGGATGGTACTTTTCGATGGTGTCGCTCTGTCCCCATCACTTGGCACCATCTCTGCTAGCTTCCTGCGACATTGGCGGCCTCTTAGATCTGGGCTTGACCCAGACCAGCAGACCTATAGCCCTCACTGAAGCCCTCTATGGTTGTGGGAGTCACATTTGACTTTTCCACGAGTGATGTGGCACAGCGTATACACAAACACACAAGAAGCAAGCCTTTCCTGGGGTATCAAAAACATCTCAGTGCTTCAGTAAGCAGATCATAGTCTGGGTCAAAGTCCTGGTGCTCTGCAGGGACAGAGGGATTCCCAGGGATGGTGCCAAGAGAGCAACACGGTCCCTTCTTGATGCCTAGGAAGGGATACCTCTGCTAGAAAGGGGGTGGGCAAAGCACACAGGGTCTTTCTTTGCACTACAAGGTCAGACCTGCAGGGTCATAATCAGGGCTGTAATCTTCATTAGTCATGGTGAACGCTGCGGAAAGAAACAATGCAAAAACCTTGAAGTGTTCTTTCTGTTTCTCAAAAACACTGTCAGGACAGCCCTGCCTGCCTGCCTTTGCATTCCCTCTCCTGCTTGACCACATCCAGCTTTATCCCCAGACCTGCATGCTATGGGCAGCCAAGATGCAGAGTGAGGGGCTCAGGCGGGGGGAATCTGATGGCTGCAGGATTCTACCTGGCCTGTTGTGTTGCTGTGACAGGGGGCACCAAGCTACATGTGGGCTGCAAGCTGGGCTGTGTCATTCCTCAAGACACCACGATCTTCCTGATTGCATGACTTCGTCACAGCGCTGAAATCTTCACAATTTATGGGGATTTTCATGCAGCCGGCTCTTGTACAGGGTTTCTTTTCTATTTATTTCACATTTGACATGACTTTTGGCATATTTTTTTTTTAAATGAGCAGCTCCCTTTCTCAAATGCAATGCTTTATTTTTTTGCAACGTATTCAAGTAATCGTGGGTGAAACACTCCTCTCTGGAACAAAGGGAAAAAAATTCCTGTACACATCACACGATGGGCAAAGTCTCTGCAGCACGTCTGGGAACACCCCTTCATCAGGGACCACGCAGGCTTTTCGGATACACTCAGTGGGCTGTGTACCGTAATGGCAGCACACACACAGAGGCTTGACAGTAATGTGGTGGTGGGCTTGGGGAAATTTTGGGTTGCACTTCTGTTACATTTTCTCTTTCTCACTCCTGACCTGGTAGGACTTTGGCATGTCATGCACCATCATTGCATGTGGATTTTTGTGCTTGGCTGAGCTCTGGGCATGGCTCTAGGGGGGCTGGCTAAGCCTACCTGCTCACCCAGATGGAGAGCTATCTTTCAGCAAGCATTGCTGTCTGGAGCTGGGGGAAGAAGTGGATCTGTAGCCTGACACTGCCCAGCGACTCTTCCCAGAAATACCCACTTTCCACATTTCTGTCAGTTAAGGAAGTTAAGCATCTAGCTACTTAGCCTTGTCAAACAGTTGTGGCTGCAAGGCCACCAGAAAGGAAAACTCACATGCAGGGGAATCTGAACAGGTACTTTGTGCACTGGCTGTAGTTGCACAATAGATATCCAAGAGAGTGATTCTGGGTTCAGAACACTGAAATTCCATTCAATTCTAGCCTAAACCTTTGCGTCTGCATCTTTCATCTGAAAGAAAAAGAGGAAAACAGAGGTTTGCAGAAATAATAAAGGTGAACACATACAAGTCCTGGGACACGTCAGCTCATTATTCTTAGAGCACTTCCCAGCATGGTTTCTGCTCGCATGGTCATTTACAACATCCATGCCATCTCAAAGTCCCAAACTGTTTAAGAACAGAAAATCCACAGAAGACAGGAACTGTGGCCTTCTGTGCAATATTAAACATATTTTTTTTTGTATTCTGAAGAATATCTGACCAATACTCACATCTGGTTCTGAATCTTGCTTGCAGTCCTGAGTCTACCAGCCCATCCTGAGCATTGAGTGCAGCATCTCTAAGGACCATGGCTGATCGTTATGCTACTGCATGCAGCAGGAGATGCAAGAAGCGTGTGCAAACATACCCGTAAAGGCAGATATTTGTCATTCACAGATACCTGGATCTTCTCTGCTCCTAAAAAAGCTAGCAATAATGCTATGCATTTCTGAATGTCATCTCTAGATTCTGCCTCCCTTAACTGCTCTACCTGTCTCTACCAACAGGTCTATCCTGGGCCATCAAACACTGCAGCAGTTAGCATTTGCAAGTGCTAGGCCTGCTGTCCACAAATAAGGTAGTAAACTTTTTTTTTGAGTTAACGAGTTTTAATTTTACTGAGCTATAAAGCCACCTAATTGAAAAGCTCTCCACATGGATGAGATTAGCTTGTCAACCAGGAACCATCACTGTTAGCCGAGTGGGAGATTTGCATGGATAGTTCTCATTAGAGCTAATGCAAGTCATATGTGGCAAGAGAGCACACTTCAGAGAGCTGGGTTAAAGAGCACGTGCAGTGAAAAAGAGGTGGGATACTTGGGCGAAGACTGGGACTGGATGGTCTTTAGGTTAAACAAAGCTTTTCTGAAAGATGTCCCACAGCTTCTAGGATACGGACAAGGAACTCAACAGAACAGCAAACATTTAATGCGGCCCTTGCACCTCCCTTCTACCCCAGTGCTCCGGTCAACAGGTAACCATTGTCTGCTGCCTGTAGGCGGTGGTACCTTCAGGCTTAGGCTGTGGTGGCGAAAGGCGTATAAACACATCAATTGGTCCTAGCCCCAAGGTTTTCGTAGTCCAAGATGTGTGGGAAGATGGTTGAAAAATGGAGGAAAGGGGCAAAGAGACAGTGCTAGCCAGCAAAACCCCAACAGCTAACAAACCTAGGTAGCAGCAGCAGCTGTGTTAATTAAAGTTTGTCGCTGTCATGTCAAGGACCTGTTTTTAAGGAGAAAATTTGGAGAAAGACAGCAAGTTTGATCACTGCAGGGCTTCCCATTGGTGCAATGAAATTCTGAAATGTCCTATTTCCCCTCCACAAAGTTTAGACTGGGTAGAATTAGCGACTTTTAGCCTTTTGTTCCAGATTTCCAAGAATCCACTGGTCCCATCACAGGGACAGCAGCTACCAGGCATCTGTCAGGCTCAACAACATATCCAGAGTCGCACACAACATCTGTACACAGCCACAGCTAGGGCACTCCAGCGTGACAGCCTAAATTGGGCAGTATCCTCAAAGACCCACTCATCCATGGTGTCAGATCCATATGCAAGCAGGGCCATGAGTCACAAGCATGCTGAGCATGGCTGAAAGAAACCAGGACACTGCTGGTTGCATACAGTACTAAGAAAATTGCAGCAAAGCCCCAGCTCTGATGAGGACCCACGTTGTTGGGAGCTGTCCAGACACAGAGTCGTAGTACTTTGAAGCTGCGAAGAGCTTCAGTTCAAGATAAGAGACAAAATATTTCCGTTTGTATAGATAGAGCAAAAGCAGACACACGAGGAGTGGGATTTTTGGAAGGACCCAGCTGCAGGAACCTGGCAAGGAGTGGTTTACAAAATACCTCTTTGACTTGACTGCAGTCACACAAAAAGGCAGGAGCAAAGCAGAGATTCGTTTTCCCACCTCCTCATACCACTTTGACTGTGACATATTGTTCTCCTGATGCACTTACTTGGCTGGTGTATGCACAGAGTCAAGCAGGGATGATGCACGTGGCCCTCCCTTTGCTATGCTGGAAAGCTTGAGGTCAAGACACAAACTGCTAAGAACATTTTGAGCAGGAGCTCTCACACACCCAAGTTTAGGAAAGGGAAAGAGAAGAAACTGTAGCATGAACATCCCGGCCCAGATGTCAGTGGCACCATGCTTGTCCTCTGGGCACACGTAGCGGGTCCTCACCTCTGCTCCTGCCCGTTCATCCCTACCCAAAACTACAGTGCCTGTTTTCTTGCCGCTGCTCTAATTCACAAGTTTATATTTTCAGAGGCAAAGAAGGCTGAAGGCAAACTCACAGGCTTCCTCAGTCCTGCATTTGGCTTCATCTCTGACCCATGAAAAGAGAAATGCTGTTCTTATGACTCCTTGGTCAATCTCATCAAAGCCTTGCCAGCTGATCTCTCCCAGACGCTGCTGTTGCTTTTTCCTGTGCCTTGGCTTATTCTTAGCCACGACACTTGAAAGGATGATCAAAGCTGAATGATCTCTTCTGTTTTCTCTCAAATATTTTCTCCAGTCACCTCCCTGGGTCCTCTCTCAAGTCAGAACAAAAGGTAATCAAAATGACATTTGTTGCTGGCATATGCAAGTGTCCCAAATTGCAACCACTTCCAAAAAGTTCTAGGTTAAAGCCCTTGTAAATGCATTGAAAACATCTTTTCATCCCTGAAATAAATGTAGTTTCTGAGGAAAAGGAGACTGCAGCCTGCCCGTCACCATAAGCATTTTCCCCATGGCAGATGCTTTTTTTCCAAGGGAGACCGTGAAACAGAACTGTGGTACAAAACCCGGCATGTTGACAGTCTAATTAATTAGTCCTGTCCTAGAACAAATTCTTGGTAAATGCTGTAATGAGCCAGCTAAGCATGTTGTCTACAGAAGGGGGGAGGGGGGAAGAAGTTGCAAAATACATTCTCTTGCAAAATCCTTGCCCAAAACCTCCAAACCTGCAATAATCTTTGGCTCACACCGCAAGAAAAGGTACCTCTGGCTTTATCTTTCAACCAACACTTCCCTCACGGCCAAGTATTTTAAAAACTCACAGTAATATGCTTCATATGTCTCCCAGACTGACTGCAGGTTGGGGGGGATGTGGGGGGCTGGGGAGGCAGGGAAGTGAAGCAATTAGGCCAGCAGACGCCTAAATGCCATTTGCTCCGTGCATCTCAACCACAGTCGAATTTCATCCCTGGAGCAAGACTCCCTCTGACCGCTTCTCCAGCTGTTTGCATCTAAGAGTTCCCCAGCGGAGAAGCCAGGTGTCCTACTCGAGTGCTCACACACACGCTGTCAGCCACCAGGCTTTTAAAAACAGAGTATAAAACGAAACCAAGAGAGCAAGCTGCAGTCCTGAAGGTGCTATCTACCTCACCGCCTGGGGAAAATGGCTTCAGCATGTGCCGCAAATGGGAAGCTGCCTGTTCCCAAGGTCTCCCAGCCCAGAGCCTGTACTAAGTGCCTCCCCCCAACACTCCACCTTTCAACCACCAAAAAACGGGATGTACCTGTTTTTATTCACTTTAACATGACTGAGCATATGCTGACAGTTGCTTCACTTGCTGTTGCCATTGGAAGGGACTGGCAGAGCTGGGACTGCGAGGTGAGAACCAGGGAGTCAAACTGGAACCATATGGATGAATCATGAGAAAAATGGGTGGTAAGTATCATGGCTGTGCAAGCCTGACCCTTAGCCCTTGCTTCCATTTCTCACAGTCCTGCTGCACTCCAAATCACCCCTCCAGCATCATTTTCCTTCTTGCACTGTTCGCTGTAACTCTCCCCTTTTATTTCTCTGATGAGACTGACTGACAGACTCATAGGATCATAGAATTGCTTAGGTTGGAAAATACGTTTAAGATCATCGAATCTAACTGTTAATCCAGGACTGCCAGGTCTACCACTAAATAATATTCCCTAAGCACCACAGCTACACATTTTTTAAGCACCCTCAGGGATGGTGACTCAACCACTTCCCTGGGCAGCCTGTTCCAGTGCTTGACAACCCTTTTGGTGAAGAAATTTTTCCTACTATCCTATCTAAACCTCTCCTGGCACAACTTGAGGCTGTTTCCTCTTGTCCTATCACTTACTCCTTGGGAAAAGTGACCGACCCTCACCTCACTACAGACTCTTTTCAGGTAGATGCATCCTTGCAGAGGATTGTGATCGCTGGACAGACTGCAGAACTGCAAGAGTGCAAGGAAAGCTCCTTCTGCAGCACAGAACAAGTAGCTGTAAAGCTTTCCTCCCTTTTTTTGCTTACAAAACCTCAAAAGCACCTAGGGAGCTGGTGGAAGACACAGCTGCTGCAGAGTAACTTGTTGCATTGCTGCAGTGCATGCATCCATCACTGATGGAAGCCAGACCCACACAGTGCAAGTTAAACTCAATGTAGATACTAAAACTGATATCAATAAGTGGTAAATGAAGCCCTACTTTACACAGACCTGAGACAATGCTCACATAAAACCAAGAGATTCACCTCCTCCTTGCTCTCTGCTGCTCATTTTAGCTCCATTGGGATAGCAAAAGCAAAACCCATGTTCAGGAATAAGTTAACAGAAACCCTTGTAGATACAGAAGACAATTACTTTTTGATATAATCAGCAGGTAAAGAGCGTCCAAAGCCCAGCCAAGCATCACCTGGTACAAGCCAAATACTCCTGCTGGACTTAAGTGCCAGTTTAAACTTGAAATGAGGAATAGCACTGATTTCAGCCCAACAGCCGGGCAGATGCAACTGACAGCAGATCCAGTTAGTTGAATCTACATTAGTCATGGTGCAAGAGCTAGAGGAAAGCTAGCTTGGACCCCTGGTCCTGGCTTCCTGCAGGGAGCTGGACATAGGCAGATGTACCCTCTTAAAAGTCAAACACCTTTTTACACCCAAACTGGAAAAGTGCAACAGTGAATCACTCCCAGCCTCTTGGGCTGGACCCTTTCAACCACCTCTTCCTAGGGCTGTCTGAAACATTTTAAGGGGAAGCAGAGCATTAAGAACCATTTTAAAAGTCACGAGAGACTGGATGCCTGGAAATGCAGCGTCCCTGTTACTTTTTTATTTTCTCTCATTTTTTTCCTTTTCTTTTAAAAGCATTAAAGGAACCCAGCAGAACAGACTCCTCTCGTGAGCTGTGGGTGACCCTGCTCAACTGGGTGCAAGTTAAGAGCCTTATGTGTGGACTAGCCACAGTAAGAATGAAAAACTTTGCTGAAAGGCCAGAATAGCTCAACCTTGCAGTAGGAGTCACCCTTCACAATGGATCTACAGGCAGGTCAGGCACAGGACTTAGACCCAGGTCTTGTAGGTCTGAGGCACACTTGAGGACAATGATGGGCTGTAGCTCAAGCAACCATGGCTGTATGAGCTGCAAAGCCCTGTGCTTCAAACCCAGCTACAAGCCTGCAGCAAAGATGAAAACCAGTTCCTGGCACAGGATGTTCCGTGCTTTTGACAAAATCCATGAGGCTTTTTCTCTCCAGCTCAACACAGTCATGTTCTGATTTCCCAAAATCCCAGCAGGTTGCTCTGAGCCTCCAGCAGCTGGCTAAGAAAGAAACATCATCTATGAAGAAAATGCTGGAGGCATCTAGAATGGTTGTCTGCCCGACCACAGTCCTATGAATCAGGAGCATCATTTCAGTAAGACTTCGAAGACCGCACTTATCACAAAGGCACTTGCTAAGAAAATCCCTTCTCCAGGGAATATAGTCTCCTGCCCAAATCACAAGCCAGGAAGATGTGGAAGAAGCCAAGATATCAGTTGGAGCCAGAGCACCTCACATACTTTTATATGAACATGAGATGCATCAGAGCACTTAATTTCATATTTTTAATTGGGGTAGGATTCCCATCACGCTTCTCTCATCTGTTCTTTTTTTTTTCCACCTGCCTTTTATTTTATTTCTGGCTCTTTATGGCCTCCCTTCCCAGCTGCTTACTATTATCACCTACGATTCTAATCCCTACTTAACTGCTCACATAATCACCCCTTTATTTGGGAACCTGGATTCATACCCTTTGATCCACAGGTTGTCCTTGTATTTCCTGATATTTCTGTTCCAGGGCATCCAATATTTTCCAGTGTCCTGGAGTCCTAGCCTGTCCTTCACCACATCATGGAAACAAAGTAAATAATTAGCACCAGAGCACAGGGTCATTTGAATTTGGTGAATCCCCTCTCAAATGTTATGGACAGGCTGCAGCGGCAGCTCTGCTTTTGTTGCTGTTTGCACTACTTTAGTTGTGCAAATACATGGAGTGCTCTAAAAATCACTCCCAAGTAACTTGGTGCCCAGGGGGCTGGCCATGTCAGAGCAACCATGAACCAGGGTGAAGTATTCCGGTGTTAGAAAGGAGTGTTCTGGCTCTGTGCACCAAGTCCTTCTTTCCCTGCTTCTCCTGGCCACACTTGCCCTTGGCACCGGTCTTGCCCATGGCTGACTTGGATGCTTTCGGTGAACAGCTGTGCTCACCCCACCAGATCTCTTTTTTCCCAGCGTCAGACAGGCTCAAGACATGCACTTTGCTTTCTGGCTCAGCCAGGGTGTTTTGATGGAGCACTTACTCTCCATTTCCATGCTTTTACCCCTTGCCCATCACATCCTGCTCTGTTGCCAAGATCTCAAAGATGTCAGTGGGCAAGAACTTCTGCTACCTCCCTTTTCAGCAAAAAATTTCCACTGTCAGCCCTTCATTTAGAAGATTTCATTTGTTTCATAGCTCATAGCCCAACAGACCACTGTGGCAACCTACCCTGGCCTCATGCATCACACAGACCAGAGGATTTCCCTGGGTCAGGCACAACACTTCACATCTGATACAGCACACAACCTAGGAAGGCATCGGAGATGAGACCACCAGTGCAAGCGGAGCATATTGATTCATCATATGTGGTCTCTGAGTGATATTAGTAAATTAAAGGCAAAGGGAACTGCAACTCAGTGAAAAAATACCTAATGATGCATGAAATGAAAATATTGTAGTGGGTGTTTCCAATTGTGATTTAACAGTCTCCTCAAGAGAGAAAGACGGAAGAGTGAAACGACCACCATGCTGGGAAGCTTCTTTAGGCACCAACAGGGTAAGCAATCCCAAATTGCCTTATGTATGTGCCAAGAGCCCCTGAACGGATGCAAAGCAGCTCATCCAAACCTACAGCTCAATAAAGACTACTATACTAAGCATAAATAGAACAGAGAAGGAGACCAATTCCTAAGACACAACAGAGATCCACTGATGGTTCCTGTGGCTTTTGCCCCTCTGGCTGGCCAGGAGCCACATCAGATACATTTTAGTTTGCATTTTCTTGATGATGGCTTCTCCCTGTAATTGCTTTCAAATCTGTAGTCAAGAGCTTTGTCTTTCATTTGAGTAATACTCTCCCTCCTCTTTCTCTCTCCCCATGGACAGCTCATCTAGTGCTAAAGTGCACTAAGATGAATCTGAAAAAGAACAAAGTGTATTGCTTCCCACATCCAAATGAAGCAATTTTAGTGCAATCCAGGAGCAGCATGGGAATTGTGAGAACGGGAAATATTTTCCTTGCTGTTGAATCAGCGGGCTTCTGATGGTCCTCTCCTAAGGTAATCCATCCCTATGTCTTCACCTTCTGGATAAAACTCTTTCATATCCAAAATTATGTCCCCAAAGAGGTATTTATAGGTTGAGAGTGAGTCAACACTTGCTCTTCTTCCAAAGAAAGTCTGTTTTCCATCTGTTTCTCCGTACCCTCTCCCTTTTATTGTATCTTCAGTTGAGAGTGGACTCTCACTGCTGGTATTATATGTGAAACAATGAAGTCAATATTCAAATAACTGGTTGAGATAGACGGGAATCCTCCAATATGGCCTGAATTGGATCACACCAGATAGCTTAAAAGGAAGCATGGTTAACTAAACAGCAGCTGTAATGTAAATCATTGTTAAAGACCAAGAAAGTTCTGAAATCAGGGAAAATGTTTTTCAGAGATGGTCCTAACTGGGAATCTCCAATTTGAATTTTGCAACATGCAGATGTTTGCTTTAACTGGGGAGTTTTTATTAGTCATTAATGTTCACATTTTTGTGTAATTAGGTCAACAACACAATTATTCAGCCTTCGGATCTGAGGCAACACAAGGTCATATCGGTTTCAGTTGATCTTCTGACAACTTGCTTCAAATGACCAGTTTCTAAAGGAAACTGAACTGTATTTTGATTGTTCTGTGAGTAATTCACAATCGATCCATCTGATTCACTCCTACATCCCGTTCCTTGAGTTACTGGGATACATTCCACCTCTCAAGAAATAGATGTGTCATTTCTCCTTTCAAAGGATATGAATCAGCTCAGCTCATCAGAATTGTATCTTCTCCTGTAAGTTACTGTAATGCATACACGCACCTATGCAGGTACTTCAGGTCACATTTGGGTTACTGGGGGAAGAGGGGGGGAACAGTATAAATCCTCTGCACTAGCTTTAATCACAGCTTCTCTGAGACATGAAGGGTAATGGAGGCTCAGGGTAGGAGAGGATAACACACAGGAACCTTTCATTTGCAAAACTCTTACCTCTACCTGGGGCTTGGGAGTGAAGCACAGGTCAGAGCAACCCCAGCATCGGCTGGACCTCTTCTGTTACACGAGTCTGTCAGGCAAGCAGTCTTCATTTTCTTCCAGCAGCCATAGAGGTGATTCAAACCTACCCTGCAAAGAGCATTTTTTCTACCATCTCCTCAGGGAGCATCTTTCCCACAGGCTGTGGTTAGGGCCCACAGCTTGCAATCATGAAACTCAGCCAGGACTGTAAGCCCTGAGTGACCCCACACCATCTTGGCACCCCATCCAAGGAACTGTCTCACATCTTTCTCATTAAGCAGCTTCATTAGGTGGTTCAGAGTTTGCTTTTTTCAAACCAAGGGATGGGCACTGTTTTAGCGCCACTGCAGCAGGGCACAGCAGGCACGAAGCTGCTCGTGGGACAGTGGTGGAGCTCAGTGTGGGTATTCATGTCAGCTAACCCCAGGCGTACCATCTTTTAACTGCAGAACTAAATCCAGCAATGCCTGCAAAAAGATTTTGTGGTCCTTGAACAAGAGCTGTGTACACCACAGGGAAATTAAAGCAGGCCCTCCACCTGGCAGCTTTAATGTCCTGACAATTTCTCTGTCTTTCTAGTCCAAGTCCTCTGTGGATAGACAAAATCAAAAGGTTTTGCAGAAGGAAGGAGGAGACAGAAGCTGCCAAGAGAAAAAAAGCCTCCTGCTCTTTTTCTGGTTTGCTTTGGAGAGTACCTCCAAGCATACTGAGTGTCAGAATGGCAACAGGGTAAAGTTATACCAAAAATATTCCTAACATCAACTGCCGTGACACGCTGCACAGCTACAGAAGGAACACCTGAATGTGTCCTGCCCACAGAACACACAGTTGTTAGCAAAGTACATTTTGCTGAGGCCTTATTATATCCAGCAGTGTGTAAACAAGAAAGGACTCAACTGGATTAAGCTACACGAAGGCTTGCCATCATTCTGACACAAAAACAACAACAAAGAAAGTACCAAGTAGGAGGTTTTTTTCACAGATATAGGAGAGAGATAAAAGGAAACACTATCTGACCATAAAGACCATCAGCTAAAAAGCCAGCAAGGTGCCACAGGAGACCTAGGCTGGGTTCACGGCACTGGTATGCATGCCCTGGTGTTTGTCCCTGAGGAGCCACTCCAACACAATCCATTTACCTCAGGCCATGTGTGGGTCTGGACCTTTGCAGCTCTGTTTCCTGCCTAACCCACACATACTTTCAGCACAACACTGTAAACTGAGATCACGTAGATGGACACCACCGAACCCCAGAGTCCCAGCCTGCAATAAGGCGGACCTCTAGAAACTACCACTAATGACCTTAACCCTTGCTTGCGTCAGGCAACACACACCATGAACAAGGAAACACGTACAGGTCTCATGGTTATCCTGAAACCAGAAACCAAACCCCAGGTGGAATTTCCCAGCCTGGAACTTGGTTTCCCAGTCCTCCGTGCCTTCCCATCCATGGCTTGCTTATCTCAACCACAACTTGCTTACAATGTGCATGGTGGACTCTGTAATTAGGTAATATCTGTATTATGAATTCCTAAAGAGTCGTGAATGAACAAGACATTAACCCCATCCTCTCAGAAAAAAATATTTTGCTTTCTATCATACCGTAACACACGCAGGCAGGGGCAGTGTGGAATGCTCCTCTGGGGATTTCCAGAGAGGATACTTCAGGCGGTGCTCAGAGGTCAGTGGAGTCATGCCTTTGGTTTCAGTGGAGGTCAGATGCCACCACATTTCAAAGCTGCCTGCAAAAATAAAACCAGTGTAGCAGGAAACCTACAAAATTTAAGTGCTCTGGGAACAGAGATGATGAGGGTCGGCTCTTGGGTGCTGCACCCGCAAGTCATACACCACCAGGGTGACCTGCACATCGTCACCTGAGCTACCCTCTGCAGGAAAAAAAAAGCCATGCCGCCTGCCTCGTATGCATGTTTATATCACACAATGTCAAAGAGCTGAGTAGGTGGGAGAGTTAGGTACTCAGAAGCTGGAATTGCTTCATCCAAGCTTACGTGGGCAGCCATAATTCAGCTCCCTACGCAGTCTTTTTGGGAAACACAGGGAGTCAGGTTTCTAAAGGCTGTATCAAAGCACATGTGTGAGATTACAGTGGCAACTATAAATCTGGCATTTCCTAGCGTTTGAACGCTTGACTTCACCTACAAAAGTTTAAACAGTTTCCTAAGTTTCCTTTGGGGTGGGGGGAGCAGAATTTAATAAGTAAAAGCCGCAGTGTGCTAGAAGCTCGTATCACCAGCAACACGTGAACTGCAGTTGGCCTTCATTGCCACCACTCATACTGCTGGCTGCATAGGACACAACCGTTATTTCCCAGGGGAGGCAGGATGCTGTGTTTGGGTTCTTTTTGTGGTCCAGTCCCAGCCAAGGACCCCAGAGGAAACAGAGGTCCCCCCAGGGGATAGAAGTCAAGGGCCTTCCACATCTCCAAACCCATTGTTCTGAAAACACAACACGCAGCGTTGTACATTTCTAAAGGGAGAATTGTGCCAATATGGAGCTATTTCCATGGGCTATCAAAATCCTTTTATGCACTGCAAAGTAGAGGTAGGAAATTGCAGGGTCTGAAGATGATTAACTGATGTTCATTCCACTTATGGGATGAGGAGATGATATTTCTCAAAGTCCAAAGTCATACCTCTGCTTTACAGACAAAACCTGCTCCAAGGAAAGGACTGGGAGGTGTTAGCAGCTCTGACCCTCCCTCCCACCAGCCTGGGAAGACAGAGGTCCAGGTAGTTCTATGATGAGGCAGTCCAAGACCAAGCCCCAAGCTTCTACTGTGTGCTTGAGCAGCCTCTTCACCTCTGCTACGCAGATCCAACACCCAACAAGACCACACAAGAACTACAACTATCAGACACCTCCACCTGCCTTCTGTGGAGACTGTGGTCCTCCACTCGCATCTGTTTGCGGCCATAGTACCCCAGGGACAAGTCTCATGTTGCAGCACAAGGCAGTCATGCCTAAGACGACTGTCCTGGTCATTGCCTCTAAGTAATGCTGGACAGCCCTCTGGATTCCTGCCCTTATGCATGAACTGTTCCTCCCTATAATGACCTTTGAAGTCCCTCCTGCCTGCTTCAAGACAGTACCATACCTCTCGCATACAACATTCTGCTTAATAACTCCAACAGCCTGGAAATAATGGAGAAAACCCCCACTTCTTTTCAGTTTTGTAAAAAAGAAACCTCACGTTCAGCCCCACAGTGGCTGCTGTCTCCAGATGACCATTTTTATGTGCTTTGCAAAATCTTGTTCCTCTCGTGCCGCTGCTCCCAGAGCTGCAGGCTGGGGCAGACCAGACCCATCTTGCAGGGGCATGGTTCTCATTTTCTAGGCAGAGTCTGCAGTAAATTGTTCCGTCATGGTCTGGCTGCTCAAAAAGTCCCAATTAGACACCCATGGAAGGAGAGAATGGCAGGACTGTTTCCTCCTGAGGAAGCCCTGAACAGAGCTGCAAGGGGAGAAAGGCTTCTGAGGGTGCTTGGGAGCTGATTTTAAAGTGGCCATGGCTGTTTTAGGGTAATGCCTTCCGGGCTTTCATACCGGCTCACTCGTCCCAATTACACCACGCGTTATTTCTGCAGAGCCATGGATACCAGGCACCTTCTTGCTGCAGTTACAAGTGAGCCTGGCTCTGGCTCCCTGTCATTGGCATCACCTCCCACTCACCAAGCATCCAGGACCTGCTGCATTTAGTGGTTGCTTGCTCACATCCCCAAACTAATCTGGTCGTAAACCCTTTTCCTCAGAACCAGCATTTGCTGGGGCAGTGACATGAAGGCTCCCTGATGCATCTATTCCCAGAGCACCACAGTCAGTCCCATCCTGCCAGTACACATCACACTACTTCAGACCTTGCTAACTCCTCTTCTCCTTCATTCCCGAGACACGTAATCTTTTGCCTGCAAAGTGCTCCTAAGCAGAGGACCCTGTGGGCATCAGAGAATCAGTTACTCTTTGTCAGGGAAACATGCATATCACTCCTTTGATGAGGGAGCTGGTAGCAGGGCTTTGGGCCAGGAGACAGCAAGACCTGACATCACATTGCGTGGTAACTGTGACGGTCATCCCTGCTTTGAGTAAGGGGGGCAGAGCTCAACCATGAAAGAAAAAAATTGTGCCATGAAGTAGCTCCACCACCACAAAGTGAATTCATTAGCAAGAGCAAAAAAATAAAAGGAGGTTAAAAAAAAAAAAAAGCGCACTTTGGGATGTTTTCCACTGGTGCAAGCATTCAGGTACCTCTGGCCTGGCAGCCTGTTCCAGCTGTAGGCAGGTCCTGAGTTTTCCCAGATCTCTGTTTCTATTAGAAATACTGCACCTTGGCTCCCCATGGTGCTTCTTGGGAGACCTCTGGTAGCACTCATTGAGAATAAAGGACATTTCAACTGTTCTTGGGTGTATTCTGGGGACATGAGGGAACAGGTCAAAGTTAGGGAATGGTTTATTCCCTGCCATAGGGTGTGATCCCTGTGATGCATCCTCCCACCACATTGGGGTGCAAATGGAGAGCTGAGGGGATAAATGTTTTGCATCCTTTGGGACTGCTTTTTCCCAATCCCTTGACCTCAAAAGCCCATACAAGTTTCTGTTCAAACCGGCTGTGTCCCAAATGAACTGCTGCTCCCTTAGTGCATGATCCTCGCTGGTTGAGCCACATCAGACTTCACATGTGGAACAAAAACAGGATCGTAAAAGAAAGAGCTGGGAGTAACAAACCCCACAAGAGGAAGATAGACGGTCAAACTACCATCTTTGTGCCTGAGATACATACACTCCTTTCCTCACCCACACAGCGATTGCTAGAAACCACGGAAGCCTAAGGCAAATAATTGGCCAATTTGCAATGATTTTACATGAGGTTTGGGCACCTCCCTCCTCAGCCTCCTTTGAACGTTCACCCTTGCACCTGGCCCCTGGCCCTGGGGAGCACCGAGCAGTTATGTTATCCTGTGAGACTACCAGCTGCCTCCGGCTCCTTCCTGCTCTGCGTCTGCTCTCCCTCTCGCCCCTTCACCGCAGCCTGCTGTTGCTCTCCATCACAGGTGAGAGGCTATGTGAACAACAGGGAGCAAGCTTGGGAGAATTATTTTTAAACCCATTAAGGGAGTCACCTAGAGTTTTATGGTGCTCTGGTTTTAAAGCTCAGGAGAGCCTGCATTTGATGTGGAGTATACAGCCTGCAGGCATCATTTCACAAGGCGTTCACCTTTTACCCCACGCTGCCATGCCAGTTGCCAGTTATCTCACTTTGCTTTGATGTCTCCCACGCTAACACTGACAATGCTAGTGGAAGAAATCTCAAGAGATACTCCATTATGAAAACAAGACCCAGAGATACAGCTGATGTCTTAAGTTCATAAACATCCCAAGGCAAACAGGGAAATTTTCCAACTTCAAGGGCTTTTTGGCTTTTCTACTTTTCAACTCACCAATTTCATCCGGGAACAATTTGCAGCAACGCTAATTGTATGCTTTCCCTGAGCTGTGCAAAGTTATAGGCCAATTATTTCTCCTCCACCCCTGTGATGCATGTGGATTGCTGAAAAAAGTATGAAGGAAGAAGCCAAGTCTTTTTGACCAAGCAACAAGTCAGCATCATTCCTTAAAGTCAATGAAAAAAAAAATTATCAAAATACAAGCAAGGGAATGCAAGGTAGAAGCAGTTTAATGCTGTCATTGGTTTCAGCAGGAAAAGAGTTAAACTGATGCCGAACACTTCTGGAGATGAGAAGTCACGAGGGGACTTTGCAGCAAAGCTACATATGTGTTCCCTGTGTTATTAAAAACCAGAGTATCTGCATGCAAACTAGCTGTCAGAGAAACATGGCAACCTGTTCACCTCTCTGTAGCCTCCTGTTTCAGAGGCATTTGTGTCTGCTGCCTTTATAATCCCAAAGTGTTGATAATCTTATAATTGAACTTTTGATTTGTAAAATTCTTCTGAGTAAGAAAAATACAACTTTACTCACATCAGAATTTTGGAATGTCCACATTTTCCCATCTTCAGATCCTCTGGAACACAAAAGAGGGTCCTGGCTTCAGTGAAGATCCGAATGGTTAAATGCAGGCGTACTTGCAGAATTAGCTAGGATATCCAACCCATTTCAAAGCTTTAAGTTTGAGAAAGACAGTCATGGGCTTTTGCAAAAAAACAGGAAGCCAGCTCCTTGAGTGAGAAATCCAGGTCTGCTTTAAGAGAAGAATCCCAATTTTAATCATTACAGCTAAGTGATGGAGAAGAGAGGGGTAAGTGTTATGAACATCTCGTAAGTTCAGCGTGGGATTTGTGAACCCTTGTCTCCCAAATCTGTTTCCCGTTACACTGAGTGTCCTGAACTACTCTGATTTGCAGCCAAAGCCAGTCTAATGGACTTTTATGACTGGCATAGAAATGCGGTCCAGATTGTCCTAGGGTCACCCAGGTTAGCTGAACTAGAAACCAAGCATATGGTATATGCTGTCATGCATACAAGCCTTTTTCCCACATCGTCCCCAGACATTCCTGACTCCCGTCACATTGCCCCGTGATTGCCTAGGGAATAAAAAAGAAAACCATGCAGAGCCCGTTTTCACTATAGATGCAGGTTACTGACTGGAAAACAGTCCCACTGGAAGCAAACAGTGTGTGGATGTAGTGACAAGCAAACGAACTACCCACAACAGTGCTAAAGATGATAGTAGAATATAATAGAAATGTTATAATTAATATTAATATGTTTTGTGTTAATTATTATGGCATATAGCTAAGAAAACAAATCACCTCTCCCTTCCCCAAACCCACACTCTTTGGCTACAGCCTCTGGTCCATTAACAACCCCAGTTCCAGATGCCAAGTTAATAAGCCTTCCCCCAGACACACACAATTTCAAAGACCAAAGCTCACCACCAAATTCTTCAAGGTTTTCCTTATAAAGAGAGAATGACTGACCAAGAAAGCTTGCTAAAGCCACTCACCTAGGACAGGGCAAGCCTCCCTATTTCCACAGAGCTCACAGTCACAAAAGGCTGTCAAGCTCAAACCTACAAAGTTGTCAGGATCCTTGTCTCAACAAAGAGACCCCTTCTTTCCCAGGGATGAATTTTCTGTCACTTTTTACTTCCCAAGGAGGGCAGACACATGCCTTTTGCACACTGGTGGAGTGTTTATAGTGCACCTAACACGGCTGGGATCTAACACATACATATTGTTGCTATAAAAAAGGAGTAGCAATCAGCGCTAACAAAGCTGTGCAAAGATCTCATAGTATAGAGGTGCCTCTCAAAAAGTTAAGGCTGAAATTTCTGTGCTATAAACCAACAGCACCATGAAAGGAAGACATGCCCAGATAATAAAAAATTCAGCACTTGGTCAATAGCAAGTCTGTTGGTCAGACCTCTGAGAAGTCATGCTTGTGTGGCAGCACCAAACAGCACCATCGTGACACAGCTTCCTGCTGCCCAGCAATGCCCTGCTGGCTATTACTTGGGTCCCAGCAGAAGAGAGACCAAAACAGGGCATTGCTTGGAGGCCAAGGGAAGAAAGCATGTCTGTCCTGTCCCCCCACACCATTTCCACCAGGAAATATCTCCAGGTGAGAGATCAGATCCACCAGCTACATCGATGCAACCCTGTTGAATCCAGCGAAGCTACCCCAATGTGCATCTTATGCCCTGGTAATTCCTTGGCATTTTCCATCAAGACCACAAATTAGTTGCTTCTCTTCTCTGATGACTCACTGAAAAAAGCAGCAGCCAGACAGGTTCAGAGAAATTATTTGGAGGTGAAAAGCTCCTTAACCTACTTCGAAAACCCCACAGCCCTAAACTGCACCATCTGATACAATATTTATGTGCAGCCTATAGATCACAATAAAAGCAAGTAGGCCAAAGACCTATCAGCTCTTTTATGTACATTTGGCAAGGGTACAAGACAACAATTCATTTCCCTGGGACCTTTTACTTCCCTATAAATTCCAAGAGCCACATTTAAAAGTGAATTGGCAGAGACCATTTTATATTGTAAGGAAATTTGTTTGCTTCAGCAATAGGCAAGCATCTTCAGTCATAAACAATGAAAGGGAGGGTAGGCTTCCACTGCAGCTAGCCTTAGTAAGCTAGCAGTATCTTCATGCAGAAAGAAAAGCTGGATCGTGTGGTGAACTACAAAGAAGTTCTACAGAAAGCTGAATAACAGTTTTTGTCCGGAAACCCAAAAGCGCAGGCACTTTTGGAAGGCTATGGAATGTGTTACAAGTTGTAATCCTCCCAGCAGAACCTCAAAAGCCTTGGCTTGTTCTGCTCTTTTAAATTCAGAACTTGACAGCTATTTAACCAGAACCACAAGTGTTAGAGGTGGAAAAGGCCTAGGGATCATCTAATCTATTCCATGACTTGAACAGAGAACAGCAACACTAAAACTGCACTGCAAAAGTGCTGTGAAAATGCCTGCAGAAGAAAAAATCAGCAAAACTGGTGCTGGAAGTCCAAGGAACCACATTCCCCTTGTCTTGCAACTCATTAATTAATCTCTTAGCTTGAGTAGTTGCTATGGTGTTGCTCTTGACCGGAAGGATGATGGCATTGTAATCTGTGCTGCTTCAAGGCTGCCAACGAATGCCCACACATGAAGAATTAATCTTTCCAAGTGGTGTTAACCCGCTCAGCAGGTTCCCCGCTAGGGAAAAAAAGCAATGGCATTCATCCACTACCAAAACATGCATCTTTTATACTTTTATAGCAATGTTGCTTTGAGTCTTAAGAAACAAACTCTCTATAAATCACATCATAAAATATATCCAGACTGATGGTTTACAGGAAAGCTCAGCAATGTCAAGTTTTTGGTGTTCTTGTTTTGTGGATTTTTTTCCTTTTTTTTTTTTTTTGGGGGGGGGGGGTGATAATTCAGCTTAAAAAAAGCGGTTTTCTTCTGATGCTGGAGGTAAAACAGTTTATTGTGTGTGGATTAAAAGCCTTGCTCACAGTTTAAGTATTGGAAGGTCTATCAGCCACTGGCAACTGAATTCCACCATCACCCCCCTCCTTGTTTCATTGGTATTAATATTTGTGCTTTGCAGGTCTGCTGTAAAATGGATTGTGGTTTGCTGAACTTTTCACCCTACTTCTTCCACACGGTTGGGAGCTTGCAGGGGGACAGCTTAGTGAAGTTACTTGTGTACCAGTCAAGAAGAGGAGGTGATCTAGATTTTGACCCATGACTTTCTGAGTCTTCTGAAACACAGCTTAAAGGTAACAATCATTTTCTCTGACGGGGCAGGTAGCAGAGGAAGAAAGTCAGGCAGAAGTCCAATCCTGACAGATGTTAATGCTGTAAGGGAATAAGGTATAGGGACAATCCGGAGGGACAACACCCACCTTTGAGGATGGTGCCCCTCTCTCAGCTTACATAAAAACTTCTTCAGAAGAGTTGCGCTGGGACCACAGCCAAGGAAATCCACAAAATGAGATAACAGCAACAGGAAATAGAGTGAGATAAGGAAAGATTCACGCACAGTTAGAAATCCATTCAACTCCTGGCCACCCTCAGCAACAGGTCACAGCAACTGGTTGACAAAGGAAGACCATGATCCCCTGAGTTGTCACCAGGTTACAGTCTCCCCAGTGTCTTCCAGGATACAGAAGCAACATACTAACAAAAGCTCATCTCTTGTTTGATTCTTTTAAGTCCTTGGTGGCCTGAAGCAGAGCTTTTCCCATGCGGGATCTCCTGTGCTCACAGATGACCTTGATGCTGGAGGTTGAAGCTCCTACATCTGCACAGTATCCTTCCCACCTACCAGAGTAACATGCAGATCAAAGCAAGAGCCAAAGTCTGCTTTTTGGCATGTGAGGTGTTTAATCCAAACTGGTCCCACCCATGAGTCCCAGGTTAAAACCTGAGGTCTTCTGTGGCCATCTACATTGGACTGCAAGAATATTTGGTTCTTCCCTGTATTATGCCTTATGATGGGAACTTTGGTAAGTCAGCACAACAGCAGCTCAGACACAAGTTTGTTGGAAGTACTTAACACCTTTCCTCCTATGTCTCACTGGCTCTTACCAGCATATCTTTGGCAACAAGGAGGCTTAACTCCACTCTAGAAGTCCATTAAGGCAGAATCAAACTCATTCTCTGAGTTGCCCTCATTCCTCAGATCTTCTAAGGGGGAGCGGAGCTTTGCTTTCAAAGCAGCTCTGGGGTATGGAGGAACACGCCAGCCAGGTGGCAGAGCGGGGCTTGGGTAAGACCACACATGGCAGCAAAAAGGCAGCCCAGGGCTGGAGCCTGCGTACCACTGGTGTGGCCTGAAGTGTGGATTCTGCAGGCTTTGGCTTGAACATCTGTGCTAAATACACGGCGAACCAACGCTTTCACATACAGAAAATCCACAAGCAGATGGTTACCACCTCTGGAGCGTTCGGCAGTCCTGCTTCTGGCCTCGGCTTTGCGTGCCACTGTCCTTATCGAAAGGAGTAATGACACATCCCCAGCTGGAACGCAGGCTGTGTTGGCATCCAGCAGCCCAGATGCTTTGCTGCTCTCCCCATCCCTCCACTCTGCAAGCCTGTGCTAAGAAGATCAGGAGCAGATTTCTCCTGAGATTTCTGGCACTCTTCCTTCCAACCATGTCCGGCAACTCCAAGAGAAATGCCTCTCTTTTATGTTTTGGCACTTTCAGTGTTGGCAGGAGGGAGGAGGGAGGAAAACAAACCTGAGGCTCCCAGAAACTCCATAAACAAACAAAGATTTCTTTTCATTGTGGTTCTGAAGAGAGCCAGAGATCTGGGGAGCAGGAGGAGGAGAGGGAGTATTTCAGCCTCAGCGCTGGCGAGCACTTCTCCCAAAGACAGAACAAAAACGAGCCTCCACCTCTCTTGCACATTACACCATCGCGACATCCCACTTCGACAGCAAGGTGCTCTCTTTGCAAGGGACAGATTCCTTGCCAGGTGCAGTCAATGTGCTTGCCAGAGGGCATTACACAGGGCTGGCAGCCTGAGGAAACATGCTGCTTCAGCCACCAAAAGGGTGGATAGGCTTGGGTACGTCACAGCGGATCAGGCAAGGGCTTTTCCAGGTGTGGAAGCACATCCAACATCCCTGCTGGATTATGCATGGAAATGGAGCAACTTGGACTCTTACACAGGAGCTCTTCCAGAAGGAACTTTTTCTCTGGTGGTCCAGATAATAGCTGCTCTTCGCTGAGCATGTTAATTATGTCCCTGAGCTTGGTGGGTGGCAAAAGGAGAGTCCGTGCTGCTCCATGGGCCTGTTACACCGGAGCTGTGAGACAGAGAGGAGCCAGCTCAGAAGTGAGTGAAGGCTGAGCCTGGGGGGACACTCAGCTGCTGGGAAGGCAGGGAAAGCAGATGAAAGGGCTGAGAGCAAACCTTGCTTTGTGAAAGCTCCAGTACCTGTGGTGAGGCAGGTTTTCCCAGCTGGAAACTCTAAGCAGACCTGCAAGCTACTAGTTGTTCAGGAAGAAACTGCTTAATAAAATAGTTTCCCCCTCTCCTTCCTCCTAAGAGCTGCTGTGATTGTTGCTATTGTTAGAGCATCTTCACTGCCCTTGTCCAGGCTCCTCCCATGCTGAAACCACTCTTGTAGCATATTCTTCTGGGGACTAACAGCTTGATTTTGTCCAGGATTATCCTCCTCTGGCAGTGCAGTCCCGTTTTACTCACAGATTAATTAATGTCACGCTCATACGCACTGAGCTGCATGACTTTTGTGAGTTGTACTAGTGAGCACCTGCTGGCCCTAACCCTAACCCTGCTGACAGTACTATTTTCTTACAAATCTAAACCCATTAAACTGATTCACTGGTACACACTACCCATGCAGCCCAACGGAGTGCTTCTATATAACTCGAGCTAAAGTATAACGATTACTTTTTTTACCTGAAAATGGTTGTACCTGATAGAACCAGTTGTTTAAAAGACGATTTGTTTGCCACATTGATTTAAGTAAGAGTAAGGTCAGGCAATCACAATCTCAAACACACGGGTTTAGTAAAACCCTGCCTCCTGGCCAAGCATGCTGTTTGGCTGTGGATCACTACTGGACAGATGTGATCTGAAAAAAAGCCAGTTGGTCAGATAACAAGAGCTCAGCTCTTAATCCCATCATTAATGATCAAGTAAGTCGAATGAGTCACTTCTACCTCTCTGGCTTAGTTTCACTACTAATAAAAATGAGTAACTTTTTCTTTTTCTTTTTTTTTTTTTTTTTTTTACATTCATCTACTTCACTGTGATGTTCTGCAGACTGATGAATGAGGTGTTTTTCTGTGAAACAAGACAAAACGATGCTGGTCCTGGGAACAGTCTTCAGGAGATGCTGCTGAAGAAGTGCATATTGTCAGGGGTGACAGAGCAGAGAGGCCAGAGTTTCAATTTGCTGCTCTGCAGCCACAGGACTTTATATTGCTGCTTCCCTCCCAGTCATTTTCCCTTTTTAGATTGATATTATCAAAAACAACTAGGAATTCTTCAGAAAGGCAACTCTTGCAATGTAGTGACAAATGGTATTTAGTAAGACTAACTTGTAAGGGCTATCCTCTCCCTCAATAGCTCCGCAAAGTACAGCATACAGCTTGCTGCTCCATTATTAGGTATGCATTTTCCATGAAATGGATGCATATGTTTGTATGTGCGTATATATTCGCTTTACCATTGGCTTCTTTCAGCTCTGTCTCCAGCACAACAGCTCCACTGCTCTTGGAAGCAGTTCACACAACAGCACAAAGGGAATATTGCGAGCTTCTGCGAGAGCTTCGCACGACCGATGTGGCTTGCTGTATGAAGGCAAAGCACACATGTACCCAGCCTACTGAAGGTTCGGCCGTGTTTTCTGAGCCACAGGACCGGATCCTGGTATAAATTAACATTTTCCATTCCCAGATGTTCATTCCGCCTTGTTGCGACACCTCTTACCTAGTTTCAGGCTGACCTTGCGCTGGGCTTGAGACTGTTCACGAGTTTTTTAGTCATTGTTAAGAACAAGGAAAAAGAAACAAACATCTGGTTAGCAGAGCTGCCAAGCGCACATTCCTTCGTTGTTTTTCAACCTTTGAATCCCTTTGTTTTCGGCCTGAAATTCCATTTGATAAATGCAGGGAGAGCCACAGGGCACTGATTAGATTCTATTCCGGTCCTGACCCACGCCACTGCTCCATCGGCACTGCTTAGTGGAAACACCGCTGACATCCACAGACCCCAAACCAGAAGTAAGGCCCTGGTGGATCCGTCCCAACCATGCTTACGTATGGGGGCCTGATCCTACTCCCACTGAGGTCAATGGGAGCTTTGCCACCGACTTCGATGGGAACAGGATGGGGCTTTAATGTTGTTACTGCATTGAAATGGTGTTCAAGCCCATCCTCTGCCAAGATGTGGGCTTCTCAGTTTGTATAGCTGTAATATGTTTTTTCTAAATTGGAAACAACAACTTTATTGAATCTTGGCCCATGCTGCTGGCACAGCCTGACCAGACCAGGTGGAGTTGCTCCAGCAAAGACTCATGAAGTACCAAACACAGGAGGGGACACATGACAACAGCTTCACCTTTTTTACCTTGGCTGCACAAGCTTCAGCCACTGTACCTCTGCTCAGGTGCATTCTCCTGGACCACAACTGCTCAAACCTGCGTGAAGTTGACCCTGGGTCCACCCTTCCCAGCTCTGGTTGCCTCTCTATAGCAGCTAAATTTAGTAAAAGATGCTTCCTTAGGTTTCATCTGTTGATAGAGAGACCCCTCCAGGGGTTGAGTCAGACCCTGGCCAGGCTGTACTACCTTCCAGAGGCATGCCTTTTGCAGGAGCCTGCTAAAGGGAAGCTACATTTTTAGCCGAAGCCAGGAAACCAGGATCAAGAGCTCAGTGTGAAAAGCAGCTTTGAGTCCCTTCAGAGCAAAATTCTAGGGAATAGGTAAGATGCAGAAGGATGGCTATATGCTTACTCCATGGGGTTTCTTAGCAAGGCATTGCATTAGCTGTTGCTTGGAATACCAAGCATCTGAGTCTTTTAAAAAGCTTCCCTCTGTTTTTTATTTACGTGTGAGTGAGTCTGTGTGCCTGAAAACCAGATTTGAAGATCATTAATCTGAGACAAGAAAGTGCCAGACTTATACAATGCTGTCCCACCCAGTTGTCAATCCTCACCGACCCCAATCTACGCAATGACTGACGCTGTGAAGCAGGATTGTACCGGACTGGAAAGCCTCTCTTTTCCATCAGAGATGCCAAATCTGCGGTGTGGCTTGATGATCCAAGTTGACACCGGCCATGAGAACAGTTTTGTTTCCTCCCCTTTGGTCACTTCCATAAATGCCAAGTTTTGGGCAACACAATGTACGGCATTTCCAGCAAACCGCTCAATGATCTCATTTGCATTGCCAGGTTTTTTTTGGTTGTTTTTTTTTTTAATGCTTTTTCTTTTAGCCATACATTTTAGATTAAAAAATAATAATCATGCAATCTCTCAGGAAATTGGGCTTTCAAAACTGGGACACAAAGAAGCATGGTCCAGTGGAGATCTGAGCAGGCAGACTTTACAGCCCTGCAGCCGCTTGTTGGATACCCTTTTTCATTCAGATTAGTTTCAGCTTCTGGCCCATGCCCTCCCATCACAAGTAATTTTTTTTAACCTAATGCCTTTCCAAGGGTTCTCTCATTCAAGGGAACTACAAACTCAACAGCCAGTTGTTAATTTCGCTTGTGAATGTATAGTCCTTATCGAGCTTTGAGTCTGATTTAAAGTGATTTCTGAGTGGGGAAATTACAGCCCAAAAGAGAACTATCAGTTGCCCATTTCCTACACACAGGAGGTCTGAATGTTATCAGCGAAGTTGCTCAGAGAGCTTCCCATCTCGTACGTAAGAAGAAAAGGGGTTTTGAGTGAGCTTGAGAATACAAATGCAGAAGGACCCTGGCATACTAGGCTTGTCCTGGCATTTCATGACCCTAGACACAATACCATTTTATCAGCTGGAAGGAGGAACAATGCCACTCACAGATGGAAATTACACAGTATTTGTACCAAGAAACCTGGACAGGTATGGTGGAGACTACTGGGAAGTTCAGCTTTGTGGAAGGAAGATTGTTAAATCTTTCCTAAGCTTTCTATTGGTTCCATCTATTGAGACTTACCGATTCAGAGTGGCTTAACAGTCTCTGCGAACCAGCAAAAAGCACCCATAAAATCTTTAATAAAGAAAATGTTTTGGAAAGCCAATTTGACCTGGTCTTCTCCAAATGAAGGGACTACATTCAAGCTTTGGAAATTCTTCCTCTGCATTGTACAGATGCCCTCTCACTGACCCATAACTTCATTTAACTCTCCTCAAGAGGAAGAAAGGAATCCCTGCTAAAATTATTAGCTTTCACAAAGAATATTTTCTTTGAGGAAATGGCCAGCACACGTGCTTTGCTTTCTCAAAGGACTTCCATGAATACAGCACAAACTCTGCGCTCCTGCAGCTAGGAGGCTTTTTTCCAAAGGCAAACACGTATTAGTACCCTGTAATACTCGTCTCTCCTGTTGCACTTCCCACGGAGATGGCAAAGAGACCTCCTTCCTAATTTCTTGCTGTATATCACAGCTACTTCGGATGCTCAGTGCCCCTTGGTCCCATATCCCACTTCTTTCAAACTGCCTTTACTTCTGCAAAATATGAGTCTGTTGGCGCAAAGCACAGAGTGTTCGGTGGGTAGCAAACATGTCCAACACCTTCAACTGCCTTTTGTTCAGCTGCCTGCCCACCCCCAAAAGAAGGATCACAAAGCAGGAGATTTAGACCTGAAATGCAGCCCAGGGATGTTAGCTGGAACCCCACTACAGCCTCATAAGACAACATCTGCCCTGGCCTTTTGGAAGGGAAAACCAAACCAGAACGAATTTGCACAACATGTAATCGAACACAGTTGTTCTCAAAGGTGAGGAGAAGGACATTTGTGCCGTCCTCCTAGCATCCATCGAGGGCCCTATATCCCTAATGTGATCTTGTTCAGCTTCTTGGTCATATTTTCTGCATGTAGCTGGAGGAGTTTCCCCCTCGTGGAGGTTTGCTAACCATAAGGGTTGCAAAGAGTGCAGGAATATTAAGAACAGTTGACAGAAGAGCTCTCAGGGTGACGCAAAGGCTCCTGGCTTACCACTCAGCGTACAGGCCCTTAGGATAATGCATAGCATCTTATTGTTATAATTATTGTTACTTTCATTAAAGTAGAGGAGATGAGAGACCCATAAGGGGAGGAGAGCCTGAAATCATGCATACCTTTTTTATGACACCCAATACAAACTGTGGTCCGAGCCAAAGCACCCAGAAAGCCTATCTCATCAAATCCAGCAGTAGTAGTGAAAAGAGACCTACAAGTTATTTGATAAAATGCCACGTTACGAGATATCGTGGCCTCAGACACAGGGAACTTCAAAGCTACTCCCAGCTATGGCTCTTGCAGAGAGCTGCTGCCTCTCAGTCCATGTTCAGCTTGTTATTTCAGAACACCCAGGGGTGCTTTCCAGAAAATGCTGCCTATTCTGAAGAAAGCGGGTGTTTCCCTTTTGTTCAATATCAGATCAAAAACCTCCTCAACTCTTTGTTTCCCCACAGTGAGGGGGAAATGCAAGGCATTTTTTCCCATGCAAGGCAATGCTTTGACACCACGAGCTCCATCAATTAAAATATTCCACCCTGAAACTTAATAGTTTTTCAGCTGGGGTATCTATTGCACTAAAAGAAAGACCAGAGCTGCTGAAATTTAAGCAGGAAGCTAGAAGTTGCACACCATAACCCACTCTGGTTTGCTCCCACTGCTGGATTTTGCAGGGATGCTGGTTTGAGAGCAGTGACTCACGCCTTCTGCTAGCAAAGCCAAAGGGACATCTTTGGCAGCAAGAGGAGTCAGGGTAGGCAGAGTGAGCATCTGCTCATGGCTGAAGCAAGCACAACAAAACCATAGCCTGTCATCCTATGAGACACAGCATTTCTCAGACTGCTACCATATTGTTCGGGTGAGTGCTAATTAAGCCTGTCACGTCACCCAGCCAACACGGGTACAAAGCGTTCCTGTTGCCTAGTATAGCCACACGCAAGCTGAGATGATCGCATGTATCTCCATTGCACCTTCCAATCATACTTCAGACCAGAAATCAGTATAAACCACAGGTTTCCCAAGCAAAAGGATGTTTATTCACACAGTTGTCATTCCAGGCATCACAAAACATAGCCTTCTCACTTCTTCCCAATGCTGTGCAAGTACCATCACGCCCAAAGCAGCTATTTCTTCATCTTCAAAATGTTCCTCCCTCTAACATGTTCTCGGCAGCTCCCCACAGAGAAGTCACGCACATGCAACTGACCTTGAGCAAAACACAGTGTCACCTCCAGTGCTGTGTCCATCCCACGTTCTTCAGCTCTTAGACATCTCAGAATCTGCAACAACGAATAGAAGCATATTAATCTTTCTGATACATCTTCCTGCAATCCACCAAGCAGTGTCCTATAGCTTGTGACTGCTGGCTTATTACCCAGTCCTCACAGAACGCATTAATCACTTTAAGACATAATAAAGCTTTTTAATGAAGAACAAACTACAGCTGTTAAGAAAAAGCAAATGCTAGGCTAGCTTTTGTGGGCATATCATACAGCAATGCTGCTATAGCGAACTTCCCATTTTGATGCATGCAGTTGACGTTAACTGGCACAAACAGAATGTTAGCTTTATAATTATTCTAATATTTTCTTTTTTTTTTTTAATTATGTGAGACACTGATGCTAAAAAGCAATGCGCTCAAGGAAAGCTCTGCTGAAGTCAGTGGGAGGCAATGGTTAGGCAATGTGGCGAACTCTTCAACAAGCAATATTTTAACCCATCTTGGTAACTTGAATTAGTCCCAAAACATTAACCCCACATGCCTTGTCTTCACCTCTGTCTCAGTTGTCTACATCAGATACGGCCAAGACACACAAAGCCGTGCACTGCAGAGCTAGCCATGCTGACCTTAGCTGAGGTGAGGCAGTTCATGCAGAGCTTGGAGCTGCTGGAGTTAGGCTCTTGCTGGTACCAGCTCGCTCTGCTGTGACTGCATGGTCTGACATGTAGCCCAGGAAAGGGAATGGCAAGAGCTTGAGGACACATGACCCGTGTAGAAAAGTCAAATGGAGCCAAGCTAAGCCCATCAACTAAGTAAAAGGCAAAGAGGAAGACAGAACATGGGGACAAACTGTGGAGTCACAGATATCAGTGGAAGCGGGGGAAAAATCAGTTTGAACATTAGGAAATGTCTTCTGTTAGTGAGGATGGGAAAGCACTAAGTGAGGCTGCAGTCACTGCCAGCCTCTAAGAACGGGTAAGACATGTCTGTTAGGGTGGAAAAGGTGCCATCGGTCATGCATTAGGGAAAGAAGAAATACATGGCTTACTGAAGCCCTCTGCAGCCACACTGTCCAAGAGGATTTATTTATATGAATAAATGCCATATTTTGGGGATTTGGGGACTCTGCATTTTTTTAGGATTTTTGCTTTTGCAGTGTACCGGATTCTCTAGTTGTACTGCATTGCTTCTGGCTGAACTATAGAACTATGAACAATGATAAACCCTCTGGGTTTAAGGCATCATGTTGATCACACTGGGATCACACCATCTAAACCACTTGGTGAGGTTTACCTTAGATATATCTGAGTCAATCTGAAAAGTAGTTTACATTCGTCATCTGAAATAAGTATAACTTACTCTCATTATTCCCCCCAACCTTCTATACTTAAGCTTTTCACCTATGGTCTCTGCACACACATCCTTTTGCAGAAAGGTCAAGCTAGCTAGAGGAAAAATAAACTTCTGCACATGGAGAAGACAGCTCTACCATGCTCCTCTTAGGACTCATTCATCACCCAGTTTTGGGCCAATGGACCATGAAACTCAACAGCCTGCCCAGGTCCTGCCATCATGAAGACTGAGGGCAGCCCCCTTCCTCCCCCTGGAAGCAAACCTGGGTGGTGTGGTTTCACATCTGACCTGCATGTGTGAGGGTTGTGGATAACCCTGCTTCTCTATTCTACCGGTAGTAGCTTAAATAAGACTGGCTTTCATGAAAGCCAGACCATTGTTTTATAATGCCCTGTAGCATGAAGGGTCTGCCTGAAAAATGCCTAGTTGCCACCTAGGATCTCCCTTCCTCCAGGGCAGTAAAAAGCCAGGTAAAGAATCTGCAAGTGCAAGGGGTCAAATGAACCTGACTACAGAGTTTCTGCAGCTTCATGTCCGTGCCAAGCATTGCCAAGAAAGACTTGTGCTCCGTTACACAGAGGCCAAGTGAAGAACAAGGTTTTTCATTTCTGTGTGTTCACGTGTGTGTGTTTGTGGACATGGGGAAGTTTAGTCTCTTTACTTGTGGATTTCACTGGTATTTCCAGTGAAAAGGACAGTGCTTTGATGCTGGAGGCTGGGTATGTTCCTTAAGAACTGGGGGTGATTCCAGAATGTAATTATAATATTAGTACAAATAAAGCATGACATTTCCTACTACAGCACATCTAGAAAGAATTTTTACATAGTTTTTAAGACTCCAGAGTCACTTTAGCCCAATGGAGGCAGCCAGTCACGCTGGAATACCAGCTGCTCAGAAGAGCACAGACTACTTCAAAGAATGAAGTGTTTAAAATATCATTTTTTTAAAGAAGTGACTTTCCTTTGTCTTGCTTCACTGATTTTCAGTGAGCTGGATAGATTAAGTTACTGCATCATGAGCAATAGTTGAATTACGATCATGAGCATACTTTTCTTTGGTGAACTTGTAGAGAAAATGAATACCATTTTTCCACATACCTGAGGAATAAAAGCACTTGTGGAGAGGAATCTCTCCCACAGGGAACCCTTGTGTACTTTGCAGTAGTATTTTATTAAGAGTTGGAGAGTTCAAGGGTCTCACAAATGTAAGTTTTCAATTAGCTTTCCATTGTGTCCCAAACAGTCTCTAAATACTCAACTAAACTTTAATCCAATCACTTGATTTGACTCCAAGCATGATTTATCTTTTAATCATCATCTGTTCAATGAGAGGGAAAAGAAAGCAAACTTGTTCTTGGCCCATCATGACTCATACATGATTTTACTGCGATCAGAGTTGTGTTTTCCTTTTGGCTGATGCCTTGGCAATTGCAAGCATTGGCTTGGCTTTCTGTTTAGGTATGATCTTTCCTGCTCATTTCCCCACCTCTCCAAAATGTTGAACAGCACTGAATGTTTGTCCTTTATACCTTTTCCCACCGAGGCACGTGCATATTTTTTTAAAAATATCTTGATGTTGCATTAATCAAAAGTGTCTGCTGTTTGACCTGCACTCAAAACACAAAACATGTTTTAAAAAAAGGGGCTCACTATTTTAAATGAACGGCGCTTTTCTGGAAGGACATATTACACAGAAAACACTACAAACAGTAAGACACAAACCAGCTAGTACCTTCTGGGTTCCCACTAAGAGCTTGGCTGTTGGAACTGGGGCAGTGGTGTTTCCTAGCAGAGAGAGCCTGATGAGATTTGGTCCTTCTTCCATGTGGCCGGCTTGCTGGCCTCCTGAGGTGGTACCCATGGTGTGCCTTGGTTTCTCCACCTGAAAAAAAAAAAAGATTTTCATGCAGCACCTTTAAAATACTGTTCTACCTTCTGTAATTTCTCCATAACAGCTGAATGTTAAGTGGCCACCACAGCGTATAGATAAATCCTAGGGGGAACTGCATGCTGCCAGCTGGCCCCCTGGGAGCTGCAGCGCTCTGCTCACAAGCCACAGCCACAACATTTAATGACCTACCTCCCCAAAACATCCCAGCCACGTGCTTTTGCCGTCACGCCACAGTTAAGTGCATCTTTCAGGCTAGAAGAAGGAATGCACCCAACCTTTGCCCATGAATGGCATGAACTGCAGAGCCTTTGAGGTCTGAAAGTGTTGTGCAACATCTTCTCATGCATTATTATTCGTGTCAGTGGCTTGTGCAACTCACAGTTCCAGCTAACAGCGGGGGCAGATTTTGCAAAAAGCTGCTCTCATCACAATGCACTGGCTGCCCAGAGCTGTGAAGTAGCAGAACTCCCCAAAGCATACAGGTTCCTCAAGAGATTTCCCATTTAAGTCTTCCTCACTACGGCTAGAAATTTCAGACAAATTCCTTGAAGGCTGACTCAGATACCAGCAAGGCTAGTAATTTTTGATTCCTCTGAGTGCCAAAGTTTGGAAACAAACAATTTCATGAAAAGCCCAGGTGTTTTTTGTTGGTTTTTTATTATTATTATTATTATTATTTTAATTGGGGTATGTGTTTTCTTTTGGTTTTTTTTTTGGGGGGAGGGTGTTCTTTTTTCTTTTTTTTTTTTTTCTTTTTTTGGGAAAACCAGAGTAGACAGTCCCTGCAGGCTATAGACAACTACCTCCCCCAAATGCATTCAGATGGAAAAGAGAGGAAGGCTTTTCAAGCTAATTTCATGACCTAATTGGCCAGTTCTGCTAGGCAGGAGGAGACACTTGTCTATGGGTTCCACAGGAACAGCCATTCTAAGCCTGGCCAGGAATCTGCACTCTCCTGGCTCTGATGTAGCGTACCAGACCCTCATGGAAAGAGCACAGGAATCTGCTTATGCTAGTAATTTCCCTGGCACCCTCCCCCAGCTTCCAACCACCTGCAATTCAGGGACTTCTGGAGTTGTGGCTGGATCTTGCTGAGGCTGCAACTATTTGAAATGTCAGGGTTTTTTCCCCCATGGATTCAAGAGGCCGTCTGAATATCACCAGGCAGCATTAACCTGGGCAGTGAAGGAGACATGCGTAGGTTTGTATCATGCATTTGCAGAAACTCCCATGCCCAAAGCTTCAGTAAATGGACTTGCTTGTGGAGCTACTGAACACTCAAGTGAAAAGACAGACCCAGCTTAGCAGCCTGTAGGCCAGCTTAGAGACTGCCGGGGAGGCTGTGGTTGCTGTAAGTGATATTCATCTGGAAGCTGGTGCTGAAGCATCCTTCTCCCACTCATAGGCAACTCATCCCACTCCATTACCTGCTTCTGATTTCCTGCCAGCATCAGTAAAGACAACCCATTCAGCCACTTCAAGTGCAAACATCTTCACAGGCAGCTCAAGTTAGCTTTAGAAGATGACTTTGTGACCCAGCTTCCCATGCAGGTCCCTGTTTAACAGGCAGTAGTAATTAGGTGCCTCATTAGGGAAGCAGCACTAGCCTGTACTTCCCTGGTCCATCTCCATTTGCTCATTCCTATGGCTGCTGCTGGCAGAGGTTCTGCCTCTTCCCAGTGGTTTTGCTATTGGGAAGGTTGTCCTTTGCCTCCGGGGGATTAGCTAGTTGCTCCCCAGTGCCAAGCCATGCTTCAAATCTGACCTTTGCAACTGGGCTACTTGGCAGTAAATACAGGCATGGTGCAGTCTTCTGCCATGAAATCGGACGCACACCTTCAGCAAAGGCAGTAACAGCCTGCCAGCGTATGCAGATCCTTTGGTGGTCTATCACTCGGAGACTCTGAATCAAGATTAGATGTATCCTTTTAAAAAAATGTCCAACTGCAACAACAAGATACCCGCTGGGCTTGGGGCCAAAGCTGCTGGGTAACCACCAAAGGCGTGTGTTATCACAGCGATCAGACTAGAGGATCTTAATGATTCCCTTCTGGCTTCAAATCCTATGAAAACTCCCTTCATGTTGATGCTGAATTCATGGAGCAGGAATTCGCTTGGGACCCTGCCCAAAATGACTGGCAGCCACCACAGTGCATCTAAACACCTCACCCTTTTTATGGTGGGAGCCTGCATCCGTGCTGCTGGGAACGGTTCTCAGGTCTTTCATTGTGATGCTCATTTGTTTGCCACTGCCTCTTTCTCTCATGTGGTCAAGTAATCATGACCTTGCTCTTCTGCACACCTGCCTCAGAAAATGGTATCACTGCTGACCACCACTGATTCAGAGCAGGGAGGGAAGGATGAGAGATGATGGAATTAAGCTTGCTTTTGTCTTAGGGGGATTCATCTGATCCAAACCTTCCCCAAGACTCTGGCTCCCTCCTTATTGCTGTGAAACACTTGCCTTTCACACAGAGACCCCTGGCTCCTGGCTTTGATCCAACAATGACCTGTTGGCAGGAAAAAGGAAGAAAAACTGAAAAAACAGAGTGGGACCATCATCATCCCTGGAAGGGGACTGATGCTGGTTATCCCAAGCTTCCCAAGCAGGGCAGGCTGATGTGGGGTCTAACTGCAGAGCTGTGTCTTCACTAACCATGCTCAGTGAATTTAGAATCCAGGTCGTTCCAAAATTGCCTTTCCAGACTTAATTTTTGCATTTTCCATGGAGTACAGCAAGCCACTCACAGTCCTTTGGCTGTCCCCATCTGTTGCTGTCTTTGTCCTCACACAGATTTAAGAGTTTTCTTTTCCAGACCAGTTTGTTGTCATGGCTGGCACCTGATCTTGTTCCCAGATTCCTGTTTTTTCTCTCCTGATTTCTTAGAAATGTTTCTGCAACACAAAGCAACTCATTAAACAAAAAAGAAAAAAAAAGAGACACTCTTCCCTCCCCCAGTGCAGCATCATGATAACACGGTGTGACAGCTCTCCATTAGAACCAGGTTTTGTGCGTGCTTAGTCCTGCCACTGTGTCCACTGAGTCAACCAAGGCTAAGAGGAACTGAGTTGCATCCAAAGCACATCTAAAGTGGTTGGTAGCAGCCGGGAAGAACTACCTCCCGGATGGACAGCGGGGCTGAAGCGTCTCACGCAGGCAGAGGTTTTCCCAAGCTATTGTTCCTGTTTTATAGTGCGAACATGTGCTGGCTCCCCATAAAGTGGCAACAGCTGTCAGTCAAACAGACATCACTCTGTAAATCTGCCCCAGTGACTCTGTTTTCAAACCCGAGGTCTCCAGGCAGGTTTATGAGGTGCCGCCTGTGTGATTAACAAGTCCCAAGGACCGCTGTGCAGGTGCAGCGAGCAGGAGGGGAGCAGGGCTGGAGGGAGCTGGGGACCAGGTCCCAGCCCAGCCAGAGCCCTGCCATCAGCCACACCAACCTGCACTTCAGGCTTTGCTATCTGAGAGTCTCAGACTCTGAAATTCCACAAAGATGACACATTAATGGGAAATATCATGAGATTTCTGACAGGGGTGCAAGCTGCAGCTGCACAAGCATGGGTTTCTTCTGTCCCATCCGTTTGGCTGGGCCCAGCTGTGTCCCCCTCATCAGCTCCCTCCTTAGGGAAAGCAGAAAGGCTAAAGAAAAAAATGAGCCTCAATACAGGTATGGCTGACAATATTTTTTTTTTTTTAAAAGCCCACCAATTCTATTTTTTTTTCATTGTCATGAATACAAACAACGCAGATATTCAGGATTTCTTGTACCCAAAGAAAGGGCACCAGTAGCTCCAGGAATGGACAACCCACCCCTTTAAAAGCTCTTCATGCACCTTGCAGAAGACTTGCTTTCTACAGTGGTTTTGCCAAGGGGCTGAGATTTGTTTTCCTCAAGAAGGAGGGGGCAGAATGATTTTCTTAGTTCCTGGTGGCTGACTGACTTACCTGTGAATGGGAACAAGGCATCTAAAGTTACCACATTGAGATATCCAGATAAACCCACTAATAACAGCACTCAATGTCACGCAAATGACAGTTTTTCCTCTCCCTAGAGATATTTCTCATCAGTTACAGAGGTAGGGTTATTCATGGGCACTACCTGCAATCCCTGAATGCAGCATTATATTAACCTTGCTAGGGATATGCTTCAGATGGTCAAAGAAGTCACTGAGATGCAGGGCAAGCAGCCTTCCTGAGGCTGTTGCATGAAGAACACCATTTTCCTTCAGAGGTTCCCATGAGCACTTCCATCCCTTTAAGACTGAAACTGTACAGCTAAGCGTAGGCTGACGCACGCGTTGTCTCCCAAAGATGACCATTCAGTCCAATGAGCAGTCACAGACCCCAGTACAGTGACTTGGAAGAGGAATTATTTGGCAGCAGCAGTCCAGAAGTCATCCCCCAACTCATAAAAAGCTCTGTGAAAAAGGGGAAACCACAAGTGAGTGTTTTTATTAGAGAAAATACCTTCCTTCTCCTAGAGACTGGGATTAATTTTCTGTAGCTTTGCAAACACCCTGCAGAAAGGTTAAAGTAACCGTGTTCACTTTTAAACACCAAAGACTTTTAAAGCAAAGACTGTCTTGACTAGTTTATAGGAATAATGAAATAAATCAAAGTTACATTAACAGTCATTCACCAGTGCCTTCTTCCAGAAACTTTGACGTCTGATGTTTCTACCCTGCGAGTAATAAAGGTCCTGTTACCTTTTCCGCTTAAAAACAACATCCTGCATATGCTATGAAGGTTTCATTTCACAATCATTTTAGCATCTCAGAAATAGCCATTATCCCTTTGAAATTCACTTGCCCTGGAAATCCGTGTTCTGCTTTTCATTACATCGTTACATTTGCTATTGTTTTAGGTTAAAAAGAAGCACATTCCATTGTTAAATGATAATACTTGCACTTTTCTTGCCCCCAGAACTTCACAAACGATGTGCCCAGTAATTCAGGTATCCCAGGCATGGCATGTGGCTCAAAAGAAGGTATAGAAGCTTGGTGGTCCACCCTTTAGCTGTGGCCGTAAGGAGCTCAACTAGCCAATTAAGAGGCCAGCTCAGGTCCTGGAGATCCCTCTCCGTAGCTCTAGTTTGGCAGTGCCAGTACTAACACATGCTAAGTGAGCCACACCACCAAGACCTGCACTGTCCCACCTGGATAAAGCATTCCCCAAGATTTTTTACTTCTTTCATCTGGTCTTCTCTGTTCATCTGGGACCCAATTCCCAGCTCGGATGATGAGCTGCACAGCATAATGTTGGATTAGCAGCAGTGACATGATGGACTTGTTCTGTGGAGTCATCTAACTTGAAAGTAAAGCATCTGGTCCTTTCTACATCTGTTCTTTGTCCAGGCCAAGGACTGACTCCCTTTATTAAGCAATTAAAGATGATGGAAACATGCTCAAAATGAATGTCCAGGGGGGTAAAAAAAAGGGGGGGTGTGGGGAGCCACTTTGCCAGAACTGGGAGTTTTTGCTGACTCCATTAAAAATATCATTGGGAAGGTTCCATAAGCTGATTCTGAGATAAGGCCCATGGGACAAGAGGGGGAGAGAAAATTCTACCTCCAAAATAACCCCAAGGAGACCCTGTTATCTTTGAGATACAGGTACAGGGTAACAGCTTTCAGCTGCTGAGTCACTGTGAAGAAAAAAAAATGCAGTGGAAATATTCCCTGAAATCAGGTTTCCACCCAAAATTCTATGAAATAGGCAAAATCACAGAGTCTGCTATGGACGTATTTGTTCAGGTGACAGGGAAAGGGGGACAGTACTGAGAAAGGTAGTTCCCAGCACAAATAGAGAAAATTATAAAGGGAGATGTAGATATTTAAACCTGGAAAAATTAAAACCCAAATGACCTTGGCTCCCTTGCCTTCACAGACAAACCCAGGACAAAATTTCTGACTCAAGAATTTGTTTTCATTAGACCCTACTGAATAAAAATGACCAGCAGCCAAATGTTATTTTTGGATCCCACTGGGTCTGAAGAGGTTTTAGGGGAAATGGTGGTTGAGCAGATCATAACATTACAGTAATGTGTCACAATCAACAGCATCCTGACTCAGTGTGGTGCCCATGCTACCTTGTTCCCTGTTGGAGACTCCTCCACCCACATCTGGACAAGTGCAAACTTAACCCAATTAGTTGTACATTCCCTCCTTCTCTGATAAAGTTGCAGGAACACTGGGAGTGCAACAGTTCTGAAGTTGTGTGAGGGTTGTTCATATGAGGGATGGGAACCTCAGCTTCTCTTCTGAGATCTGACCTCTTTCATAGCTGGCTTTCTAAGGGGAAATCTTTTCTTGCTTTTCTCTTTCTTCCCTTCCGTCCCCTCCCCCATTCTGCTTTGTCCAGAGTCTCTCTGAAAGCCAAATTCCCCTTGAACACGCTAAAAGTAGGCTTGCTGGAACATCTGCTCTCCATCTGTGGAGCCAGACATATCCCCAGGCAACACTATTAGCAGTGATGGATCTGGAAGGGAACATTAAGCACCGAAGAAGCATCTGCCGAGAAAGAGGAACCCAGCACATAAACCTAACCATGTTATTTGCTGAGCCTCCTGGTCTCTGCCCATTGCTCCCAGTGGACAACAACTGTCTCCTCCGGAGGCCTGTTCAGGAGAAAACCTGCTGTTCCCTTGCGGATTTTAGTATTTTCAAGTGTCTTTTGTTTGTGCCTAAGGTGGCCGAATGAGCAGCTCAGTTAAACAGTGACTGGGGAGCTGTGGAAACATCTAAAAGATAATCTGAAATGTGGGAACTACAAAGCATCCACTGGAGGCCAACGATGCAGCAACAGTGCCACCGAGGTGGTTTGGGGTAGAGGTGGTGCAGCAGGCAGAGGTAGGGAGCTCAGGCAGGAAGGCTTTTCTGCTGCCTTCTTTTCTGTATAACTGAGCCCAAATCTGCTTACAAGGGTGTAGAAGGGGCTGCTGGGATCGGACATGCAGCCCCGCTGCCAAGCATGGGGACTGTAATAAATGGTTTCTTTGGGGAATGTTACTTACACATGACACTGAGAAATATAGTGATACGATTTAAAAGAAACCATTGCAAGACAAAGTCTGCATCGGTTGGTCCGAGTTCAAGTCTCAGATCTCCCACCTGTGACTATGGTCATTCCTTTCACCCCTCCTGCCCTGTAGCCAGCTGCCTCGTCCCTTGCTGGGATTCATCTGGAGCAGAAGCTGTCCATCACTATGGGCTTTCACACCACCAATATTTTGTTATTATGTTGGTATCGTGACAAATTATTTGCTTTGTACTAAGCTAGTATAAAATTTGTGCCCTGAGCTGACCAGAGAAAGCAAGGCGCGTTCTCATTTTTTAACCACTATTTGCCCTGTATTGTCGCACTTGGTATTTTCCTTTGTCAAACAGATTTACAGATAATGGGTTTCTTGCTCAATTTGCACAACAACAAGAAAAAAAAGAGTTCTAGTGTTTCCTATACTGCAACCTTCTTATATCTACTCCTTGCAAAAAACTTTCCTGCACCCTGTTTTCTGTTGCCTTGAATTTCCTGGAGCAGGTAGAATTGTCACAAGGCAAAACCCCAGGTTACTAAGAAAAGTCATTAATAGCCTATGCCTTACCTTTAAATTAATCCCTCTATTCACAGGGCAAAGCTACCAGGACCGCATCCTAAGTCATTGTTAGATGGAGGACCTGATCATTCTTTTGGGTACATTGAAAATGCCTGTCATTTTCTGCTCTCTGGCTCTTTATCTGAAGCTACTGAGACTTTGCTTTCAGCTGTCCTATCAGGAAGCTGTCTGTGGCTCATAAACTTCCCAGCAGACATCTCCTGAAACTTCACACAGCAGCATGATGTGAATTTGTGCGTGAAGTCAAGCATTTGATTAAGTGTCTTGATAAAAGTTCTTTATGACATGCTTCAGGAAAAACATTCAGGCTTTCTCTAACTTAAAACACGTTTCCATTCCATTCATCTAAGTCCTTAAAATACAACTTAAACTACTTCTGAATGAATTTAAACATTGGCTGAAGTATCGTGGAAATCAAAGAGACTGAAGCACCCACTTATATTATGCATTTGCTTTAAAGTTCTAGTGGTGCTCAACACCTTCCACCCCATTTGTCCAGCATCACAGGGGTGCTGGACACCTCCTACTCTCCCAGTTTCCAGCACTTCTCAAGATGTGGCCCACCTGGTCCACCATTCTAGGACTGCACCCATTGTGATTATTACAGCTGCTGTTATTTTTCCTGTGCTTAGAATGGTCTGAGACAGAGCATCAAGTGTCTGCATTGCCCACAAAACATGCAATTTAAGTGTGAATCAGAAAACACAGTGAGCAAATGAGGTGGTGTTGGCCCACTTAGTAAGAGATACCACCGTGCTCCAATCTAACACAGCAGTGCATCCCACATTTTTATCCCAACTATTCTCTTGCTAGAACTGAAGAAGGTGTCACTAACTTCTGCTGTCAAAGAGGGCGGAACCATGTGTTTCTGACAGCATCATAATAGGTTTTTGTTTGTCCAGCCATAGGAGAATGTGGGTCTATTAACACTTAACCAAAAAAGAAAAAGGACTCTGTTTTGTTTCTTGCTCTAACTACTCCTAACCAATAACAATAACAACAAAATCCCTGCGCGAACCCTACTCTAAATAGCAAGTGGAGAGACTGAACTTGTGCAAGAACTCAAGAGCTGCTTCAGTGGATTTTTCAGCAGAAAGTCAATAGGAAATTCATTCTCTCCTGTTACAGTCGTTGATATTGTTTTGTAGATAACATAATAAAGACAGAAGCACGTGCACTAATTAGTTTTGAGTGGAGAAGAACAGGATCATTCCCCTGCTGAGAAACCATGAAGTATTTAAATCATGAGCCTTACCTGGATTTGCAATTGGGAAAACTTTTGTGATAGTCTTCCTCAAAGACACAACCAGGACTCCCTGGCCCTGATATTTTTTGTGCTGGGTGTATTAGTGAAATGAGAGTCTCATTTTCTCGAGAATCGGCCTGAAGCTGCGAATATTCCCATCAGCTTGCCTCAGCCTGGCGGGTGGGAGGATGGAAGAACTTTGTTACAGCTTCGAGCAGGAAGGCTCCACTCCCGAATTCCTCTTCTGGGAGCAGGCGGATCCCAGCGACCAGCTGGATGACTTCCTAGCCGAGTGGTGCCGGCCGCCGGAGCCGCCCTGGCCGCGGGCGCCCGCGGCGGCCGGTGCTGAAGTGGACAGCTCCCCCGCGCCGCCCGCGCCCGCCGCCCCGCCGCCCCCCGCGCCCCCCCGGCCCCGCCACGCCGCCAACCTCCGCGAGAGGAGGAGGATGCTCAGCATCAACTCGGCCTTCGACCAGCTCAGGTGCCACGTCCCCACCTTCCCGTACGAGAAACGCCTCTCCAAGATCGACACGCTCCGGCTGGCCATCGCCTACATCGCGCTCCTGGGCGAGATCCTCCTCTCCGGGTGCGATCCCAAATCCTACGTGGAGCAGTGCCTGAGGAACGGATTGCAGAGCCAACAGCGGGCAACCTGGAATACAAGCGGTGAGTGAATGAAGGGTTGGCTTTTTGGAGATCACGGAAATGCTTTGGGTTGCTAGTGAGAGAGAATCGGTCAAATTGCTTTTGAACATCCACTTGTCGCATCCAAATGGCTCTCATAACATACAACTCACCTTCAAAAAAAAGTAGCTGAGTAATGTCACAACAGGAAAAAAATATCAAACCTTTTCTTCTAACTTCATTAAGGAGGATTTTTACTAAATAAAAACAAACCCCTTTCCCCCCAGTTTTCTAAGCTCATGTGAATGATTTCTTTTGCAAACAAGATTAAAGATTTTTTTTATTCTCAGAATACATTTATAGACTTTTTTTTTTATTCTGTGCAAAGATATTCTTCTGTAATGCAAACTGATGGAGCCTGTAGAGATTTTCTTTATTTTCTTTACAAGTTTTCTTTAGCTTATACCTCACTGAGGAAAAAATACCTAGCTTTGAACATAAACACAATCTCATTCTTAAAAAAAATCTCATTCTTAAAATACACATGTTCATGTAGCCAAGAGTTTCTCAGAGATGTTACAGTTTAACACTGAGAACCAGGATACACAAGTCAGCACATTGAAATTTCAGGTTTGTTTCAAAGTACAGGGGAGCAAATGCCTATTTGCAATTTACACTCTTCTATAATTATTTCTATTTTAAAGTGAAGGATTGTTAATCCTGTTTTCTATTTGGCTTGTACTAAAATTCTGACTTATGTGGACTTGATCGTTGCACTTGCTTCCACCAGAGCACGTTGTTTCATCAGTCCATTATATGGTGAAGATGGGAAATTGCCCAAGTGCCCCACACAGGCTCTCAGGTCCCAGATAGAAGGCAACAGGGTTTGTGTTACTTAGCAGTGCAGGGAGGAGCAGAGGGTGATTTTCAGTAGTTCTTGGCACTTTGCATTATGAGGTAATTAACACCTTCCTAACTCTGTCCCTTTGCTGTCTAAGTTCCTTTGGATTTTATCATTTTTTGGAACTGGGCCTTGAAGCATATCGGCCTTCTAAAGTGCAGCATAAGTAGAGAAAAGTCATTGCCAGAGAATATTCCCCCTTCATTTCACAGTTCAGTGTCAAAGGGCCAGAGCCTGCAGGTAAAAAGCAATCAGTTTACTTTAGAGGAAAAGTTAATCCAGTCTTTTCACCTTTTCTATTAATTTCCATTAGCTACATGACTGGGAAAATGACTCCTGATATACCCACTGATCAAAACTCTTGACTACAGAGAACATTTATGTTTTATTTTCCAGCTGCCCTCAGCTTTAATAGATAAACAGGTTTTAAAACAACACAAATGGCTCTCATTGGGATCACCTCTTTTGTCAGGCTTGTAGTTAACTAATATTTCTGAAGAGCTCCACTTGGAAAGATCTATATGAATGAGGTTGCTTTTCTGGAGACGCTGAATAGTTAACTTGTTAAATGCTAATTTAAATGTTTTTCAATCCATGCGGTATGTTTTTACTTTGTTTCTCTTTCTCCCTTCTGTTCTGTGCAGATCTGACAGCCCGCCTGTCTTGGGTAAAGTGGGATTAAGCAGTACCCAAAAGAAAGATCTTTAAAGGCAGCATATTGCAAAACCCAATGACCTGACTGCTGGATACCGGCTGTTAAATTCTCAGTACTGCAAGTAAAAGCATGGCACTTACAACTTTACTTATGGCCACAGATCGCTTTCTGGCCACATGTCAGGCATCCAGCCCCTTGTGGTGTTAATCCATTGCTGTGTAGGGCCTTCTGTTTCTCTTTCTTCTAGTTTCTCACACACTGATAGACAGCTCTTGCCTGAAAATAACAAAACATTAAAAATCAGTATCATTGCAATCACAGCAACAACAATATTCTCTTCCACTGGGTGAGAACTATGTCCAAATCACATTTCTAGCAGGTGGGAAAACCTACCCCTGATCACAAGAAAAAACTAAGCACCACCTGTTGCAACGTATTGATGGGCTTAAGATGCCCAGGGCTGTAAAAGTCACCAGTGATTTAGAGCACAGAGACATTAAAAGGCCTGGTTTTCCAGAGGTGAGAGACAGGTCTGTCTGTGTGTCACTCGAAACTTCCCCATGCCTTACTCCCAATGTGACAACTTTGGGAGGCCTGAATCCAAGGCACCGTGCTATGAAAAGGCCAATGGCTGCTGGCACTTGGCCACCATCACGGCATTTCTCAGCAGGTAGGATGCTAGATCTACATCAAAAAGGATGCATTTATTTTACCATACTGATTAGTTCTCTTTATAGCTTTGATCTCTACAGAGCAAAACCATGTCAGGGACTGTGCTTGTACTCTGGTGGTTTTGGGTAGAAGCAGAGATGAAGAGGAGCCTTTGAGGGGGAACCTGAAGAGAATCTTACTTTTTCAATTTTTCTGTCAAAACAAAAGGGGGAATTTCATCCCAGCTGCAACAATGTATTTCAGTCAATTTAGAATAAAACACTTCACGTCAAACTTCTGACTCTTTTCTTTTTCACCCATTTAAGACACTCAGATGAATTTTTATAGGAAACTGCGCCTGAAAAGGTGAAAACTGTAAAAAACAGCTGAAAATGCGATTTTCCACTTTTACTTACTTCTCCACTCACCTTGGTTTCAAAAATACAAAGCAAAACGAAACAAAATCCCACCACAAAAATATCTACTGGATTTTACTTGAATAAGTAAATAATATAAACCTTTAAAATCTCTAAAATATGAAATCATTGGCTCCTCCAATTCCATTTCTCTCTTTTACTAGAAATGCAGCAGGTCCTGCAGACACACCTGGCTGGGAAACTGGGGCTTTGGTTGAGTTCCTGTTTCTACCTTATCTGCATGACTTGGGGCACATCACTGATGGGCTAATACACTCCCTTCTTGCTCCCTTGTTTACCTGACAGTCTTTCCAAGCCCACAAATGCTTCATTGTGTGCTCTTGGGCAATGCCTAGCACACAGGAACCCAGCTGGAACCTCCAGCTGGTAATACTGAAGTCACATCTATTTTTCCTGCAATGGTAAAGTGCTCCAGATGGGGCCACACAATACGTAAAGTGTATCAATGCAGCAATCCTGATGCTTTGCTTGATCTTTTAGATATGAGTTCACCTTTCTGCATCCTGAAAGACCAAGGTCTGTGTTATCACCCTGCTTCAGCTCACCTCACAGTCTGAGCTTAGCAGGTCTCAGCGGGGAAGGTGAGAAGAGCTTTAAATACCTACTGACTATCCACTCACATGAAAGCAATATAAGGAGATCAACCGGACTCACAAAGCCTTGAGAGGCCCCTGTGCAAGACCGGCAGGACAAGTGATGGGCCTGGAAGGTCTCCACACTGTCCTCCTGGCCCACAGCTATGCATTGGTGGTGTCTATACTCGTCTAAACTGGTCTAAACACCACAATCCAGGCAGAGAGATAGAAGCAGGAGACTGTTTTTTCTAGGAAAGTACGTGTGATGGCACCCAGAGAAGGCCATTCTCCCCCACCTGCTCTGGCAAGTCTGATCTTCTATGTCACTGAAGGTGACACAAGCATCACACATTAGCAGCAATGGGTGGTCAGAGATGGCTTGGTGCTTGGGTCCAGGATGCCCAAGTACTTGTCTGGGACCTCAAAAAAAGAAGAAACCATCCAGCTCCTCACCTTTAAAGCTCTGCAACACACCTTGGAGAAGTGGTCACATTACCACCTTCCTGGCAAGATTAAGGCAGGCTCAGTCGCATCAGTGGGATCACAGCCATCTTCTCAGGGCTGAGAGACCCCCATACTTATCTCAGAGTCACACAGCAAGCCAAGATCAGTGAGTGCTCTCACTGAGGCATGCAGGGGCAGGAACAGCCATGTGCCATTTCTCCAAAGCTGGACAGGACTTCCCACAGCAGACCAAAGGTGGCAGGCTGTCCCGATACCACAGCCCCCAGCACCTTTGGCCAGAGGAAGCTCTTTCAACAGCCCAAGGTGTGATGCTCAGCCATCTACGCAGTTTGGTTGCCAGCCTCCAGCTCTGTGCTAATGGGAAATGCAAAGATCTGCAGGTTCCCACCTCCTGAAGACACCACTACCATGCCGTGCCTGCAAAAACAGCACAATCTGTGTCAAGCCAACTATTTAGAATGTATCCAAATAGACCTGACAGTGCTTTCTGCAGGTTTTCATCAGGATGTATATTTCTTCAAGGTCCTTACTGATGGCAACAGGGGCCTGTGACTCATCCTTCCAAGACGCTTTCAGACGGACTCCACAGGTCACACAGTGTAGTCATCAGGGAGCAGTAACTGCCTCTCCAGTGTTGTCACGGCTAGTGGTGGAATAGCCTCCAACTGGGAACATATGTTATAAAAGCTCGTTCACAGCAAGCTCATTTTGGGTGTCCAAAATCCCTGGCTCCAGATATGCCCCATTTCAATAGTATCAGAGACTGGACAATCTGCGTTACTTTTCTTCACAGTGCAGCAGAGGTTTGTGCTGGATACAAGACAATAATGCCAGAGCATGAAACACACACACATTTGCTGCAGACACCTGGCTACAAGCAGAAATCTCTTTCTTTGCCCTTTGCTCCAGCCTAGAAATCCTGGGTAATGAGTTCTGAAGCAGGCTGGGGGTGTGCAGTAGCAGCAGGAAAGCACACTCATATAAAGGTAATGTCAGGCACTCTCTCAGGTTTGCGCGCTGCTTGCCGTGGACAGACAACTAATCTGGAGATTACATTAGCATCAAAAGCGTTGTAATGACAAAAGCAGGAAGAACTGTCCTGGAACAAAGAGATTTTCCTCAATGTAGTGACTCCAGCGAAGGAAGTTGAAGCTGAAGTTGTCCTCTGAGATGCAGACACCCGTGACTGATGCTCCGTGCCCCAACAGTGATGTCAGGAAAGAGAAATATCTGCTGAGCTTTCTGCAGCCCCGTTCCACCAACACCACCGTGGAGTTCCTGCTGGACTTGCCAGCTGTTTGAGTGCAGCTGGCCTGTGGTCTGCAGGCTGGCAAGCTCTGCAAAGTGCCCTACTGCAGAGGCACTCCCACCTATCGCTGCTGCTGTCAAGGAATCGTTGCACAAGGCATGGCTTTGAGGAACGGGCTGCTGGAATTTGATGATGACTCTAAGCTTGGAAAAACTGTAGCCAATAAATCCTGCAGCAGGATATGTAAGGATTGGGGTTTGGGTTGAAGTCAAAACCAGAAATAAAAATGTTCCTTTCGGGAGTTAAAACTCTAATCCTGGGCTCTTGAGTCAGTAAGTAGGAGTCAATACATTTATTGCCACCATTAAAACTGATGAAGCTGTTTCTCCTCACGCACACTCTGCTCTGACACCGGTATTGTTGCATCACCTTCAGTGGAGCCACACTTGATTGATGCTGGCTGGAGGGGACGGTCCACCTCTGCCTGCCCTCCCCAAGCTACCTGGAGTCTGACAGGCTGTTACAGCTGATGCACCAGCCAAAGGTGCTAAACCAAAGGATGCTTCTTGGGTGATGTCATTTGGATCCAACTGGCTGCTAAAATGGTGAATGTGTCATGCTATCAGATCTGTCTCTGTTTCACCCTCTCTGATGATTCCATTCATTTGGAATGAATAAAAGCAAATAAAGAGGGTATCAGCTCTCTCCAGCTGAAGGAAGCCAAGCTGGTGCTATGGCCTTCTTCCTGCTGAACAGTACAGAGGCAAATTGTCTCTTCAGGGATTTTTTTTTTTCCAGGACAGCCATTCCTGAATAGCTCCAGGTCTAAGCGCATTTGGTTTTAAATAAGCCTGCCCTTTTCTGACTGAACTTCAGCTCCTGGATGTGGACTATAACGCAGAAAGACCCAGGAGGGAAATTATTTCTGTGCACTACATTTGCCCCCCGCATCAGCCCAGGGTAACTGCTGTGTGCAGACATGCTCCTTGCCCACCCATCTTCTCTCCTGCCAGTTCTGGCTCATTCCCTGTGTCACATTTGACAGCACTTCACCCAGTATTGTGGTGTCCTGTCAACAGGCTTGACTGGCAGCACAGTGTGATTCTCTGCCAGGGAACTACTTCTGATGTTTACCCACATTTTTCAGTTTCGTCATCTCTCCTCCTGAACCCTGAAATTTTATTCCAGAAACAACAACTACAGAGTTCCCAGAAATTATAGGAATTCTATTATACACACACAAGCTGATCGTGCAGCAGCCCATACACAGTAGATTACACCCTAGTCCAGATCAAGATTTTGGGATGACTTTATGAAGATGGAGACCTAGGTGAGGCTCCTCAGTCCATCAACACATTCCCAAAGGAGCACATTGACTTTCAAAGCAGGTCTCAGTGACTTCCCCACTTGGAAGGCCAGGGTCCCCCTTCCTGGGTCATTTCAGTTCTGCTTCCTTTGCAAGGCAGCACAGATCGGCTCTGCTTTTTCCTTGTTGTCTAACAAAGCAGCAGGATTCTCTCACCAGAAATTTGAAGGCCCAACCTCCTATGGAAGGAAGCCAGGAGGTGCTGAAGAATGGTACCCTCATATTGCAGCCTCTGAGGACCAGCTTAGGGGCCCACACATCCCTGTTTCCAGCTCACCAGGGTCCTTGCCAAGAAAAGTGAGAATTATTTGTTACACCTTCCTTCCCTCAAAACTAAACTACTCTTTCTGAAACAATACACCATGGTTCTCGTTCATCAGCTTGGAAAGCCTGGAACAAAAGAAATCAGCTCTTTATTGTGAAGAAAGGAGTTCTTTTGAGAAGGCATGGGTAGTTTCTTCACAAGTCATACCTGGGGGTGAAGGGACAATTTGTTTTTTCTTTTCTTTTTTCCTTATTTTGGCACAGACTCACATTAGCAAGCTTCATTTGCAAGAGCCCTACTATGCCAGCATGGAAAAAGGACTTTCATGTTTCACCTGAAACAAGACTGGGCAAGTAATTGGACAACTTCATATTGCTTCTTAAGTGTTGCTAGAGCTTGGCCACTGAAGATCTTGTGATTCACAAGCTGCTTGAGCTGTGGTGCTTAAGATTTTGAAATTACTGAGGCAGGCCTGCCTTCCAGTAACCCAAAGCCCTAATATAAAGAGAACTCTCTTTGGGTCACTCCCATATTGCCTGGACAGAAGCTGGACACTTTGTATGGTGCTCTTCAAGTCCCTGATGGACTGCACTGAAATTTTCAGGACAGAGACTACAGAAAGGAGGTTAGACCCCAACAGCAAAGTGCTGCAGCACCACAACATTTTGTTATGAACAGAGACGTGGTCCTAATAGGCAGAAACCTCTCAGTGTGAAGAAACAGCTCAACTGCATGGTGAGGTTTTATACCTCAGGTCAGTAGCCAGACACCATTTCATGCAGAAGAGACCCCGCGGTGGTAACTGCACCCTGTAAAGCAGTCTGAAGAACCCAGTCTCTCTCGCAGCTTTAGTCCTGGTGGGTGAGAGGAGGTGCCTTACACTGGCTTGGTACATAGTCCTGCACATCATCCTGCTGCAGTTCATGGCTGACTTTCCAAAACTCACTCCAGCAATACAAGATCAGTCACAAGGGCTGGTTCCAGTTTGCACGTGGATAGCAGTCTCTGAAGGATGGATGTGGCTCCACAGCTGTTGTCATGATGATGGATTACCCCAGGCTGTAGCTGTCTGCACTCATACAACCATACGCGTCCTGCTAGATAGAGGAGAAGGTTGAACTGCAGGGAATGGATGTGTTAAAACTCTGCCCTGAGCCAAACACCGAGTACTGTGTCTTCGCACCAGTCCCTTTTTGGATGCTGAGCATCAGTTGGTCAGGAAACACCATGTTTTTTCCTCAAATAATGGGAACACGTAGTACCTTGGGAGCAGGGCTGTCAACAAGGGAGCTCCCAGGTGGTCTTTTCTTCACCGTGTTCCTGTTGCAGAAAGGAATAATGTTTCTCTGTACCGCTCATGCCAAAACTCCCTAGCCTTGAGAATGCTTCCACCATGGTCTGCCCTGGACATATTTGCAGGTGAGGTGGCAGCCAGTGCTGGTGCCGTATGGCAGCTGGTGACAGTTCTTATATTGCACTTGTACAGCTTTGAAGGTCTCTGCATGTGAGTCTCAGGCCATGTAAGACCAGCTGGTGAAGCAGAAGCAGCAGCAGGCCTGTTATTAGCAATTTGTGTTTCTTACCTAGCTCTGCTGGCCACTTTCTTGACCAAAATGCTGATGCATTATTCACATGACAGGCACTTCACCACAACCTTCACTCACCTTCAAAACCAATGATCTTCATTTTGTGCAGGATTTCTTGGGCTGTGGACCATGCTCTCATTATGTTGAGCACAGGCTGGCGTAAAGGCATGGGACATGATGCAGGAAGCTTGTCCAAGGAAACTGCAGGAGGAGACTACAACAGCCTGAGGGTGTCTTGTAGGTACTGGTGTCCTGTGGGGCCTTGGGATCTATGGCAGAAGATATTTTCTCCTAGGTCACGCTTTGGGAGGGAGGCAACCAACCTGTTCCTTTTGCATGGCCATAAAGCAGCCTGGCCAGGGCCAACTCCTGGGTCAAAGCTGGACCTTGGACTCTACCCACCGACACTCCTTGGAGCAAGGTAGTTGGTTTGCACAAGTAGAAAAGGCGGCAAACAGGCAGTCTGTAGTGGCTCTCAAGAGAAAGTTAAATATATATTGTCAGCATCCTACAAGCCTTGTGGAAGGCCCCTTACAACAATCCAACACGTTGCCCTCCTTTCCCAACTGGATACCCCCAATAAATCCATGTGTAGGGTCCAGGCACATTGCCGTCGGGGTTACCAGCAAGCCCTGACCTCTGGGAAGAGCCTCCCAAGCCACATCAGCTCCTTTTGTGGGAACAAAGTGTAATTACAACCACTGTGTCTAATTTTAGATGACTCCTACTCCCACCCAGCCTGTTTGCTTAAGTCCCAGCGCGTTTGAACAGAGAAACACCACAGCCAAAGCGATTCCAATCTCAAAGGTGATTTCTTGCCAGGAGAGGGGAAAAGGGGGGCGGGGGAGGGAATAAAATTAGATAATACTGCTTTTCACCAACAAGCAAAGCCTGTGTAGTGGGAGGGTGTTTGAGCAGAGGGAAATGCAGCTGCGGGCACTGCCCTCTCGTGGTTCAGGGTTCAAGTCTCGCCTTTCCCGAAGCAGAGGATGGCTCCTGCGAGCATCCCTACCCCGGCAAAGCGGGGCACCTCCGGCAACACAGGGAGCAGAAACAGCTGTTAAAAAAAACATACAGATAAAATGTGTGCATAGCTTCTCTGTAATCGTATTATGTTTTATGCCTCTTCACCCCGAAAGTACACTTTTTATCTTTCCGAAGCCATTTTTTATACATCTTGCTGCCCTCTCTCCAAGTCCTTATTTACACACCTTGCATACAGAAAGAACCCGAAATATTATATAGCTTCACAGTGCTCCCGTCTGCAGCGCCTGAGTGCTCAGTTAGTGGTGTGGTACTTGCACAGCACCGGGGGAGCCAGGATGACACGAGCTGGCACTGAAAAACCTACAGGCAGCAGATCCCCTGATCTCAGACACCCTGAGGAAGCAGCACACCATTCCCTCTGCTCCCTGCTCTCGTCCTGCAGGCTGCCTGCGCTACAGTGAGACGCCTCTTTCTCTCATCACAGTCTTGCGAATGGCTAAGCCATCTCCTCCAAAAGCCCTTTCCAAAAATAATCAAGCTGAGGCAGACACCGAGCATGGAAAATTTTAGCCCAAGCAGTTCCCGTTAGACACTGCTGTACACAGACGAAAATGGAGCAAAGCAATGGGAAGGGCAATCACGGGTTTGGCTGTTTGGAGTGTGCATACGCGCTCGTCTGTGTGTCCCTGTCTCTTGGAACTGTGGGATAGGAGAAGGGGGGAATATTAAAACATAGAGAGGCCAGCAATTATTGTCAGTCATGAAGTGGCATCAGCCTGGTGAACCTTTCCTTGCAGCAAGTGTTCTCACAGCATTTCCATGCCTGACAGGTTTCCCTCTTGCCTGCCCCTCCAGCAACAAGTCACGCTCACAGACAAGGCTTATCAAACCCCCATTTCCTAGGTCATGCAGTGAGGTTTAAGTTGGGATTCCCAGAGAGGGACTTTTCCTAAATGGCCACAAAGCTCCTCAGAAGGGAACCTGATCCCGATACCCCCAACGCTGAGCCGCACGCAGGCGTGCACACATGCACGCATCCTGCTCGAGCGTGCAGAAGGGATTTCCCAAGCTAACATTTATGCAGTTCTCTGGAGGACAATAAAGTTATATGAACTGAAGTAACCATTATTGGATGTTATAGCACTAGACCCAGCCAGTGAGCTAATCTGAGACCTGGTTTTCAACAAACAGCAAATTCTCTTGTTATTCAGATACCTGCATTTCAGACTCATGATTCCCAAGGTTTTTGACTCACGCAGCCCCTGCTGCAAGCGCCTCCTTAAAGCACGGCACATACTTCTATCACCGTTCTCATTTCCCCCATCCCATATTTTACTCCTCCTGTGAAGGTATATGCATCGACCCACACAAAGCCACCACTGCATTTCAGAGTCTTGAGTGACGCAGCCAGACAAGCTTGCAATAGCAAGACAGACTTTCCCAGCTAGCAGATGCCTTTGCTCAGATTTTTGCCTACCAAACAGGCTGGTTTGCAGCATTTCTGCTCTTTAATCCCAGTTCAGCAGTCCAGGAAGGTGATGCAGCATGTGTTTAAATATCAGCTTGTGCTTAGGTTGAGCTGGCTGTAGCGGGGGTGAGGGTGCGATTAGTGTGAAGGATAGACTCCGGGGTTTTGATGGATCGACACCTTACATGGAATAGCTTATCGCTTCTCCTTTCTGCTATTATGTGCTGCACTCTTAAAGCAACCTTTTCCCGGAAGGTAATTCCACATTATCAGTCAGTTTCCTACAGACACTATCCAACTCTCTCCCTCTGACATCACGGACTAGGATTTCTGCAGCATTGTGACAGTACCAAAACTTCAGGCTCAAAAATATTACTCTGCCCCAGAAGAAGGATGGATCTGCTTCCAGGGGGCGAAAAATCCTCAAGCCAAACGAAAACCAGAAAAGGTCTTTCAATAACTTCATTTTCCTTTTCTACATTATATTCTTCTACTGACTTACATCTTCGTGAACCCATCCCAGCACAGCTCTCCAACAGCCAAGCTATTCTCCGTGGGGTAAAACATCAGCAAAACACGCGACTCCGACTCAGCACTGAAACCAAACTGCTTTGCAAAATGAAAGTAATACGTGGCTGGGATCTTCCCAGAGAATTGAATTAATAATGTGAAAAATCAATAGTAACTTAACAGTTCTACAAAACTGCGAAATTAATTCAGTGAAAGAGGTTGGCAAACCCTTTTTTCTTTTTTCTTTTTTTTTTTTTTCCACCTGATAAAAAAGATTTAGAAATTATCAGCTTTCAAGGTATCTTAAATACTGCGGAGGAAGAATTGCACCCTATTAAAATAATTGCTCTTGGAACATTCAAGTGAAATCTGTAGCCATCTTAACCTTGGTTATTTTGATGTTAAAATGTGCTGCCCTTATGAGAGCGTTCATTAAATTGAACATTATCTAAGGAGAAGTCATGCACTCTCTCCTCTGAAGGTGTTTAGCACAGACAGAAGTGCGTCCAAAATCATAATAAGTACTGACCTTTTCAAAGTAATAAAAAGTAGTTAGAAAATTGCATTGAGAAAGTATTTGGGGAATTTGTTTTAATTTTTTACTAGCACATGAATGCGAAATAAGTAGTCTTAAAAATACTCTCTCTCATTGCTTAAATAAATTTAAGACCCTAAATAAACATGGATGGAAGTGATTTTTGGCTTACTTGATCCTCCCCACTCCCCCCCCCCCCTTCTTTTTCTTTGCGATTTCTGTTACCTTGCTACTTATTGCTAGCTCAAGTTCAAAGCTGCAGGGAGGGCTTTTTTTCCCCCCCTCCTGCTCTATGAGCAGATCAGCTTGAATCCGGAGGGGAATTTCATGGTTGTGGCTGTCTCCCTGCCTCCAGAGCTAAGGACAAAGCTGTCTAGCCTCCCTTCGAAACAAACTGTGGTGGAGTGGTTCGGTGCAACTGAATCTCAAACTAAAAAGAAAAATGCACACACAAACCCTCCCCAATTTCATAAAATCAACCAGATGCCTCAGAAGGGCAAATATCTTGTTCCTCTTTAATTAAAAGGTATAGCAAATAAGAATCTGGGTTTAATTAAACAGCAGGAATATAAGATGTTATCTCCCCAAACCACTCTGCCGTGGTGAATTAACTTTTGCTGGGGTTATTTTGTCGTTTTGGTTTTGGTTGTTTTTTTTTTTTTTTTAAATTTGCCACATATCAATCTAAACCCATCACACAAAGAGAATCTAGTTTCTATGAGAATATTTATATGCTCCACAATAACAAGGCAGCAGCTCCTGAGCGGGTATAAACTGGCAGCGCCAATGGTTTGTACTGGTTTGGGCTGACACCAAAACAGGCCCTTTAGAGTCAGTTTTGACAGCCACAGCGCAGACACTGACATACACACACTCACATCTAAGCACACTTAGCTTTTGCTTTAGATGCTGAGGGATCTAGCAAATTTAATTATAGCATTTAATCAATTTTTAAACCCGACCCAACAAACCGCTTGCTCCAGTCCTTCCAGAGCAGTCCTCCTCCCGCAGCCCACACCCTCAGGGATGCAGCGTGCCCGCATCCTTGCACGCGGCGGCTCCCAGGATGTTGGAGACAAACCTGGGATTATTTTTTTTTTTTTGCATGAAGGTGTCTCTAAGCAGGGTTAAGTGCTGGCTTTTCCCAGCAGTGTGGTATCCCACACCAGCACCCAGCCTGCTTGTAAAATACTGCAGGTGTGTTTATTGTAATCATCCCCCACTAAAAAGAAACAGGTTCAGTGGGTTTAAATATAATTAGCATGAGCTACACTCCTGCCTTTAATCACTACCTTGCTGGTTAATATAATCAGGAAGGTAAACAAACAAGGATTAACTCCATTAAATTAAAAAAAATATATATTCTACTGGAAAGCTTGCAAAGGAATTTTGTTTTGTTATGCTGCTCCAAAGCATCATTTTATTTCTGTGTTACAAATTATTTTTAACATAAAAATACTTTTTTTTGAGAAGACTTCTCCTTCCTCTGCCTCCTGTAATGAAGAGACAAAATTCCACACCTTTGATTTTTATTTTACATTCAATATAACCACAACACTTTGCACTTTCATGGTATTTTTCACTAGGAGAGAACCAAGCACTTAAAAATTGTAAGTCAAATGAAAGATAGCATTTGAGTAACACACCTGCTACTCTGATAATTTATCCAAAATTATACATCACACACAAATACAGATTTCAGTAGCGAGAACTGGTGTTTCCAAACGCTCGGGTCAGTCTATTGCTGTAAACCCTGCGGCTGGACCCACTTGTTTGGCATCCGAGAAAATGCCTGGATCTGGAACAGAGTTTTGCCTGTTCGGATGTGGGATAGGATATTTTGCAAATGAGCTTTATCACGACAGAGGCATCATTCCCTTATGAAATAACCACTTATTTCACATTGCAAGCTCTGTTTAAATCACACACCTAAACAGAGGAAACGCTTTCATCAGTGGAGATAGAGGCACAAGGCTGTAACACAAGGCTGCTGCCATCCCACAGTTTCACGTTCGCAAGGGGAAACCCGGATAAATACAAGCACATGAATATAAGCCTGTTTGGAGGTGTACACACTGAGTATCTCACTGCAGAGAAAACAAATAGCCAACACACTCTCCCCCCTTTCCTACCTCCACAGAAAACCAGCCCTCGGGATCTTCCGTAGATATATTTAACACAACCCATCCAGCTCTCCCAGAGAAGGGAAAGTCAGCTCTACCAGCATGTTTATTGATACAGGATGTTAAGTATCTGACTAACCAAATTTTGCTTATAATAAAGACACTTTTTGTGCAAATTTTATGGAATGCGGTGTGCCAGAGTTTAGAGGAAAATGGGAGATTGTCATGGTAACAGCACATGGGGGCTGCAGTTGGGAGAGGTCCCTCCGGGAACCACAACACCAGCAGAATTTTAAGCATTTGCAACTATTATTTTTTTTTTTTTAAATCACTTCATAGCTGTGCCAAAAAACATCTAGGGGAAAAAAGAAAAGAGGAAAATACTACAGTATTCTTCATTGGTTTGCAAATAAACATCTGTCCCTTCCACTTAGAAACTGCAAAGATGAGAAAATGTGTTAGAAGAAAATATTCCTTCCAAAACACTGCGTTTCAGAAGCAACGCTGCCATTACTGCCGGACTCAAAACAGGTTAAAAAGATGCTCGGTGGATAGTTGCAGCTAGCTGAGGCCACAAGCCTGGAAAGCATTACTGCTTACGACAGTGCTTTATGCACTGTGAGCCCAATCCTGCAGCGGTTTATTCAGTGTGCTCCGTTTTATCCCCTCTGAGCAGCTCCTCCGAGCTCAGGGAAGCTCCTTGCGGTGCATAGATAGTTAGGGATAAAGAAGTTAGAGAGAAAAACCTCAGCAAGGTCTCTGACACCCCAGTAATGCAGCTCACAGGGTCTTAATACCCTCCACGCACAGTGTGGGGCTAAGCGGGATCCTAAGCAAAGCCGGGCTTAAACACATCCCTCCACTAGGTCAAAGATGAAGCAACAGCTTCAAAAATGCGCTGAGCTGCTTGAAAACTGTAGCTTTTGCAAGAGAAGTGCCAATCAGCTTTCCTATGTGAATTGCTGGTGTCAGGCAATTCACCAAAAACACGGACTTGGATGTACCTGTCCCAAAAAATAATGTTTTCCACCCAAATACCTGCATTTCCAGAAGCCAATCGCTGCTTTCACAGCACACTAAAAACGTTTAACAACAACTGAGGTTACTTTTGTTTATAGCCAATGGTGTTTTCTGATTGTATGTTCCTAATTTTGGAATGAAAATGCAGGGAAAAACGCTCACCTTCTCCCATGGAAAATTTAATTTTGTTTTAAAAAAATAATAAATATATATATATTGAAAACTGACCAAGCATTTCTAACAGCAGCTGGGAGAGGATACAAAGTTGAATAAGGCAGAAACACAGGTCTGGGTTCAGCCTCTCTTATCATTCCTGGAGTTGCCCAGGGAAGTCTGAGACGGCAGGAGCCTGTCTGCTCGGCCAGACAGAAAGATGACTTTAACCACATCTGTCCAGAGGCAAATTCTACTGGAGGAAATTTTGTTTCACAGCCACGGCTATACAATGAAAACTATGCACAGCATGTAAATGCGTAACGTCAGGACAACTTAAAAGAGACTTATGTCGAGTCACAAGATGTAGCTAAGCTCTACTTTAAGGACAAGAAATATTCACGCACTGTGGTTGTTTTAAATGAAAAGGTATTTGAAATGGAAATACTACTGGAATTATAGGCTGATCACTTGAAATAAATTACTGATATCACTGTGCAATAGTAATACCTCTGTTTCTGCATCTGCCCCTTGAAAATGACTTCAGGTGTTGATGAGCTCCCGTGTTACACATCGCTTTGCTCGCTCCTGGGGCTCTTTGGAAAGGAGGTAGTGCCTGCGGGGCCGGGAGGCTCAGATCTCCTCGACTCATGTCCATCCCCACGGTGCGGGGTGGAGGCACTGTCCGGCACGGTGCGTGGAGCCGGAGCCCCGTCTGCTGCAAATCAGCGCCAGCAGCAAGCGGCACGCTATCAGCTCACCGGCTGCCAAGCCAGTGGCTCGACCGGGGTGCAGCTGCGAAATGGACCTTTTTTGCTCCTGTTTAGCACAACCTGCGTTTGTTGGAACAAAGGCAGGATCTTTTCCAAAGCGCTCGGTCTTGAGCCGGCGATGTTAGCAGCAGTGATTTGAACAGGAGCAGAGACATACTGCAAAACATTTTAAAATGCCCGCTGTCCTAACACCTGCAAAATCCCAAGGTTTGCCACAGAGTGGGGCTGGAACCAGCGGGGATTTGCAAATATCATTAAAATAGGGGACAGGCATAAGAACAAAAGCAACTCCTTGTTACTTTAGAGACTTCTTTCAGCAATGTCCTTCAGTCTTAGGAGCAAAGTGCTAATAGCCCCCTTCCCACAGCTCCCTGGAGCACCCTGACACGCATTGCCAAGACCTACTGGTGCGCTGGAAGCCCTGAGCTCTCCACAATGCGACGTGGATGATGATAAAGGGACAAAGAACAGCAGCAGAGCCAGAGATGGTTGGCACACACTGCAGCAAGAAAAGAATAGGGTTGGTCTGGGAAATTAGGATCACAAGGCTGTTGTCACCACTTGATGTTGGTGTGGACCAAAATGCCCATTGGTGATCTTTGAAGCACCGGGATCACCACCCCACCTCCAATCTGTTTAGCAAGGAGCTAGAATCAACTGGAAGGATGTGGCAGCTAATAGTAATTTCTGGAGCTCTGAAAATTTGTGGAAATTGGGATAAATTAAGTCAGAGGAGATGGCACAGTCATACCCTTGACATGCTCATGAGAGAGCGTCATTAGCAAGAACATCACTGTAAAGCACTGAAACAAACTCTTGCCTATCAAGACGATGACAGTGAAAGCACATGAATCGCTTCTTGTTGAGGCTGAAATAAACCACTAATGTTTTTTCCCCCATTTTCCCCACACTTCTGGAAAATGTTCACTTTCTGGATTTTATTTTTTTTTTTTTTTTTTACATTTTTGAAAGTATCCTTCTACTGTTACTAACTTTATCAGTCACCCTCATCTGTGCCCCAAAGCAGAAAACAAAAAAGTGAATGAAAAAGAAAAGAAATAAAAGGCATGTAAATACAGAAAAAGGGATTAGTCTAATGTATTAAAATTATGGTTTTAAAAGCTGTATTGTAAGAAAAAAACCATGTATAACCTATTTTGGTAGACTGTACAACAGGGAATCAACAGCAGCAAAGGCAAATCCCTCCTCTTTGCTTTTGTACATGCATCAGCAAGAGCTTTGTAAAGCATTTATTTTGGGGGTTGGTGGTTGACCCCACCTCTTTCTACTCCCCAAGAAAAATCCAAGAAAGCATAAATATTGTTTGAGTTAGCTCAAACTTTTATTTTTTTCTTTTATCCCTTAAACCAGAAAACAGTAGGGAAATAAATGTTCTGATCAAACACGACATTTCATTGTATCTGAAACAAAATGTTTCAGTTTTGGCTTGGGGTGAATTTTGCACTATTTAAAAACACAACATTTAACCAAATTTAGTCTCATAATGTCTTGTTGAAATCAAAATATTTCCCTTCTAAAGTTTCAGCAAAAAGCAGTTTTAATCAGGGAAAACCCCACCCTTTTCAGTTAAATCTAACTTATATTCAACACCAGCTCACAAATAGTTTTTGTCAAACCAAAAAATGCATATTTTGGACACATGAGCAAAACATCTTCTGAGCTCTGGTTGGTGTAGAAGTTGGTACTCTGGGGCCCTGATGTGTGCTTTGGCTACTTTATTGCCACAGTTTGAACATCGCTGCCTGCCCGTCCTGCAGCTGAAAGCAAGGCTGCTTTGTGCTAGGTGCCGCAGGAAGGCTCTGAGAAAAAATACAAGTATCTGCACCATCATCATCGTTATTACTATGATGGAAGCCTGGATGCTGCTGGCTTGGACATTCAACCATCAAAAAAAAATCCAGGGAATAAAATGCACCCCCTTGATTCTTTTTATCTTTGGATTAAGTTGTCATTTCTTTGGCATCCCCGTTCCCCATCATAGCGGCTTTTGCTATACTTGAAAGGTTTGCCTTTGCTCGATACGATCAATAGCTAAGAACAGCAGAAAGAGATGATCATCAGCACAAGATTATAATATCTTCTTTGGCTCTTCGGTGGCTCTGAAAACGTGCAAGTATGGTTGGGGAGATGGAAAATAATATGAAACACTCACTAACAGCATGTAGCGTAGAAACTTAGAAAACCACTGTAGTCATTGACTCACAGATGGTCAAATGAACAACATGTTTCTATTCCTGTATTTAATTAAATCTTAATTATGCCACCAACAGGGTTCAAAACAGCATTATGAAACAGCTTGCATGAATACCAAAATACGATTGGCTGACGAGACTTTGAACTCGTGTAATTATCTTCCCAAAAAAGCGCACACGTTGGGTCTATAAAGCCACTTCACCAAGCAGCCCATTGCACCACAGCACAAGATTAAAAATAAATTCTTGTAGAATATACTTGGTTCGAGATATGGAGCTGATAAATGGAGAAGCAGATTTCAAATTACCAGTGAGCCCAGCTGAAAGATGCTGGGAGTCAGAGGAAGACTTCCCAAGCCCCCAGTGCGCTCCAGATCAGGCCTCTCCATGGAGGCTTTGCCTCTTACCTTTGTTGGTGTAGATAAAATGGACGCATAATAAAATCAAGCAACACTAATTTAATTCTTCCACCAGCTGATCACGTGAGTTAATTAAAAACAGCTGTATTAAATGTTTCTTTGAATTGTCTTTTTTTTGTTGTTGAAAGAAGGCCCTTTATTGAAAAATATTTTGGAGGATCTTTCTCTCTTGTTTTAAATATGACAGCTAAAAACCATCAACAACAACACAACAACTTACAGGCACATTTCCCCAAGGAGTTTAGTGGGGTTTTTTAGTACTTCCCAGAGCAGAAGGCTGGGATGACCCCTGGCAGGCAGCTCCATCCTAAATTCATCTTGCGGGCTCTTCTTCCACCTTTTAATGCCATTTCAACCTTTTTTTTTTCAACTTGATATTCAGAGCAGGCATCACCTGCCTCTTTCCCACAGACAACCATCGTATGGAAGAGCTACACATCTGAAAGCAAAAAGAGCACAGCATCCAAGGTGAGCTCACCTTACAAGCCACAGGTTCAAGAAAAAGCACAAGAGATGTTTGGGGGTTTTTTAAACCATCTTTTAAACATTTTTACTGCTTTCTACTTTTATGAAAGGTTTTCTACTTCTCCAAAAATTTATATTTTTTTTTTGGTGCACATGCACAACACCTACCCAACAGCCCTCCAGCCTTGGTCTGAAAAGACACTTTTCTGTGCAGAGCAGCACAGGGGGAAAGAAGGAAGATGAAGAATGCAAAATCCCCTGGATGGAATAAATCCTGGCTGGGGACACCTTTATGCCTGTCTCAGAGAGGAAGTAGACCATAGGTGCCTTCAAAGCGTCCTTGCTCCATAGATGCTACTGGGCATCACCAGTCAGGGCGCTCCCACCTGGGGATGGAGCTACTTCCTCCACCACCTTGCTAAGCTAACAAAAGCCCTGGGAGAAGCGTGCATAGAAGCCTTCGCTTCTTTGAATTTTCATTTTAAAATTAAATATGACACAGACACACAGTAGACAACTGGCAGTGCTCCCGCTTCCTATAAAAGCCCAACAGATTTGCTGAGAGCGAGAACGTCTTTTCACACCCCTTACTCGCACTTTTTGATTTTTGACCTAATTTAATTACCGATGCATCTTAAAAGGAAAGCAGAGCTTTTCTCGGGCTTTCCTTTTTCCCCAGTGAGGCCTCACACTCCCTGAAATACCCAAAATCGCTGACACAGTGTGCTCCTCCAGGAATCCAGAGCCTTTCCCACTGAGTTACAAGCTGCCAAGGAGGCTATATTATAACAAAAGAAGTTTTTATATCCTCCTGTAGAGTGGATACTGGAAACTACCATGAAAAGTGCATTATCTGAACGGTATTTGTTGATGGTTAGAATCAGCTTATTTAGGAAATTTCCAGCTGATATGTAAACACACCGTGGAGAAGGACGGAGACAGCAACAGCGATGCAGGCAGTGTCTGAACACTCTTGGCCTCCGTCCTGGGACTTAATATCTTAATAACTCGTCCTTATGAGTCACTGTAGTGAAGGAGCCAGGATCACTCTTGTCACATTTGGTAAGTGGACTGAAACGCAGTCGCGGACTGTGCAGTGGCTCAAGATGGGGCTGGGCAAAACATCCACCGCAATGGGGATGCCATTGTGCGCTAGGGACCTTGAAGAAGGGTATTGTTTAAAGGACTGAAAGGAAAAATAACACAGGGGGAAAAAAAAAAAAAAGGGTGAAGTTGAAAAGGAAAGATGAATATGAGGGAGGTCGGGAGCAACAAATTTTAGGTGAGTGTGTCAGAGGACTCAGCGCAGGTGGCTGGCCAAAGTGCTCCAGCCTGCCATAAACAGGTCAAAGTAATCGGGTATTAAGCTTTTTTGGCAATAAGCTTCTGAACGTTTGATTAAATCAATGAAGAATACTAATGGCTCCCAGGAGGCCAGCCTGAATTTTCACTAGACGAGCATGATTTTGGCCCGTCCCATATTTCCTCAGTTTTCCTCGGAAGAAGGCCGTTGTGCAAAGAAGTGCCCACGAATTCTGCCTTTGGGTGCTTTCTACACCCAACACTAACCTGCAAAACAAACTGCAAGTGGTCTCATAAAGAGGACCAGCAGGAAATATTATTATTAAGCAGCCCAACTGATCAATCCAGAGCCTAAAAATCGGGGTGATGGATGCTTTTATCTCCCTTTCTGTTCTGCATCACTGGCAACACAGGTTTTGCAGACCAAGTTGCAGGCGAAGCACAGCCAGGCAAGCCCACTGCATCCACTACCTTGCGCTGATTTCCCTCAGCAAAAGCTGATGAGAAAATAAAAGGAAACATGCAGGGAGCTAGCAAATCTTCACGTCTCTGAAAGGGTTAGACTTCAATGACAAGCTAATGCGGCATTTACCGACAGCACCAAAGAAAAGCAAATCTGAAAGCAAACAGATTTGGCAGAAAACAGATCTGGGGGAAAGGCAGCGCGTTTCACATACGGGTTTTTCAGGGTAAAGCAAAACTCTCTGAGTGACTTTGTAGTCAGCAAAGTGGCTGTAAAACCAGCACCTTCTGAGTCACCCACTGTGATCTTTTCATTCAACGTATCTGCCAGCTCCAGCAACAGAACCAGCTTTCGTGCTCTTGGCCATGTTGGAGCTGCAGATTCGGACCGGCTCTGCGAGAGGGAGCTCCATCCCCCTCTGGCAGCCGTCTTCCCAGGACACGTTATCCGAAATCCTCCCGCCGAGTCTGATTCCTGGCACGGATGTGGGAACAGGAAGGAGCCCTGCGAGATGTTCGGGTCCCAGCCCACGTCCTGCAAAGGAACACCAGGGCTGCCCAGACAAGGCAGCCGATTTTTCCCACCCCAAAAAGCCCCTAGCACCGTGGCCCTGAATTCAATTTCCTCGCCAAGATGTGGGAGTGAGAGGAGAGGATTTGTCCTGCATGGGTGTTCCCCACTACCCCTATCACAGATTCCTTCATCCTTCTTTTTCCCAAAAGCTAAAATAAAAAATAAAAAAAAAAAGGAAAGAATCAGGAGTTGCTCTATAACATAATATATACATACATTTTCTCCACACCCTGATTTTCTCTGCTGTATCCCCTTTTCTGTTGACAGGGAGACCCACCCAAAGGAAAAGCAAAAAGGAACAAAGTAAAGGAACGAAAGGACTTGTCCCCAGAAATATTTCCCTGGTTTTCTTCTACACTGAAGAGACTTTTACATGAGTATTTCAAAATGGGGGGTTAAGTAGCATTCCCTCTTTTTCTTTTTTTTTTAAATGTAAGAAATATAAATACAAGTAGTAGGATTTCCTCCGCATTTAATTGTTCCCTGAAAAACTGTGGGGAATCTGAAAGAAAGTGGAAGATTTACATGAATTGCCAAATTAAAAATGTAGGTGTATCAACATCTCATTGCTTCCTTCTTGCTGTGAAACACTAAGGGGAAAATACTGAAAACTAACTTCCAAAAAACGATGATCGTGATTTTTGTCTAAGATGTGTTTTCCAGCAAAAACAACAAAAAAGAAAGGAAAGTAATCTTATCAGTGACATGTTTTGGTCCCCGCTATCCAAGAGCCTCTTTATTTTTAACCCCAGAGATTTGTATCTAGGTCAAGTGTACGACCAGCCACCCTCCTCCCACAGCGTGAGATCCAGCCTATCGTTTCTCAGGTTAGAAATGCATTTTGCAAAACTCTTTGGGTCAGCGATGAGACTGAGCTCAAGGCCAATTCATATTCCATATGAAACGGTTGGTCCAGTCCTAGCGACAACAGCCAGAATATCAAATATACGACAAAACTGGCCTACTTAATGATATTTAAAACATATGGAACAACAACGTACCCCACATTTCCATAGCTTCACGTGTGTCTGTTACTGATACGCCTTGCATTGTAATGAAAATATTAGTACACGTTGGATTGCCATCCCCCTCCCCCTTCCCTCCACATGGAAGGATTTCGTCATATGTCTGCTCCGGTCTGATTTTGTTATTTATCTCTACTGAGTGCCTGACAGATGTTTGCTTGCAAATTTCTAAATTGGTCTGCATCGGCCTGACTCTGCTCCTGCTGCATTCACCAGGCGTTTTACCCCATTGCATGTGAGGAGCGATGCAGTCTGCCCGCTCCTGCCTCCTTCCTGCTGCGGGGATATAAACCCCTACAGCAGCTGTGGGATATGGTGCTGGGAACACTCACTGGGAGAAAAAAAACCCCACCCCGTCCCATCTCATTCCTCTGCGTTCATGGTATCCAGCCACACAGTAGAATGAAGTGCCGAGGTGGAGAGGTGCCCAGGCTGGAAAGTTCCTGCACGAAACCCATGTCTGGGGACTGGGATGAAGGGTCTGGGGGCATTGGGGCTGAGATTGGCCCTTCAGCACCGACAGGCTGAGCACATCTGACTCTTGTTGATTGTCCCAAAAGTGCTGCTGGAAAAGCCCACTCTGCTGTTAACAGGCTCATATCAGCAGAAGAAAGCACCCAAAAGCCGTTTCCTCCAGGGTCCCACACATTTCCTCAGCCGCATGTTTTGTTTCTATGTACCTTTGCCAAGACAACACCAACCTTGCAAAGTTTTCATGATAAAACCTCCAATCCATCCTTGCCCACAGAATTGTTTTTGTTCAGAGAAAGACAACTATCTTAAAAAGAGCAGTCACACTTCGGGGCTCTCAAAATTGTTGTATCGTGAGGTCAGGCTGAAGATTCATCTTTTGTAATACTTGCAGTAAGCGCTGCTGCATATAGCCTCCTGCTGTCCCCCAAATAAAACTTTTCATGGTTGTGAAAACTTCCTTTAGGAAGTTCTCTTCTTCCTTGAAAACAAGTTGTTTATTTTCAACCAATCAAATTTTTTTTATTATTTGCTTTCTGAATCAGTTTTTTTCAGCCTGTGCTCCCATCAGAAAACCAGATCTCACAGTAAAAAAAAAAAAAAAAAACAACAACCAAAAAACACACAAACCAGAAAAACACACAAAAAGCAGGGAGCAACTCTAATTACAAAATATCACTGAGCTCCGGTTGCACAATATGCCGTGAGACGCTGATGTTTCTAGCTTTTAATTTAAGCTTTGCCTCGTAAGCTAGAAGGTATGCATCCCACCAGCCCCGCCAGAGGTTCAGAAAGTGCTGTTAGTGCCTGTTAAGCTGGAGACCTCAGCTCTTTGTTAGCCACCCAAATCTCACAGTTCCCAAGGTGAGGCTGACCCAGGGCAAATCAGAGGCAGTGGAAGCGTTCCATCACCCTGCCCAAGGCTGCTTGGTGCCTGTTTTATTTTTGGTGGAACCGAGCTCTCTGTTCTCCTCAGGCTTCGTTCATGGCTGAGACATGGAGAACAGCTTTCCAGTGGAGAACATGCTTTCAGAGAGGTGAGGTCTGAGCAAAGGGCTGCTCGCATGCCTGTGGGTAGCTTGGTGCTTGCAAGGGACTTTGCACGGGAATCAGATGGCTTTACTGGAATTTATCAGAGATGTCCCACCTGCCTCCTGGTGAGACCCCAGAAAATAGAGATTAAAAGTATTTCCCCATTTTCACTGTGGGTTTGAGCTGTCCCCAGGATGTCACTCGAGCAGAAGCTCGTTCACATGAGCTGGGTGGTAAAGGGACCTCGTAAACTGGGGATCCCCAAGGGACTCCAGTTCTCTCCCTCTCCCATCCTCCCAGCAGCTAATGGATCATCTGTCCTCCTGCTTCTTGTGGGAGTGCTTCCACCCAAATCTGGTTGCATCTCCCACCCTACCACCCTCCAGAAAACAGCCTACCACCCTGCTTCACCCTTCCCTTTCAATCAGCTGAGCATTTCTGGGAGCCTTCAATGACATCCTCATCCCAACCCCGAAATAACTACCTTCCAACGATGGTAGAACTACAGAAGAGCCGCACTAAAATCCCACCAGAGACATCTATAGTCAGAGCCCACGGCAACTTCTACAGCTAGGTGCCTCCAATGCTAATTCTTTCTAAATGAAAGGCTGCCTGGTGGCAAACTGAAAATTGAGCCTTTGAAGCCAGCACACAGCTCCCCAGCCTATTATTGCTTTTTCAGAAATACTCTGCTAGATCAAAATTATACAGATGGTTCTGTCACGAGTGCAAAAGCAATGGTTTCAGTGTCTTCCCCACATACGAAATGTAAGCCAGCTTATACAAAGGATCTTCCAGTTATATTTCCTCCATGTGTTATTTTTATGTATCTTCCAGGGAAATGCAACTGGAGAATTTGAATTTAATAAGTGTGGGATATGGGGTGCTATTAAGTTTTCAAAGCACAATCAAGCAACAGTGATGGATCAAAGGCCTACAAAAATATTGCAAGAAATTATTGGCCCTTTAGGAGACTGAGACACGACAAATGCCTACTGGATTCGTACTTCAGCCCCCTTGGGAGGGCAGAATTATTAAAGGTCGCCGTAAAGCCTGCTGAGAGCAACATAAAGTTTTCTGCTGACTTTGCAAGTTGTGGATCAGACTCCGAGTCACCTGATAGAGCATATAGTGGAACCGACAGTAAATTTTATCTTTGCCAAAAGCGCAAAAGAGAAGGAAATGAAACATCACAGTAGTATTGATGCCAGGAAAAAAAAAATAAATTGCAAAGCTCAACTGATAATGAAAAAGCTGGGGGAGGTTCAGGCTGAGGACAGGTATGCTTTATAGCTCTCCTCCTTCAGCAATTAAATGCAAGTTAAAAGACCTCCTGAGCTAAAATACACAAAAACGCAATATTTTTGCAATCCACATGTTCTTGTCCTCATGACAAAGAGAGCTACTATGCAGTGTTATTGTTTTAATTCAAGGATTGGACAACATGGAAGCTAGACCATATCCTTAGGCTGCAGCTGCTACCCATGTCACCTCCTGAATTGGGAGAAGGTTTGAGCACGTGCATCACTCACCCTCTTCATTTCAACGTAAGGAAGTAAATGCTTACAGTTGACCGTATAGGACATCATTCTCTCCCATAGAGACCAAAATATGCCTCACCATGAAGAGTGCGGTGGTGCATCCAGCCCTATAATGCACCTTACAGCTTAACCAGGAGTATTTCTCAAGCCCACTTCCCATCTGTGATGCTGAAGGTAGGATATGGGCAGCTGGGACAGAAAAATTAGAGCCCAGCTTCTTACAGTGCCGCTGGAGCACTGCTTCCCAACATTCAATCCCAACACAGCAAGGCTCAGGATAATATTGAGCAAGTCACCCTTGCCCAGCGAAGAACACCAGGAATGCAATGGAGCCAAGCAGCAATGGAGGTGGGGAAGGATATCTCAGCAGGGTTGGGAGGTTAAAATACCTGCTGCCTCACCCAAACACGCATCTTCTCTGACACTACACATGCAAATCCACAGATGCTTTGCAGGATTGCTCTTCCTGGGCCTTTGTGGGATGCAGCTGTTTCCCTGAAAATTGCATTTCCAGTGATTTCAGCTAGTACAGGTACATTCCTTTACACCAGCTTTAGGGTCTATATACAGTCATGTTTTTACACCTAGGTAAAGAAGACTTGTGCCATGGTCCTGACGGACAATATGGTCTACAAAGGTAAAGGCTGTTACCATTGAGAGAACAGCCAGTTCACTTAACATCTCTGGAACGACAATCCAAAATCAATGATGCTAATTTATTAATCTTATAGTTGCTTCTTTTAAATTCAGCCAACCTTAACTTCTGAGAATTTGTTTGTTTGGGTTGGGGCTTTTTCACCTAATTGTTTTTGAAAGAAATGATGAGCCTTTCCTGCTTTTTCTCCCCAGATCTCACTATGAATGCCAAGCCTGGTTTCCCCTGGATTTGCTGAGGGTCCCAGAAGTGGAACTCAATCTTTCAGGGTCCAGTTGGGTCTTTAACAAAGCTATCTTTTCTCCTCAAAGTTTATTCAGGTGCTTGAGTTAAATAGGTGTTGGTAAAGACAAAGAAAAAAGCAGAAGTTTTAACTAGTCTGAGAAAAACAATTTCCTCTCTCAGCTGAGCAGGTTTGGCTGACTGTCCCTTCTGATGTTTTAAGTGTACTTAGTGATTTATTTTCTTAAATGGAAGATTTTAACCTTTCAGCATCAAAGTAAATATCCAAGTGAAACCAAACCAGCTGATAACCAAGCAATTTGATCAGAAGGTGCCAGCCCATTGCTGCAGCAAAAATCAAAGAGAGCCACTGGCTTTCTGTGTCCACTCCTCTCGTGGCCAGGCAACCCAGGACATGGTAAACTCCCTCCTGCTCAGCTGCCGTGGTTTATCAGCGATGTCAAAGCAGGGAGCAAGGGCAGCAGGCAGCTAAAGTACCTGGGCACACAAGTAAAACGAAACTGCAACACATGGAGGTAAAGGAGTCAGAGTTAGGGTGCCTCATTTTCCTAAAGAAACCATGTTTTCCTAGGAATGTTGACATGTTTCAGAAAACATTGTTCTATTTAGAAAACAAAGATTTTTTCCCTCAATAACTAATTCTGTCAGGTTTTTCTTTATCTGCTTAGCAAGAGATCCACCAGCCACCCAAGGGTTCTCCAAGGCGATACCCCTTCCCTCTTCCAGGTCATTTAAATACATGAAAGCAAGACACAGAAGACATAAACCAACTCATTTCACTTCTCAGCTGATATCCAAGGGATCCTTACCAGGTCCCACCCTCCTTCTAAGAAACTGAACCACCAAATACATTAAAAGGCACCAATCACCCTTCAAAAAGTGTGAGCCACAGCCCTCCTGGGGTGCAAGTTAGTCCCATATTCTTCAACCAAACCCAAGCAGCAGGCTGGGCACTGGGATGCCGTACTTTGTCCTGCTGCTGCGACAGCATCAGTAATGTCTGAAGACCCAGAGAAGCACTGTTGTTAAACCATGTTTTAAAAAGATGGATAACAAAGGAAGAGTGGCTGTGATTTTTAAGCAGTGTTTCCAAGAAAGAGAAAACAAACTGTAGGCATTTGGGTTTTTTTTCTGCCAAGGTGTGGGAGAACAGCTGCGATTTGGCTCATAACGGGCTCCACAGCCTTGGAGGCAGAAAGTATAGCTCACTGTTTTCAGTAGATGAATATTATGGGAGGTTTAGCCAGTTTGCTTGAGTTAGCACAAGGGTGACAGCGATCCAACCAGTAGAGCTCTTCCTCTCTGGTACAGGAAACCAAGGTCCCATCTCTGGGATCCCACTACCAGGCTGATGGTGAGTGGGAACACTTCAAAGGTGGGACTTTTCACTGCTGGGAACCATGATGAATGACCTGTCACTCGGCAGCAACCCATCCAGCCCATCAACGAGCGCTGCTAATGAGCTGTCCAGTCTCCCTTAGCCAGAAGACGTATGCAACATGATATGGTGGCCTCAACTATGGCTTAAGCCCTAGAAGAAATGATTGGAGAATTATAGTGCTGTGGGATGAGAAATGAGGACAGATGTCCGTTTTTATCTGGGCAAAGGAGGGCTCCAGGGTTTGCAAACTGAGTGGCTCAGATATCAGCCAAAGCCAAGGTAAAGTCCAGAGCTGGCCAAAGAGACTACAAATAGTTTATTTTAACTGACCCCATCCTCTTCTCCTTGAAAATTCAGGGTTTCTTACTTCAGAAACCTTAACAATTTCCCCCTTCTTTTGCCCTGGCATTGAAAATAGTGACTTTTCCAAATTCTGACAATTCCAAAAAACCCAAGGAGCTCCACCACAGCTTTTCCTGGGGCTGCCAGCAGATATGCACCCAGCTCTTGGGAGGGGTTTTTCTTCTCCAGGCAGAGCTACCTTATAGCTGCCTATGTCCTAGCTCATCATTTTGGCTTCCCCTTTACCCAAGATCTGAACTGCAGAGCACTGTACCTTGGTGGTTAAGGTCTAGAGGTATCCTCAACAGTTAAAACTTAGCCAGCTAAGGTTCAGGGCAACGAATCCCTCCTCTCTGCGTTCATATCTGCTGAGCAAAACACCCAGGCAAATAAAGCTACTTCTGGATCTGCCTTCGCACACATCAATGGGTGCAATTTTTCAGGTGGCGTCTGTGCGCTTAGGAGGTATTTGTGAACCCCCCCTGGCCAGCAATAAGGAGACATATCGCCCGCGCCATGCATCCCCCTGACATAGCATTCAAAGTGGTTTGAGTGGAGAAGGGGAAAGCTGATTTGTAATATGCTTTGAGAAAGATTCTTATGCGGACCATGGGAAAAGTGATTTATTTAAATTGCAGTATAATTACACCAGGGCTTTACTTTCCAGTACTTTGTTGCTGTCCTTTCACCTCACAACATAGTCTAACTACAAGGCTGATTTATCTCTAGGGTCACTGTTAATGCTCAAAAATACTGAAATGCAGGAATACAAGCAACAGTACTCTGGACTTTCTCTTGGTGGGCTTTCCAGCCATGTGGATTCACAGTGACTGTGGGTTTTGAGGTGTGTAAAAAGAGTAATTGAACCACAGACTGCTGTGCCCACCCTACAGTCAGTGGCTGGATCCAAAACAGGAGCTAAGCAAAGGAGCACGGTGTTTGCAAAGGCACCTGTGCCCAGCAGGAACAATTTTCACCCTGGGATCCTGCCAACACCTTCAGAAGGGGCTGTTGAAGGCATCTAAGACACAGGACTTACAAGACTTATAACTCCTTGATGGGATCAGTGCCTTCCTTACATTGTTTCTGGGGCTTCCCAGATTAAAGACAAAACACTGACCTGAGGCCATCAACTTCTGCAGACCTGTTTTGCTGTCCACAAGGAGGGGGTCCACCATGTAGACCCAGAAAGGACAGTCCCTCTCTTCATGGCCTGGACACGGAGATGAGGTCAGGCTCCCTACACTGGTGTCAGCTTGGCCAAACCCTTTCCAGCCCACAGTCCACACTTGCACAGCTGAAGTCAACACAAGGTTCATCCCGGGAGCAGCCCTGGCACCTCAGTGGAAGCAGTTCTCCATCTCCTGGAGATGGAATGGCTGTCAAGCAATACTCAAAACTGGAAGACAAACTTGATGTTGTTTTGAATATACCTGCCTTCAAGTGGCTGTTGCAGTCCAAAAAAATACACAGAAGCCTGACCCATCCCAGCAGTGCCCAAGCGCTGTTGGAACAGCCGGGCTGGTTTTGGATTCTCCTTGACATTGGTGGGAAGCCCTTCCTTCCCAGTTCAATGAGGCTGGAGATGGGGGAGGAAAAGGCAAGGAGAAAAATATATTTCACAAGCTTTGATTTTCCAGTTCATGAAAAAATACTTTCAGTTTTCCTAGCCCAGGTTTTAAGCTACTACTGCTGCAGCCGCAATTAATATTTCACCTTCCAAAAAAAGGGAAAAAAAATAATCTGTCTTCCCCACGGATTCCCAGGGAGACATTCCACTCTGATCTGCAATTAGTGGTAGCCTTGGGTAAATGATCTAAAATAGAAATGTTATTTTTGGAATCGTGATAGCTACTACTTTTTACTCCCCCAAATGCCAGTTCTTCTTTTTTGCTTTGCACTATCATTAAAAATAGAATCCACAATTGCGATGCCACTGCCTTTTGGTTTCTTCTTACAGCAGGACACGCTATCTTTCCAACGCTACCAACATGAGAAATTGCACAGATTTCTAATCAGACCTAAAACACCGCACTCAGAGTTGGAGGCAGAGCTGTGTCTGGTCTAAATTATCCTTGTCCCATTGACAACAGAGCTTGGATGACCAGGAGATGTGAACTGATCCTCCAACAGCTTAATGTTTGAGATCTCCTTCCAAAACCTGTTGAAGCCACTGAAAAAAAATCTTTCTTATTTCAGAGGGGGTTCAGAGCAGAATTTCAGGCCTGTATTTAGCATTCACATGACTTTGAACACCTGTCTACGTCCCACAGATGTTAGCAGGACTCAGATGCCCCTTTCTTCTCCAAGGCATGCGTCAGTGCTTTGCAGAACCTGGGCCTCAGAAAAAATGTGAATTGCAGTGCATTTTAACAATCTGACTCACCATAGTGTTTTTTTGTATTATTTTGATAAATGCAAATCGCTTGCACTGTAGACAGTTTGTCCTGACGGTACACATGGCAAATAAAGCAAAGGCTGGAAAGCTGGCCCTTGCAATTCACACCTTGCTTGGTCAGAGCTTGGATGGAGCTGCCTCCTTCATAAAGTAGGTGGACAAAGGGCCTGTGAGGCTTTCTCAGGAGAAAGATGTCCACTGGGGAAATCTTTAAGTCCCTTCTCTTTTCTGTCATTCTCCTCTAAAACCTTTCCTAAAGAGGTCCGTATTTGCAGCCTCCTCCCGCACAAAGCTCGGGAAGCCAGGTGGATCCATCAAACCTCCCCACAGGGCAGGCGTCAGCACACCCAGCTGCCCCAGCAACATCTTTGCAAATCAAAAGCACCCCTTGACCTTGACTGCATTTATTGGCAGGATTAGCAGGCAATAGGACTTGCTGTCCCCAGGTCAGCCTCTCCTTTTGCTTGTATCTTGCTGCTCCGAGGGTTTATAACTGAGGAAGCAGAAAGGAAGAGCGGGCACATCAGCTGGTAACAGTTCAGAAACAGATGTACATTCCTGCACAAAACTCCGATGTTAGCGTATCCAATTACTTTGAAACCATGCTTTGCTCCAACTGTCTTATCCCTAAAGCCTTGCTCCCCTTTACCTCCTGCCTCTTATCTGCGCTGCTCACTCACCGCTCCTTTGCTTTTGATTATAAACTTGTCACTGCAGGGTGAATGCTTTGGGAAACATCCGCCTGCCACGTCTGGCCGCTGCTGCGGAGCAAGGCGAGGAATAAGGAAACAAAGCCCAGAAAGCAGAAGTTGCAAAGACAGCATGTGGAAGATGCACACACCAGATCACATTTAGTAGTTGCTGCACAAACACTAAGGAATTACCCACTAAATCACACTGAAGGCAAGAGGGGGCAAAAAAAAAAAAATACAAATCAGCTTAATTAGACCTGGCTACAGTAGAGGCCATTCAACACTGGATGCAATTTGCAATGGGGACATTTCTGAAAGGCAAAATAAATGATGCTTCTCTCTATAGTGGCAGGTAGCGAGGAGGAGGAAGGCAGTAAGCACAACAGCATCTTTCTTCTTTCAGTTTGCTCCAAAAATTTGCAGCCCTGGCAGCTCCCCCAGCAGAGAGGAGCTGGTAGAGCAGTCTGAGTGCGTGGAAGTGCTATTGCCTTTACTGCCAGGGCACCCAACCTTCCCCAAGTTCCTGCTGTGGGCAGAGGGAAGGGTGGCAGGAGGCAGAAATACAAGAGTTCTGCTCTGCAGTGCAGAGGGGCTGAAGGGTGATTTGCTGGCCAAGCCCTGCCACAGGGACAAGTGGACCACAGGCTTCCTACAGAGAATAAGCACTGCCCCCAAAGCCCAGTCTGTGTCCATTGTGTCCCTCTAGAAAGAAATTGTAGGAGCCTGGTAATGGCAATGGTACAGCAGCAGCAGCATGGTGGATGTCACATTTAAACAGGGTATTAAACTTTCACCAAAACTATTTATCATATAGCAGTTTTTATTCCATAACCTCTTTCCCACCACGCAGTGATAGCAGGAAGGACGCATCCACCCCATCCTTCTTTGCCAGCGGTACCTTCGTAGCGCGTGCCTCCCCCACAAGCCTCTCAAAACTCCCTCTTCCTTCAGGAGAACCAGATCACATTTCACCCGGGTCTGTGTACACGTAGACCATGCCTTTGGTCTGCTCCAAGGGAAGATATTTGCAGTATTGTCAACACTGTACTTAGCTCTGGCACTAAGTACTGCTAGGGGACTCAGCAGCCGTAAAGAGTACACACATACACAGCAGCTCTGGAGCGATGCTCGTTGGAGCCAGGCTTATAGACTTCATAATTATGACACAGCCAAGTTTCACCATAAATTTCCCCTAATGAAGCCTGCCTGATACTAAAAAGCTTTGCACATTTAGAGGTTACGCACAGCAACAGCCCCCTTAGGGAGAAATCCTGCCTCACTCTGTCGTGCAAACACTCCTTCGGTCTCATTTGCAGAAGCCAGGCAGGGGGCTGGGGTTGCTCATTTATTTAATACAGCCACGGTGTGTGGAGGAGCGAGGGGCTGCTCTGCCGTGGGAGCACTGTGCTGTGCAGCTTGGAGAGGCACAGCCGAGAGCGCCAGGAGCAGCAACCACTCGGCTGGACCAGGTCTGCACCACACGGTTGCATCCTTTTGCCACCACGGCTCCAGCACGATGCCCAGGAGCTGCATGGCTCCTGTGCATCCACCCGTGGCTGCTCCTGTATGGAATGGAGTCGGGGGCTATCCCAAAGGCAAAATGCCTGTGCCAGCTGAGAATTGGGCATTTTGAGATGCATCCATGCAGTCCACCACCAAAACCCCTCTGACCCCAGCCCCTGGAAGGACCAAGCTCCTCTCCATGGAAACACCTTACTCCCCAGGAAGTAAGTTGTCCTGCCTTTGGTGGCACGGCGGGGCAAAAGGAAGATGCAGAATAAGTATCAGCATGCACGTCTGCAGGGCATGGGGAGAGGAGAGGCAGCAATGAGCAGCTCCGTTAGCTCTCGCAAGCTCAGCTCTGCTCCCCTTGCCGCTGGTGCTCTCAAACACAGCCCAAACCAGAGCCCTCTCCCTCCCCGAGCAGCCTCTCACAGGTGCCTACAGCACCTTTGGGCAGCACACTGGGTGCTCAGTCCTGTGGCCCAGCTGTCCTCCCACACTCCACACGCATCCCTGCAAATCCACGACAGCTTACCCTCCATAAACACGGTGCGAGCGCCGGAGAGCCACTGCCGTTAGCGGGGAACCTGTTTACTGGGAGAATCGTGCTTTTTGCAGCTAGAAAGCGGAGGTGCCCCTCCGGTCTCTGCTGGTGACTTCTCTTAATACTTGGAAACGATCTCATGCATTAAAAAGAGTAGACTTCTAATTACCTCAAGTACAAACTAAATACCCCTTATGAGGGGTGTTTTGCCCTCCGAGACACAGTTCACATCGGCACCACTATCAGTAGCAGTTTATTCCACTTACGGGGCTGGCGAGGGGCTGTTCCTTAGGTTTTCCCAGCATAAACATTGCTTGCCCTAAGTCAGCCATGGATGGTCTCTGCCTTCGGGTCCACAGGGCTGGTAAACACCATCCCAGCCCGCTGTACACATGGACCACCAGGTCACAGATGCAAAGCAGTTGCCAACCCCCAGCTCCGAACCTTTCTGGAAACCTGGCTTTGGGGTGCGAGCAGGAGAGGCACCCGTCCTGTCTGACTCGCCGGGGTCTTAAATTGGATTAAAAATCTATTTGCAGAACTGCCTTGCTTTCCGACTTCTGTGCTGCACCTGAAAACCTTTCCTTTTGAAAGCAAACACAGGCTCTCCCCAGGGGCTGCCTGGGGAAGTCTTTCCACTATAAACATTACCTACCAGTAGTGGAGTCAGCCCCAGGCAAGCCAAAATTCCTTCTCCTACCAAGGAACACTTTCCAATCAAACCAGACATTATTTTTTCCATTAATGAGTGTTGATACCTACTGGAAAACTTTGCAAAGAAATCCGCTCCAAACTAATTCTTCTGATACAACATCCACATTTCACTGGTTTCTTTTGTCTTATTTATTTTTATTATTGTTTTATTTTATTTTCCTGCTCCGTATTGAAAACATGATCTTTGCTACTCAGGAATGCGTCTGTTCCTGCAATTTGGGCTGTAACTAAAATCAGAGGTCCAAATCTGATTTTGCTCTGCCTTAGCTCCACGGAAGCGAGTAGAGTTTTCCCACATTTTCCCTGGTGTGATGGAGGGGAAAAAGAGATCCGACATCTCTGTTTGATACATCAGAGACCCTGGAGCTGCTACCACGATTTTTATGTGCTGGGATACCATGATTTCAACAGCAGGATAGTCTGAAGGCAAAGACACCCTCCTATCTACCTTGGCTCTTGTTTCCCCAAAAATGTACTATTTAGTATTTAACGGGGAGTGGGGGGTGTAGAAAAATAGCGGGCAGATGGGCTATGTGACCGGCATTGCCTCTCCGGGGTACTCTCCATGGGGTTTCTATAAATTATAGAAATAAGCTGCTTTCCAGATGACCCATATTTTGGGCTCCACTGGGTTAGTCCAGGAGGGTCTTTCCATGCCCCCCACAAGAGGGGTCTTGCAGGAGCTTCCCCTGGCTGCCCCCGAACCTCCACCTTTCCCACAGCTCAACGCACCCCAGGGGACTTCTGCCACCCTGGGGTCACCCCTGGGACCCTGAGGCAGGTCCCCATCCCATCTCTGCAGGGCAGGGGTCTGTGGAGCAGGGTGCTGTCAGGGACAGAGGGGGGTTTGCAAGATTCTCAGCACCAGAGGGGTGCAAAACAGGGTGTTATTTTGCAAAAATGGGGCACCTTCTTGGGTGCACCCTGACCGGGGCAGGGTACCGCTGCTGCCTGGCCATGGAGTTGGGAGCAGGACCCTCAGCAGCGTGGGCTGGATGCATCCTGCAAGCGCTCAGCCCCCCCAAACCCCCCAGCAAGGGGATTATGCTGGAGGGGTGCTGCGAAATCAGCATCTCTGGGGGTGGGGGTGGCAGCCAGCTATCTTTTATTCGAGGTGCATTCCCAAGATTTTAGTTAAGTGTAACATAAAACTGTGAAAGTTTAGCAGGGGAAAAGCTTTCCTCCCACTGACCTGGCCGGCCAATCAGGAGGGAGCCCCGCACCTCCCTCACTTCTGACAACTATTTAGCAACTGAGCTCAGCTAAAGTTTCCAAAAAGTTAGAATAACTTCCTCTCTCCAAGACCTCAATTTTTTGCACAACCCCGGTCCTTGAAATAAGAGCCCTTCAAGCAACCTGGAAAACGTTTGGTCAGCAAAAAAAAAAAAAAAAAAAAAAAAAAAAAGCAGCCCTCCTGTTTTTCCAAAGGATCTGTCTCAGGAATTTAAAGCACATTTAAGACACACACACACTCACATAACATAAGGAGGGGGGGAAAGTCTCTTCCCCTCCCCTTCTTGCAGAAAGCATGGAAGAAAGCTCCAGTTCTCCTGTTTCCCCTGTGGATAGCTTGGGGACCAGTGAAGAGGAGCTGGAAAGGCAGCCAAAGAGATTTGGCAGGAAGAGAAGATACAGTAAGAAGTCCAGCGAAGATGGCAGCCCCAACCCAGGGAAGAGGGGGAAAAAGTCCAGTCCCAGCTCCCAGTCTTATGAAGAACTGCAGAGCCAGAGGATCCTGGCCAATGTCAGAGAGAGGCAGAGGACTCAGTCGCTCAATGAAGCTTTTGCCGCCTTGAGGAAAATCATCCCCACTTTGCCCTCTGACAAACTCAGTAAAATCCAGACCCTCAAGCTGGCGGCGCGGTATATAGACTTCCTCTACCAGGTGCTACAGAGCGACGAGATGGACAGTAAGATGACGAGCTGCAGTTACGTGGCTCACGAGAGGCTGAGTTATGCCTTCTCCGTATGGAGGATGGAGGGAGCGTGGTCCATGTCGGCCTCCCACTAGCCACCGCCCGGGCCAGGCCAGCCCAGCTGCCGAAGGGGTAGGTACCGATTTCTCTTCTCCCGGATGATGCTCTGCATCCGTCTGGCTGCAGGATGGGGTGCCGGTGGCTCCTCTCGCCAGCCCGGCTTTGCCATGGGGTTTGAACCTGCCCATGGAGAGGTGGCACGGCTTGGTGGGATGCGGGGACACTGCTAGGCAAGGGGTTTGGGGTCAGTGACCTGGAGGTGAGACGGACAGCATAGATGTGTCTAGCCCCCTCCTGCTTCCCGGCATCGTGAAAATTCAAAAAAAAAAAAAAAAGAAAATTCTAGGCAGGCAAAAATGAGATATGACCCATTAAAAAAAAAAAAAGTCAGCATGTTTCTGCTCTGCAGGGATGGGGGAGCTGAGAGGGGACCGGTGTTGAGAGCTGACTGATGAGGGATGGGGGGGAAACCATCGCTGCATGAGATTTGCCAGAAAGCGCTGCTTCGGGGAAGGTTTTTAAGAGAGGAAAAGGCGATCAGTACAACCGGCTGACAAGGGGATCCGAAACAGCTGCCGCCCCACTCCACGGGTGCCTGTGCCCAAAAACCCCGGTGCCGGGGCAGCCACATCCTCTGCTGGCTGGGGGGGGACCAAGGGGTCCGCAGGACCCGAGCAGGGTTAGGCGATGAGTTTGCCCCAGGTTGTGCTTCTCTTAAAAGAAACGAGCAGCAGATGTCGGCTGCAACCCCAGGCTGTGCCCCTTCCCCCTCACACAATAAAAAGCAAACAAAGATAGAAGAAACTTTGCCAAATTTTTGTATTTGCTCAGTTTCCCTTCCCCAAAGTGCCGGTAAAGCGAAGCCTGGTGTTAGATGTAGTTTCTTATTTACTCTCATCACTAGTCCCTTCCTCATCGTTTTCTATTAGCGGAAAACTACTTCCTCTTCAGTTCCTTTTGTAATATTCAGGGAGGGAGGAATAAACAGTAAGAAAGGAAGGGGGGGGGGAGGCCCTTAATAACACCCTCATCTCAAGCTAATTAAGCAGAGCAGCTCTGCATTGTGTCAGCCAGAGTTTGCATATAGCCGGTCCTTCTCTGGAGCTCGGTACATAAAGCAGAGCCCACAAACCCCTTTCGCCAAGCAAACACCCAAAAGGGAAATTCACCCCCCCTCCCCGCAACGTTACGCGTGATGTAAAATGAAATAATTTCATCATGCAGACTATCGGCTCCTTAAGGACGAAAAGAAAGTTTATCCCAGCCCATTGGCTAGGCTTTTTAAGAGAGGCAAATCCATATTTGTTTTAGCAGCAATAAACAGGCTGTTTAAAAAACAACAACTTTGATGCAACTGCAGGAACTGGTTTGAAAAAGCCGAAAAGCATTCAACCGAATGTACTAGTGGTGCAAAATGCAGACTTAAACCCATTTTAGAAACCACTTCAAGTAAATGTTCCGCTTGTATCCTGAAACAGTTTGTACTTTGGTCCTGCAGTTAAGGTTTTCATGCGCTTCTAGGGAGCCCCCAAAATGTTAGGCTGGTCAAAAATTTGTTACTCTATCCATTGCACGAGCTGTCTGTTGTTTAGTTTAAATAGGTAACGCTGCTGCTGTGGGTTTTACGGCTGTTGCTGATGTTACTATTTTTTACATGCTGTGCCCTGATTTCAGCTGAAAAAAGATGAAATAGAGTCATTTTTTAAAAGGATAAACCCTGTCATTTATAAAACAGAGTGCCTTTTCCCATGCTAATCTGGGTAAAAAAGCTGCAGCAAACAGATTTTTTTTTTTTTTTAAAAAAAAAGACTAAACCCACACGCAAAAACCCAGGCTTCTTGTCAAAAACAGATGTAAAATGTCCTGAACACTTATTTCTTCAGCAGCTTAGATTGGCTGAATAGTAAAGTGCGGGGATGGAACAATGCATTTATTCTGTTGTTTCCCAAATTATGTGCTGCCATTAGCCAATGATGTTTTAAAAACTGTTACCTAATATACAACCCTTCCTCTCTATCACACAGTACTTTAGCAGTAAAACCTGCTTTTTTTAAGCATATTTAAAAACCCCACCACCTTTGGGTGAATTATTATTACCATTGCTCCAGCGAGGCAGATTTTATACGTAGATGCTCGGATTTATCCGTACCCAAAAGAAATTGCAAGCGACGTTTCAGACTGCACAGAAAACCATGACATAGAGCCAAACCCAACACTTTTTTGGTTTGTTTCGGGGTGAATCTGCATTCGGTACCTTTGCCGTAACCCGGCTTCCAGCCCAGTGGTTAGATATGGCTCTTTGCTCCACATTTGTGTGCCTCTGAGGACGGCCGCCTTTCCCCGAGCCCCCAGACTTTCCCCCCTTGCCTCTCCTTTCTGCACTCGTGTGTGCATGCACACGCATGTGGTTGAACTGTTGAAAACGTTGTTGACAAATGGCCTGGTGTGGTGCGGTGTCAAATTCTATCGTTTATGGTGACAAAAATTACATCTGCCAGAAAAAAAAAAAACCAAACTACAAGATCCTCACAAAACCCTCTAAAAATGAGCAAACTTAGCTGGGTGGTGAGACACGGACTTCTGCATGGGTCTGTCCTGGCCAGAAGAGTTCTTATGCCTTACAGGGGAGCAGCCCGTTCGCTCTTGATAGCAAAAACCCCCAGCCCTTAAGAAATAGCTGTCTGAATTTGGGATCAGCTTCTGCCTTTCCTTGGGAGCAGTGAGCACTGCAGACACTGGGTGAGCACGAAAGGCTGAGTGCCATTCAGGCTGGATTGCTGCAGCCGTCCTCCCCTTTTCCCTGGGTTTTGGGGACAGACAGGCAAGGAAAGGTTTTCTACTTGGAGGAACGATCGTTCCCCTTTAGCTGCAAAAAAAATCAGAGGAGCTTTTTTGATTAGAAAATCAGAGCCTTGGGAACTGGTAAAATGCCACCTGGCCTCCGTGAACACCAGCAGGTCACTGCTGCTCGCTCCTCTGGCCACGAGAGGTTTTCCTGTTCTGCTCCACATAGTTACAGACAACTTACTCCAGTAGTTTCAAGAGAAACAGGCGCAGCATTGCACTTCAATTAGCACAATAAGGTGTCTCAGCAGACATGCCAAGCTGAGCCTTCCCCCCCTCAAATCTCCCCATCCTCATCGCCGGCACCTGTGCCCCTTCCCTCATAGCCACCTTTCTCTTTTTCCTTCAAAATGTTCAGGATGCTTTAAACTACACAAATAATCAAGAGAAAAGAAAATACGTCCCCTGTAATTCCATTTAGTAGGAAAGATCCCACCCAACTGGGATGTCAGGAGCATCAGCAAAGTGCAAAGGACAATGTAGCCCTGATCGCTGTGCCAGTAAGACCAGTCTGTCAGCAACCTCCTCCTTCCCACTCGCTGCGGAAGGGCTTGGGATGAGCCCCTTGCCTCCCCTGGGCTGGCACTGGCACGTAGTAACACCTTTCCCACCTTTTTTGTGCTGGGGAAGCTGCATGCAATGTGTGCCTTTGATACGCAACCCTCTCACCATTGCCCCTTCAGACTTCCAGGGCTGTTTCCAGTATAAAACACCAGCATCCTATTTCATTTTGTCCTTAAAGAAGCAAACAGATGTTATCTCTGCTGGCCCTGGGAACAACCTCATTCTATAGTATATGAGAGCAGTACAGCTAACCAGGGGTGCTGTCACACTGGAACTAAGCCTTTCTTGTCCCCAAAGCCCTATTTTTTTATACGCACCCTTAGAAAAATGTAAATATATTTCCTTGACAGGAAGGATTGTAAAGTTTGGTATTTACATTAATAGGCTTGTAGCAGGGGTGGGGGTTCATCTTGGTGCATTTAAAAGCCCAGCAAAGCGCATGTTAGATCTTCTGTTTACGTTCGTGTCTTTTCTTGGGAAAGAAGAAATCTGTTAGGCGGCAGACACCAAATGCATTGCAGTCAGCCAGAAAACGCTCAGGCTTGGAGATCCTTGAAAGAGAGGGTGCAAGGGAAATGCTCTGGAGAAGGAGACATGCAAAAGCAATCTGCCATGGGCTAGATGCACATAAACTAATTACCGAGCTGAAAGACTCAGAGACACATACGGTGGAGGGAAAACATTGGATCAAAACCGATGGACCGCTTAGAAAAGCGGTGAAAGCATGTTATTACTTAATCTGCTGGAGGCAGGGCTGTGGTAAAAGTCCTATCAGGAGAGATGTGCATTGAAGGGTCATTACGGGAACAGCCAGGGCATACATTTCAGCTAAGTAGCCCTAATTTGTCTCCAGATTAGTCACCCTCACACCGGTCATCCATGCAAAGGAGCTCTAATTTTAAGAGCATATGAAGCATCCTCATTAAAGAAAGAGGAAGACTGCAAGGCTTCTCCTTTGCAAGCTCCCTTCACATTGCTTCCTTCAGTGCTTTTTGGGGCGTATTTTATAGAGTTATAGGTAGCGGTAATTAGCCTTGGAGATCACAGCAGCCTCTTACAGAGCCAGGACAGATACTGTAACCACTGCTGAAATCTCTTTTGGGGACGTTTCTTGTCACTCTTTCCCCCAGCAATATAATTATTTTTATGGCTGTAGCTCTGAGAATCATTTCCATGTGGTTCAGCACGACTTTGAAATCTCCAAGCCTGAAATCTCCAGAATTTATGTCTTGCTGTAGAGCTGTCGGAACAGTTTGATGAGGCCACGAGCATGTAAGGGAACGCCACCACAACCCCGAGCACAAAGCGAGCTCCACACGTAATCAGGGAATTACAGCTGCTGGTCAGGGAAAGCGCACGTTTCGGGCAGTTCCCCCCACCCCTGCCGGCTTCATGGAAGATTAGGAAGGGGAAGAAAAGCTGATTAAAATAAAGTGCTGTGCCATGGAAAACACACTGGGCCAGATCCTCAGCTGGCTCCGAGCTGCCTTGCTGCTCCTTGCTAGCTGACGATCCCACCAGACATCTCCGTGGGTTGCCGTAAGTGACTTGGAGAGGGCTATACACCATTGCTTATGATTTACTTAAGCAAATTTAGAGGCGAGGGAAAGCAAGAAGTCCTCCAGCTGCATACTAGCAGCCTTGTGCTAATTAATGATTAGTTCTCAAGGATTAAAACAGTAGAAGTATTTGCCAGGGAAAAAAACAAACCAACCCAAAAAACAACTCTAGGCACCCCAGCATTTAATTAGATTTGTAGTTGTAGAAGATGACCACTCAGCAATAACAACAACTAATCATACGCAAATAACAAATTAACTCAGCCAGCCAATAAATCAAAGCAAGGCAACCCTTATCCTCATACCCATCTGTTTAACCACTTCCACTCCAGACCCAGCCCACAGCAGCCAGTCCACCCAGCCAACGCCGGGGCACAATTGTGCCATTGGGGCCAGCTTTTGCAACGTCCTTGTCCTTTTCCCGGCAAGGGGAGCCAGTTAAGCAGCAAAGATGCTCCTCTCCAGCAATCACCCCCTCGGCTGGGCTTTTTATTAGGCTCTGCTCAACCTCCCTGGCCCTGCTGGCACTTAGATTTTCTCGGCATGCACCTGGACAACTGTGCAAGGTGGGCATCAGGGCTTCAGGATGTGCTTCTCCTCCTGCATTAAAGCAGGGCTTTCTTTGGGGGGTTGAATGGTAAAATAGAGCATTTCTCTCTGAACTTTTTCCACGATCTGTCACCCTTAGAGCTCGAGGCTTTCAATGTTTAGCAGTAAGGAGGGTTTTCCCTTGGGAAGGAAAAAAAAAAAAATTACAAAAATCAGCCTTTCTCCTCTAAAAAAAATGAGCCATCACCTCATGGGCAGCAGCATCGCGAACCTGGAGACAGGAGGACCTTGCTGAAGGAGGGTGCAGAAGGGACAGGCTGTTGGTACCACTCCCATAAAAATGTTCAATAAAGCCTATTGCAAACACAGGGTTTCAAAGAGGCCATTAGATCCCTGATCACTTGATGGCCCCTCCCTGAGGTCTGAGCCTTTCGGGTGGAAAGGGTGTTTTGATCTACTCCAAACTGAGCCCAGAAAGGCAGCTCAGGCGCTTTCCTGCTTTCCCAAACTGGCGGCCAGTGGGTGTTTGCCAGCACCCAGGCTTTCAGCCTGCCTGAGCTGGGGTCTCCCTGGGAAGGGGTCAGCAGAGCACCTCCAGACCTCTCCTGGGGGCTCCGTTTGAGACCCTTTGTGTGATTTAGGATATTTTTTTTTTTTTTTTGGCTTCTGTGTTTTGGCAAGGGGTGGGAGCTCTGCAGACCTGGTTGCCTACAGCTTGCAAAAGTGATCAGGCGTCAAAAAGAAAATAACCCTTATGCCCTGCACTGTACGGTGAGCTGGAAGTGAGCTATAGTCCTTCTTCCTCCCATCTTCTCTTCTCCATCTTTTAACCACAGCTTAGAAAACAGAAAAAGGAGGAGGGGGAAGAGACAGATGTCTACTGGTTCAGCTTGATATATATTTACTGGAAGAGGTCCAGTAAGCCTGTACTAGCTTTAATTGAATTCCTAATAAGATAGTTTTGCCTTGTTAACTGCCACCCCCAAGAAGCAGCTTTGCCATTTCCTTAAGAGATACTAGACTTGCCAAACACACACTTTAAAATGTATGAATTAAGTTGTGGATGAATTTAGGCACCAAAAATTCTCATGCAGTAATTTCTGTGATTATGACTTTTGATTTAAGCTGTTTGGGCCTTCTTTCAAAAATCATATGTTTGTGCTTAAATGTAAATAAACCTAATTGCTCGGCTAAGAGAGATGTGGGGGGATCACAGCTGTACTAAGGCTCCTGTTAAAAAAAATATCAGCTGATCACTCTTGGAAAATTCAGTAGGGTGGGACGGAGCTAGGGCTAAGCTTTCACACGGAAAGCTGCGTTTTGGGTGGCATAGGTATTCCCTGACATACCTGCATCCAGCATCCCCAGTGCCAAGCTTCTTAATAAAATTAATCTCTCAGAAAGATCTCACACAGCCACAAAGACACACATTTAAAACTGACCATGTTTCATGCGTACCATGATGAAATCTTGCTATGTAATATGGCTTGTTAGAAGAAATTGCTGGCCGGGAGGGAAAGCTCAGAAAATCATGGGGATGTTAGAAAACCAAACCAACAACAACAGAAAAACCAACACAAAAAGTAAGGGCAGACTCAGGAGAAAGGCAAACAGGCATATGGCTCCCAGCATATGATTTGCCATTGCTAAAGATAAACCATCCTGTTAAGAACAACAAAGATCTTTAAACCCTCTGCAAAAAGCATGCCTGGGGAGCACTGTGACACCCTGATATCCCCACACCATCACCCCACAGATGCTGTCAGGAGTGTGCTTGGCCTGCAGCACAAAAAACCCACCCTGAATTTGCTCAGGACAGAGAAGCAATAAAACAGTGTTTCACTCTCAGAAGTGGTGAAATGCGGAGGACCAGCAACAAAACTTGGTTGCTGGTCCTCTGCATTTCACCACTTTCCTTTCGACATCTAAACAGCCCCATCCCACTGCGCCTGCTGCGCGCCTCCGCCAAGGGCAACATATACGCAACAGCAATTATATAAGTGCTGCCCATTGAAGAAAATATAAAATTTAAGCTCCTACTTGGGCATTCAGAGCAAAGACCGTGGGGGAAAGCGGTGCTGCAGGCTGGGTTGCACAGGCAGTGCAGCCAAGGAGGAGCTCCTGCATCCGTGGGTGCTCAGTGATGCCACCCACCCTGAGCACAAGGGTGTCATCCTCCCCGGCAGCACGTTGTTGGATGTGAGCGATACACCCTCATACTGGCATTGCTGCAGGCATAGCAGGGCTCCCAGGAAAAAACATCTAGGGCACAATCGAAGCGACAGCAGGAGTTAGTTTAGGGAAAACAGCTTTCCAAAACTGAGCACCTGTTTCCTTATCCCTTTCACATGTTTCCCACCGGGATGCCCAGTACTACCTCCATGCCACGTACACACCAAATTGTATCCCCCCAAAGAGCCAGGCAAGCCTGACCCACGAGCTATGGCACACCAGCCACCAGCGGGTGCCATGGTGGGGTGGGTGGCAAGGACTGAGCCCATGCAAGAGCTTCTGCATAGAGTTTTCAGCTACGGCAGTGCCTCTGGTAGTACCTGGGAGTCACCGCCATGGAAACTTCCCAGTAAGATATCAGGGCATAAAACCCATGATAAAAGCAGGCCAGATGAGATAGCAGTGTCTTTAAAAAAAGAGAAATCTATACATACAACATATTAATGTGTAGATTTACACATTAGATGAGATGGCTATTCTGCATCAGTTAAAGAAATTTATTATTTTGCCTGATGAGTTTAAGAAATTTCTAATATCACTGAGTCCTTGTTGCTGCCTTTAATTGCAAGCGTCATTCTTCAGGCACAGCCCTGCAATCTCCGCGTTCAAAGCTCTCCTCCAGTTCGGTGGGGTTTTATGCACTGAATAACCAGATATTTTGCAAGAGGTTTTCCATCCCTTGCCACAAGAAGGGACGTTTAATAGATTCCCGTTATTGCTAGCACTAAACCTCTCTTTTATACCGTACGGGTCTGAAATGTTTGCCGTTGGAGGGGAGCTGGAGCAGAGCTAAGCATCTGCTTTCTCACCACCTTCCCCGTTAAAGAAGCCATGAAATTTGTTATCTGGGTTTCGGTGCAGAGAGGTGGTTCAGGGTTTTGAACTGTTCAAGGTGCAGTTTGTGCCTCGAGAGCAAGGGAGATCAGGACATCTCTTTCCAGCAAACCCCTCCGAAATTTTAAACCCACGCAACCTAGCAATCAGTATTTCTTGCAATAGCTTAATGCGCACGAAAGAATAACTCACCACTGTCTTACATATTCACGCCAGGGAAACAGGGAACACCATAAATACAGGTACCCTGGGCCAATGCCATGTGTCCAGAAGGCTGGGGATACAGGGTAGCAGTTTCAGCTGTGAATAGGGAGCTCAAAACACAGATTTTCAATAGGACTGAGTTAATCTGAAAATTTTACTCATAAGCGCTGTTATTTTGTAAACCAGGTGATACTTTCACTCTCAATGGGTGGCAAAACGTAAATATTTTACAGTGGTTGAGGAGCCTAAGGAAACGGATGTGGCTTTGAAAATTGTAGCCGTGAATTATGCCAGAATAAGAGAGAAAACCACCTTGCTTTCAAAGCACTCTTCAAATGTATTTCCCTTTTTTGATACAGCTTATTGTTCTTATACGTCTTTACTGGCACATTTTCTGCTACAATTAGACAGGTTTTCATACATGCCACACAATGCCTGAGCAGGTACGTGCACAAGCCCCAAGTTTCTTAGATCTGCCCACTCATCCCTGCTCCTACAGAAAAAACCCTCCCGTTTATAGCACATTCGGCACTATTTCCTAATGCCATAATTTCACCAGCTGTGCAAATCGGTTGTGATAGATTTTTCTTCTCTCATGCTGTTTTTTTCTTAAGCTTTCATTTAAAAGCTACTACATAAGTTCTCACAGAGCTCTAGCAGCATTCTTATTATGTTAAAATACAAAACCTTTCTAGATCAGAAGCCCACAGGCGCCCCCCTTGAATTACTCATCCACTGCACCGATCAGTCTGCCTTTCAGCTATTCTTTATTTCAGACACATCCTTAAAAATTACATATGCAGCCAAAATATTTCAAAACGAGACACTTTTCAGGCATTTCTGCCACATCACACTAGCAGACCCAGCCTGACGAAGCAGCTTGGAGAACCTCAAGGGGAGCAATTCGGTGCACGTTTCCCCATTGCATGCAAACACAACAGCTCATCCACGCAAGCTGCAGCACCCTGCACTGGGCACCGCTAGTACAAGCCCATCTTAACATTGCATCTTAAAGTAGTCATCTAAACCGCACCCTCCCCATGCAGAGGGTGTTTGCCCATGCTGTTGGCTCCACTGATTTGTCTCTTGGGGCTGGCAGGAACCCCCGGTGAAGATGAGCTATAGGGACCATGCAGTGGTCCTGCAGCAGTACCAGCAGCAAGCACAGGGCAAGCTCCTGGGGATGGGGTGCTGGCAGTCACATCCTGGAGCTGAGCATGGTCCTTTTTCCATGGGACAAGTCCAGCATAGCCAAAATGTGCTTTGAAAGGTGAGGGCCAGCACCACCATGGTGGATGTAAAGAGGGAGAGGAAGGGAGGAAAGTTTCCTGGACTTCTTGCAAGGAGTGCAGGTCAGGCCTTGATGCCTAAAGCTTTGCAGGGGATTTGGTTGCTGGGATGATTCAGAGCATGGGTGTTTGGAGTTGCTCCACTGTGCTTTGTGGGTGCAAACACAGCTGGTGAGGCACCTGCAGCTCCGCAGCCGTGGCACCATCAGGGAAGTGGCTGGGGAAAGTTGTTGGCCCAGCAGTGCAACATGCAGCAGAGCTTCTGTCCCCATGCAAACCCACAGCTTCCAGCTGGTTCACTTCTTGCAGGTGTGCATGTGAGCTGGCTGTGGCACAGGGATGCCCCCACCGGGAAAGACAAAGCAGGTCTGAGCACAGCTCCAGCCCGAGTGCTCAGCATTCGGCAGGCACTGCTGGGCCCCCCGCTGTTCATCCTGGTGTCATCCCCCCCAGCCCCAGCATCTCGCAGCACGACAGGATCCCTTGAATTCGGGCTCACTACCTGCCTGGCTGCCAACATCGCAGCACCATGTAGGGATGTAGCACCATCAGCCTTTACCCAGCAAATTTAGGAGGCATCAGATGGGGCTGAGGCAGATGAGGCCGTTTCTCCCATTTTCATTTTCTTAGGAAACTAAGAATTTTTTTAAAAAAATAGGAACAGCATTTGGCAGCAAGCAGAGAGTAGGGATCCCTGCCAAGGCCCAGACAGCTGTACCTTCTTCACTAGCAAGTTGTGTGATCAGCGAGGGCTGTGCTGAAAGCCAAGAGGAGTTACCATAGCTGCCACATTGCATTTTGCTGATCCTCCCTCTGGGAGACACCTTAAAGAAACAAACCCACCCTAACAGCTACGCCAGCACTTGCACTTCACCGTGCATCAGAGGAAAACTATGGGTGACCTCTCAGGGTCTGGGTTTTGTGTTGGTCCCCCGTCCCCCCCTTCCCTGTTCTCCAGCATTTCTGATCCAAGTCGAGGGGACGGGGGGGAGGAGAGCAGTTTATACAAAACTGGTTTTCCGTTTTGTGCAGCCTCGTTCGTGCACAAAAAGGCCATCCGCCCCTCCCATTCATGGCCCCGGCAGCGCTTTCGTGGCTGGATCTTCCCGATGGCTTGAAATAACCCAGGAAATTGTGCAAAAGCCCCAGCGGGTCTGATCCTGCTGGCTGGAGGCACTCACAGCTCTGTGGCTGGGACCGACCCAGCCCAGCCTGTGCCCTTGCACTACAAATCTTCCAGCTTTTGCCTGGTGGGGTCTTAAAAATAGCAGAAGGGAACGGTCATATCATGAGGAGGAAGGGAGATGTGATGAGCGTGGAGGAGCTTTGGGGAGTGCTGAGGGGCTGTGCCTGGCTCACAGCAGATATCCACCAGGAGCATTCCTGCAAGTCCTGGGCAATGGCTAGGGAACCTCCATTCCCCTCCCCAGAGGGTGGGTAACAAAATGAGATGAGAGGCTCTCCGGTTTCTTTTTAAACAGAAAATTATTCTTCCCTCCTCCTTTTCTTTAGAAGAAAAGCAGGAGACCTGTTTCCAGGTTTTACCCCTGCACGACAGCCAAGCACTCCCTAGGCTTCAAGACTTATTTTTAAGCTCATCAGTGAAACAACCTTCTGACCTCCAAAGCCTTCTTTCACATAGCCTGCCACGTGTATCCTTCTTTCCATTATAAAGCTCGTTTTCCTTAAATTTTCCTCCACAAAATACCTCCCCGGAGCTGTGCGTGCTCCAGAGCCATCCTGAGGTACCCAGTCCCTAAACCGTTACACAAACATCGTGATGATGCAACAGATGTATTTAGCAGCTCTGCCTACCCTAGCAGACCCATAATTAGCAGTTTCCCAGGCTCTGAGAGATCTGTTTGAAGAAAAAGATGGAAAGCCACAGGAGCACAGCTTGCTCCTGCACTATTGCTGACTCAGCATCTGCTGGCACTAGAGGGCAGGATACACTATATTAAAGAGCAAGGTGGGTTTGAGGTTGCACCCAAGGGGCACATCTCATGTATGCCTAACAGGGAGCACACGGCATATCTGGGAGCAGCCAGGAGCTGTCTCACTGCACAAAGCAAGGGGGACACAAATTTTGCACCAAGCCCATCCTACAGAGCGATAATCATCAGGACAACAGTCTCCCAGGTTATTTAATTTAGAATTAGAATGCCAAATGGCATCAGAGGCACTTCCACCACATTGCAGTCACAGCTGCCTGCTGCTTTGCCAGTCATGTAATTCAAGGTGAAAGATTTTTGTCTGGCAAGGGGGATGCTCTGAATGGTATCCACTGACACTGTGCGGCAGTTCATGATCAAAAGCATTTGGCAGACCTGCGTAGCAGGCACAGGAAGGCTACACTGCAAGTGCTGTGGCTCAGATTCTTGGAAATAACCTTTTTCATGCATATTGACCAGCTGATGCTTAAGTAGTTGTCAACATACTCTTTCTCTATAGAAAAAGTGTGGTGGTTTGGATTTTTTTAAATCTCATTACTTTCTCAGTTGTTTTTCTATGTATTGATTAAAGCTGTACTGTCTTCATTTTAATAGGAAATTTTAGATTGGCTCCAAACAAGCAAGCATAGGTTTACTCCATCCCTATATCAACAGCCACTTCAATAAACAACCAAAGTTTTAAAAAATTACTCCAAGCAGGTCATGCAGTGCAGTCTTCTCATTAGTGAAAACCTCATAGAATTTGCAGGCTTCAAGAGCAAGGTAATTCATGGTCTAAACACAAGAAAAACTTCTCTCAAGCCACCCAGACCTCTTTTGTGGGGAAGCCCTAATCCTGCAACCACAGCATGCCGCCCTGCAGCACGCTGGATGCAGATACCCGGTACGTGACTGCAGAAAATACTGTGGACTGACAGCCAGGAGCTGCAGGTTGCACCCTGAATAAGTGATATTTCTTTTGTCATCACAACTTGTAATACATGATAACAGCTAACAGATCAGGTCATACCAGCGTGACAAACCCCTGCCAGGATGCAGCCTGTTCCTACTAGCAGCTCTGCAAGCACAATGCAGGCAGAGGATGCGACGAGCATTGTCCCCAGCTGCTGGTACCCACCACTGAGGGACAGAACTCGTTCAAAATAGAAAGATCAGGGTGCACACTGACAAGCTGAGCCCCACCAGGATGCTGTACCTACAGCGCTCTGTGCACCGCAGCACAGCAGCGCCCCAGCACAGCCAGTCTGTCCAGCAGCCCCCGCTGAAAAGCTGCATTTTAAAGCCAAGACACCTGAAAACAGCACAGGAGATCTTTCAGGATCATAGTCAAGCTATTGGGCTGGGAAGATGAGAGGGACAAAAACAAAAGTATGGATGTTCCATAGATTTCTTAGAAGAGAATCACCAAGAACTGCCGAATAGAAGAAAAGTGGGGGTTGGGTTGCTGTTTGGGAGCAGAGGTGTCTCACCCCTGCTTTGCTGCTAGGGAAAAAGGGGTGTCTAACCATACTCTTGGCTGCTAGGAAAGGGGGTGTTTCATAGGGCAGCAATTTGAGAGCTGCCGAGATGATGGTTGATGAAGGAGCCCCCCCGACTTGTTCCCATCTGTTCTGTTTGTCTCCAGCCCTTTTTGCACCGCTGCTTTTGGAGGGGACTGTGCATGCTGGTGCCCCGAGTGCCATGGGATGTTGCGGCTGGCTTTGCTCTGGCCAGCTTGCTGAGCTCCCTTGTTGGGGCAGCTTATACCAGAGTCTTAAAGCTACTTGTAAAGGCAGCAGCTCTCTTGTTATTTTGGGTCGTTTGATGCAGTGGGGGCAGCAGGTTTTGCTCTGCCTGCACCCATAGCCCACCCTGGGGGCACTCATTTCCACCACACCCTAAATGAAGGGGCCAGGCTGAACCTACTCCTGGGTCAGACCCAATTTGTCCATGCAATTTTGGTTGAAGGTGCCTCAGTTTCCCCTCTGAAAAGCAGCAGCTAATACTTTTCCTTTGCCTGTTGCCTGCCCACCTTGTAACCTCCCGGGGAGACAGACCCTTCCTACAAACAGCGCATGCAGAGAAGGAATCCACATGCAACTAGACTGTTTTTTCTCTGCCCAGCCTGGTGCTGCCCAGCCAGCCCATCCTCCTTGCTGGTTGTCAACCCATGGCACGTGACATCCTCTCAGTACCCTGTATTTTTAGGTGCTTTTCACATCCCAGAGGGATCTGACCACTGCCAGATGGAAACCAGCTCTGTTCTCGGGGCCAGGCTGAGCAGCCTATCTACAGCAATTCGGATGCATTTCACAGTTTCTCCTTTCAGCGATCTAAAGTGCAGATGTGCGCTTCAGATTTGGAGAGAGACAAAACGGAAGGAAAAAGGTTAAGCAGCTCTGTGAGTCACTCCAATACACGACCTACTGTTGATTTAGAAGCCTACCTCGGCAGTAAATACAGAATAAAGTTCTCCAAACTGTTTAACCTTTTGTATTCTGGATAGCAAAACAAATAAATGAGAACAAAACATCCCTCCAGAGTCAGAAAAGCAACAAAGCTGGAAAACCCTGCAGTGGAGTTTAGTACCAAGAAAAAAAAGTGACTCAAAACAAGTGACCTAAAGAAGGTGGGAGGGGGGGAGCAAAAAAAGAAAGAGCAACAGACATGAAAGGCAAAGAGGCAGGCACACACATTAGTGAAGCAGATAACAAAGAGAGCAGGCTGTACTGCTCTCCGGGAACTGCTCCAGGCAGTACAAGGCAGCAAAGGCAAGCAACAGCTTTCCAAACAAGCTCAGGGAGGTTGCACAGCCACAACACAAAAAGCAAAACGCAACACAAAATGCAGCCTATATGCTGCTCAAGCCTATGGCAAGACTCTGGTTCAATGGGCACCAGCACCGACTTTGTGCAGGAGAATGGTTCGCACGCAGATACTCCCTGGGGTTGCACAGACTCAGCACATCCATTACAATCCCAAATTATTTATCCACAGGCAGTTTGGTTGCTGCTTCTCTGGAGCTAGAAGCGCCAGGCTGAAGGCAAAGGACATCCTGGCTGCATACCTGAGGAAGAGCTCAGTGCATAATTGCAAATGGGCATCACGTGCATATAGAGGAGAGTAGTTGTGGGAGAATTAGCTTTACCACAGGCAGGCAAGTCTTACTATGCAGGCAGAGCATGCAAGCTTCAGTGGTGGGGAAGCTGTGCAGAGGGCTGGCACTGAAGACCCTGATCATAGAGGCATCCTTAGCTTTGGAAACCCCTGTGAATTTTTGATGGCAGCTGAACCATACAAACCCCCTAGATCTTGTTGAATCATTTTTGTCTTCAAAGCACAGGGTGTAGCAGCGGAAGGAGAGCTTTCCCTGGGATTTGAGGCACTGAGTGGGAGTTGAGAGAAAGGCCAGCATCTGCTGATCTCAGGGTACCACCAGGAGAATACTGCACAAGGATCTCGAGGAGTTCACTTGGGCCAGAGCCATCCCGAGGTCTCCAGTTAAAGCAGAATCACTCAAAAGCCATGCAAAGTGACTGGGGGAGCCAAGGGGGCTTTAGAGTCCCAACAGTTGCACTGATTAAAAGGAAAAATGATGAGCAAGCATTTACAGTATAAATCAGACTTTCCTTAAATATTTAGGCATGCTTGAAATCAGCAGTGCTGTGGTTCATAAGCCACTAGAGATTTTGGGGATGCATTTAAAAAAAAGTCACCACTATGGTCAGCATACAGATGCAAAATTCAGGGCAGAGACAGAACTGCCTGCATAGTGCTGATGCATAATAATTCAGACTCAAACACCTTTTGGAATTGTTTCCCCACCACCACCTTCCTAGATCAGGGATGCAACACTCATCACTTCCATTTGTAGAATAGGGATAATGGCTGTTGAATGGAAGACTGCATTTATTTGTTAAAAATCACACCTGTACCTGGGAGCATCTCTCCACCTTGCTGTGAAGGCCCTCTTGTGTTTTTGCAGCTTTGAACAGCCTGTGTCCTTGATTCTTCCCCATTCCCAGGCAGTTGTCAGCCCCCCACGTCAGACATGAACCGAGACAGGATTTCAGAAACCATGCTTCAAGTTCTATTTGCTAGTTTTGAACTCTTCAAAAATAGTTTGTTCAAGTTTTTTCCACCTAAAGTCTGAATATAAGAAACAATCTATTAAAAATACAATTTTTGATTAACAAAGACATTAAATGCTCTGTTAATAGCATTTTAAAAAATTACATGGGACTTTAATAAAATACCAATAAAGCAGGGATAAAGCTAGACATCACAACAGCAGGAGAGGTTTCTGGTACAGGAACAAAAAGCAGAAAAGATCAAGATTTTTGTTTACAGATGCTGAGCCAGCAGTGTTCCCAAATTGTGGGTATTTTCAGATGCATTCCTGTACCTTTATCTGTTCCTTTCCCTCCCTTTGCTGTAGCTCCTAACACACTGGTATTTGCTTGCTACAGCTAGACACAGAACTGCAGGATTCTCCTCCATGCTGCAGCCCCTCCTGAGAATTAGGATGAGATCTTGGGAAGATGCACCTTTTTGCAGTGGAACTATAACAGATGATGCCTGGTGGTGGGAAAGAATTAGAGGCGATTTAAGCATCATCTTCCTCCAAGGCAGGACAAATCCACACTGGTTACATAGCACGAGAATTTCATGTAGCTTTTGAAGCCTTGTGCTAGGAAGAGCCTTAAGTGCAATCAGTGATATTATAGAGAGCTACCAGGAGCTCATGTGCTCTCACACATCTCCCTACCTTCTGCTGGTATGGAGCCCTACAGACAGCGAGAAGCCCAGAACTGGGAGAAGGCACAACACAAAGCTGAGGGAATCTCAGCCAGGACAGGGGTTCATCTCATGTGTTCTTATCTCAGCAGAGGCGAGGGATGGAGCACAAAGGGAGCTGAGGGAGAGGAAGGAACAGACCAGGAGAAGGAGCCCCAGAGATGAACAGTAGAGGAAAAGGGCCTTGGAGACCAGGGGGGAGGCATCAGGCAGAATGAGCAGCTTGGGCTGGGGTTATCACAAAGGGAGGCTGAGTCTGACCAGGCATCACGCTAACACAAGGAGCCTGTTTAGTCGAGATCTCCACTTTGCTCTGCAGACCACAGAGCACTGCACCACATGGATGTTGCAGGCATGATGACTGGGATGAAGAAGCAGCAGCCAGACCTGCCACAAGCATCAGGGTGGAGAAAGAGGCTGGAGGCAGAAAGACTCCCAGGAGCCTGCAACACCCTTTTCACACCTGCACATCCTTCAGGAGTACAAAAAAAACAGGAAAGGAGAAAAGATATAAACAGGGTTCCTAGAGAGTAGTTGCAGGGTACTTGGGAGGTTTCCCCACCTTCTTTCCCCCTCTGGTCCCAACCTTAGCCCCAAGCTGAGCTGAACCCCTACCAGCTTTCCCACAGGAGCAGCAGGTCCCCAGCTCCCATGGGCTGCCAAGCCTGGGCTATGTCAAAATTCACCCTGATGGTTTTGCAGTTCCCCACCAGGCAGAGAGCCAGTCTGTGTTGCTTGATCATGACTAACATGGTCTAACACCATTAAGTTGAAGCCTGATAAAACTATTTCACCCTCACTGTGTGCAAGTGCCCACTCCTCACCAGAGCACTGCATTTAAATTTGTCTTCAAACAGCCCAGACTACCTTCCTATGATCTGTTATGAGGGAAGTGATGGGGCCCGATGAACAGACTGGAGCAGAGACGTGAAGCCAAAGAGATTTAGAGCCTCTCCAGAGGCAAGATTATTATTTATTTATTTTAAAGAACCTAGGTTTCCTTAATCCTTTTTAGAACACCAGCCTACATTCATGTCAGAGTCTTTATCATTTAGTTGCTCTTTGAATCTTTTGAAAAAACTTGAGCCAGTAACATACAAGACCAACAGAAGTAGGAATAAAGCAATATTTTCAAGTTTGATGTATACAGTTGGAAGTCCAGGAGAAGACGCAAGCTGGTTCAGAACAGCCCCTACATGTCCTGCTACTGCAGTGGCCCAAACCACCTCCATGGACATTTCTGGTCCCTGGACGAGACCACAGCTCCCTTCCCTTAAAAGGCAGCCCTCAAACATCCCCTTGCCTCTCTTGTGCCTAGGAACAATCCTCAGCCAACACGATGAGTTGGCTGGGTCTCATCAGGTGATCCCCCGACCACACAGCAAGTCCCCCAAAAGCTAAGCATCTCATCCACAGCCCACATACAGGAAGATCTTGGAGACATGGAAAGGGGGAGCAACTCTAGAACAGATACGAAACACTGATTTCTGCGGTCAGAGCCTAGCTTGTGTAACCAGGCACAGTTCCACTGGAAGGAATCAACTCAGCTCCTTTCATCAACAGAGCATAGCTGGAAATAGTTTGGGCGGTTTAGTACTGGAGAAGTCCAAGAGCCCCATCCCCAGATTTGAGACCATAACCAGAAATGGAAGAGCCAAGTGAGGTGGTGGGATTGGAATAAGGACATCTCTAGAAGGAAAAGCAATGCCAACGGTTCTCCTTAGCCTCTGGAGCTGCTGTGATAGGGCACCCTCCAGCAGCTTTCTTACTCCAGCCCTACCTGATTTGGAGGCCAGCATGCAAACACTCAGAGATAAGCATAGATCCTTCCCTCGTACACACCAGGATGCTTTTGCAGCGTGCCCTGCCCTGGAAGGGGAAGCTCTGTGGTGCAATAACCCAGGAGAGTTTGCCAGAGAAGGACTGAGGGGCGGGAAGGGAAGAAGAAAGTATTTAATAACTCCCAAATCATTTTTAAAAATTCATTAGCTATTATTTCAGCTGCGTGACCTCCTGAAGGGACTTTCTAGAGGGCCAGATTATGCAGTCAACTAGAAACATAAATAAGTATGGAAAGGGCAGAGATCACTTTGCTCGGCCAAATCGTGTGGGATGTCAGGTTATGTTTCCTGTAGGGTGCATCCGTGCTCTTCCAGGAGACCAGTGTGGCCCAACAGCTCCCCCAGTCTGAGGACACCTCCCCAGCCGGCAGGCATGGCACAAGCAAATGAATTATTTTCATTTGGGGAGTGCTGATTTTCAAAGACTTCCTGCCAGTCCCGCAGGGACAGCAGCACGTTGCGTGGCTGCAAGGTTTCCAGCTGCGGATCAAGCAGGCTGCAGCTTCAGCCGTGCTGCAGAGGCCAGCTCGCAGCCAGGCACTCTGCTCCGGGTAAGGGTCCTTACCCTTCGAGCTGCAGCACTCATACCCAGGTAGGGGAAACTTGCGAGTTCCTTTTCATTTGCATTTCTTAACTCCTTCAAGGAAAAATGCACGTGCCCATGAGAACCAGCCAATCTTCGTTTCATTCACTCTCTTATTGATGTTGATTTAAATAACTGCTGGTTTCGGGGAGCCTTTAAGTTGAGGAAGTGCCAATCCTTAGAAACCTGTTTGCCTTTTAAGTGAGGATGTGGTAAGAAATACAGCTGGTCCCATTTGCTAGGAGCTGAGGATCAGGTGGAAGAGGAGGCTTTTTTCTGCAAGGTGTGATGTGTAAAACCAGAACCTCTTTGGCCATCAGTGATATACCTATGGTTGTGCTCCCTAATAAATGAACACCAGCTTCACAGTATTACATGCACACCAGTATTTACCAATACAGGCAAGTGCTGTACTATAGGTGCGTGCATGTGTAGGGGGAGTATGCAGCATACGTATAGATATGATAAGACACTTCATCATGCCTTATGGCACCTCAAGTGCCTGAATAAAAGTAGCAACCAGAAATTTGAAAAGAAAATAAAGGCATTTTTAACCACTAAAAAGCACAGAGAACTGAAAAGTGCTTAAAGTCACTACAGACATCCTATACTCCTCCATACCTACAGTGTGTTTAAAGTCTAAATATGCTATCACAGATGATCTATGTATTGTGTGTAGCAGCATGCACACACAGTCCTCTGGACAGAAAGACTTCCCTATACCCTACCTGCAGGGAATTTGATTTCTTAACGAGCCTTTAAAGCTTCCATCTCAATCACTCAGGGTAACATCCAGCCTCCCTCATGCTTCACCGACATACACATGCAGATTTAACCTGGAGAATAAGAAACTAAAGGAAACATAGCTGATGTTGGCAGAACAGCAAAACATGTAAAACTCGATTGCATAGAGCAGAAAAGCTGTTCAGGATCAGCTGCAAACCCAGGCAGTCAGATGAGAAGCTCACCACCAGCAGCTTCTCATCAAGCCCCTGATTCACAGGAGCACAAGCTTAGGTCAGGCACATCCTAGGACAGCTTGTGAAATTCAGAGGGACAGCATTGCCAAAGCCAGAGCACAAAGTCTTTGTTTTGAACAGATGCAGAATGCTCCTCTTCCTCGCCCCCCCCCCCAAGGAGATTGCATCAGTACCACAGTAATACAGGTTATTAGCTCAGTGGGAACCTAGCAGAGTTCAGCCTCAAAGGTTCAAACAAGTCCAGCTTGCAGCTGGCAAACCTAAACAAGACCAGCCAGCTGGCGTTGAGCTGCGTCATCCACACTAATTTGGTTGAAAATGTTGACTTAACCCATTCATTTAATCACTGAAACCCGAAAAAACCTGACAACTGGAGACAAGGAAACACCATCTGCTTTTTGCAGAATGACAGACTAGAAAAGACCATGTAAACCAATTTTCCAGAGCCTTTTCTAGGCTTCTGTGTGCACGCTGCGTACAAATCCAGTTCTTGGTAGTCATTTGCTCGCCTGCTTTGATTCAGCAGAGCACATTGCACATCCTTAGTGCATGTGCTAAATCTCACTGGCATCAACAGAGCTAAGAGCATGCATTTAGACATTAGGCATGTGATTAAATACTTCAGCAAATGGAGACAAGCTAAAGGCATGCTGACTTTTTTGCTCCTTTAGCAGAGAGATTTCATCTTTGCATGTTTCTTCCTCCATGGGTTTGAACTTGCTGGAGCGAAACTGTTTGTTCTCCTTTGAAAAATAGCAGCAAGGGAGCAATCAACTTTGTTTTACCTCTCATGAAGCCATAGACTCTGGAAATATGATGAAAAACTGACATGAGATCTCTGAAGTAGACAGCTTATTTATAGGCAAGAAACACAAAGCAGCAATGTAGCTTATTTATAGGAAAGAAACAAAGCAGCAACACAGAAGGCTGGTAGACAGCACACAGAATACACCACCTTCTGTGTCTACTCCCAGGTCTGTCCACTGATGCACATAAAAAAAATTTTTATAAGTTGTTAGTTAGTCATTGCAGAGGAAATTAAAACCCTCAGGACGTTAGTTTATGGGAGCGCAGGCTCCTGGAGCAGAGCAGCGGGTTGGGCAGCTCACAGCACCATCCAGGCTGGAAATGCATTGCTAAAGAGGTTGTGAGTAAGATCATTCCCTCTCCTGCTTCCCGTCACTTGCTTGCCCGGCATCACCCACATAACGGTTTCAGGAAAAAGCCTGTAAAGCTGCAGCCAACCTCAAGCCCAGTTATAAGCCATGATGCTAGCCTGATGAGTCTTGGAAAAACTAATGAATCACGGTTGCTCAGAGCCCGGACAGGGACGGGTGGGTTACTGCGATCTCCTCAGCAGACCGTGCTCCCGAAATAGGATGGTGACATCAGAAACCACAAAAACAAAGATAAAATATTTCACCCATGACCAGCCCCAAGGCACATTCACAGCTGCTGCGTTTTTGCCCTCCTCACCAGAAAGCTCTGACATTACCTGAGCTAGGAGTCCACTCAGTAGCCACCAGCGCAGCCCGAGGGGCACAAGCAGAGCCCAAAGCCAACTCAGACAGTCAAGCTGTCAATCAACCAGAGCCAGCCAAGAGGTTTGAAGCAAATCAGATGAGTCCATACGGAAGCATAGCGCATTCAAACAAAACAGCCCTCCGCAGACTCCAAAACCCCTTCTAGCCATGCCAGTAACCTACCCACTGCCACTTGTCCTGCAAAGGTCCCCTGATGCAAAGCTGTGTTGAGCACCCCCAGGCAGCAGAGAACCAGCCTCGGGGATGGGCTGGCAGAGAGATAGGAGAAGTCAGAGGGGTGGCTGGGCTGCTTATAAACACCGAGGCGGGGGAGGAGGGGGCTCATTAAGCTAAAGAGCAACACCTGGGTGAAAGGACTCAGGCTGAAATCTAGAGGGCTGATTTTAAGCTTGGGCAATGCCGTATGCGTGGAAAGCAAAAGCGGTAAAGTTTACCAGGAGGGTTGTACAGTGCAGTACTTGCAGTGAAGGCTGGGGTGAGGGGCCCAGGAGAGATGCAGGACCCAGGATGGCTCTTTCCAAGCTTGTGTCCATGTTAACATTGCTGCCAGACCATCAAAGACTGAAAGAGCCTCTGGGCACTAGCAGATAATGAACACAAAGCAAGCCATGGTCTATCAGCACACTTACTCAAAGTCACTATTGCTGTTCCCAGCGTTAGCATCAGTCGCGTACAGGGTGCCCAAAGGGCGAATGCAGCTGAGCTGCTGTGCTCCTGTCCCGAGCTGTGCTCGCCCCAGCCCCGCACATCAGCTGGTGGCTGTCTCTGAAGCACAGCGTGGTTAACATCACTGGCACGTGCCGGAGTGCCTCACTCAATGCCAAGTACTTCTTACCCTGGTGGGACTGTTTGGCGTATAAAAATGTAACTCCCTCCGCATGAGGGCAACACCCTGTAACCCCACGTATTTTAAAGAGTTGGACTATTCTTGCCATAAAAAAAGATCAGAGTAGCTTTATTGACTGCAGTGGAGTTAAGCCGGTTTATTCCAAGTGAGAATTTGGCCCCTTGACTTCAATGAAGCCGTGTTGATTAATCCCAGATGGAGACCTGGCCTGGTACAACCCCCTTTGAAAGTCCTGGGAGATTAGTAACACGTAGGCTGAATCACCACTGTTACTCAGAGCCTGGGTGGTTATCGCAAACCTGCACCTGCCGCCGCCTGAAACGCTGCCGGGCTGGGGCTCAGCAACTGCCATCACCGACTTCAGGGACCGGGGTGTGGTGAGCCAGGGCACATTCTTCAAACGCTGCCTCATGCTAGGGGGGAGATGCCAAAGTAGCGCCCTTTCCTCCGCAAACAGCTGGGAACGTCACCCAGGATGCGAGTCCCGGCTCTGCCAGAACCCGGGCAGGGTGCCATTGAGCATGTTGGGCAAGGAGAGAGGGCAACCCTGCTTCTTTGCATTAAGGGCTTTTCGTGATGCTCTGTAAAGATCTGGGAGTGTAAAAATTGAGGATTAAACCCCCCAAGTTTCAGGGATCTGCCACGGCATCTGTTTGCCAGTTTTGAAGACCAAACACAACTTCAAGCAGCAAAGGGAAAACTTTCTTCCCTGCTCCAAATGCAACAACCCCAGGGTCTTTTTTCGGTAATCACCTCCAAGTTCCTCTCAGGGCAGGTAAAGGTTTGCTTCCCAGTATTACAGGCGCAAGTGCCATACTCTTTGCAGGGAAGGAATCCACTGAAAATTAAAATCGCTTGACTTTCACAGCAGTTCGTCTACACAAGCACACACCCACACATGTGTGTGCCTGTAGAGAAGACGGTAAAGCTGTGCCATGTGGAGAAACACCAGAATAAACCCATTCAAAGGTGGGTGTTGGTGGGTTTTTGAGTCTCAGGTGGTAAAAATGCAGAGTGGACGGTATGTAGCCCATCTCCCCAGCACATCAAGCATGCAGAGGCGTTATTCCTGGCTATAGGACACCGATGTCTCTCCCCACATGGCTGGCTGGCGTTCCCCCTTTGTTTGCTTTGAGGTTGCATTGCGCAGGTCAAGGTGACAGCAAAAGGGCTCGGCATTGCGTGCAGAGGAGGCACGGCATCGCCGTCAGGAGGAAAGAAATGCCTAAGCTTGCAGTTCCCTCACCCCAGCTCTGCCTTCCAAGCGTTTCTGAAGTCAGGCATCTGGAGCGTGATGTAATCTGAAGATTGATCAGCAGCAGCACACGTACAGCTGCACACATCTGGCCTACAGGTGTTTCAGCTGCTATTTGTCAGTGACTGTATCGAACATTTAAAAGCACCCCGAGTTTGTAAGGCAATCATACCTGTCCCATGGATTGTTCACAGAAGTCCACGAAATGCCATTGATTTTATGCAAACTGTCTCTGCTTTTTAGTGGGTGGCCTCAGGCTTTTTTGGGGTTTTGTTTGGGTTTTTTTTCTAAGTAAGGAGTTTAAACCATGGATGCTTTTAAAGAAGGGATTTTGTTGTTGTTATTAATTCCATTGGCATTAATCTGTGTGGTTGAGTCAGTCATAATGGATGGCCGCTATCATTCACGTGCTGATTTACTCTTAGGAGTCAACTTTATTACGGAGTCTTTGTGCTGCAGTGATGAGAAAAAGCAGAGGCTGTTCCTCCTTGTGCTCAGCTATGTACAGGTACAGAAAGACTTACTCCCAAAGTACCTAATCTAAACAGGGGAGGGACAGGTAAAGTGGGGAAATGGGTTGGAGAGGTCTCATCCCTGGGGTAGGACCTGCTGGTGCCTAGTCCCAGAGGCAGAGAACGCTGCTTGTCGCTTCCTGCGGGGATGCTGCCTCTCGTGCGGTTTGCAAACCGCAGCTGAATCCATGTTGCACACAGGAAAAATAAGGAGAGCAGGGAAACGGCTGGCTGAGCAGGCCAGGCCGAAAGAGTTCCCTTGGAAAAAGAATAAAGCTGCAGATGTATATATTTATTTTTAGAGGTGTTTTTCCTAGGATTTGTATTATTTTGGCAGGAATGCAACAGGGAGGAGAAAAGGTTTCCCTTTGTCCAATACTCTTTGCTATTCTTAAATGGGGTGGAGGCAGCAGGGTATTTTACAGCCCATCCCATATCTCAGTTGTGTTTCTCCCTGTAGAGATGTACAGGGACCAGAGACACATTTCGCACTGACTGCCAGCATTGTCAGAGCATGCTGCACACCCTGCTGCAAGCAGCACCCGCTGCCCCACGCCACCATCTTCACATATTCCCAGCAAGGAAGACCTATGTTTTTGTTGATGTTTTTCTCCCAGATAGTCTCAATCAACCTACGAAAACATGTTTGTCTCAAACACCCATGTATTTCATATTTCACTTTCCAAACTGCTTAGTGCAGCTTAAGCCTTAGCTTGCAAGCTGGATTCATGCAGGGTAAGATTTGCACATGGCTTTTGCCGTGAGCATCCCAGTGTATGGGCCATCTGTAGCAACTTTGCCCTCCTTACCTGACCTCTGCATAACACATTTCCATCGCTTTGGCACTGCTTTGGCTGTGCACTTCAGGCAGGGAGAACCAAGCGCCTGCCCAGAATTGCTTGTGGTCTGGCAGCTGGAGCTTGTATTGATCTGAGAAGCCCAGAGACTGCAGGATGGGTAGCTCACGAGGCAGAGGAAGACATGAAATTACTTCCCTTACCCTTGGCACAAGTGCCACCAGCTTCAGAGCCACTCTTAAAGGACATGACCGTGTCTGTGCTACCTCTCCTCCCCAAGCCCATATCTTTTACTTGAGCTGCCCAAGAAGAACATCTCATTCCCTGCTTTTTTCCCCTCTGCCTGCTCCTTTATTCCACACCTTTCTTGTGCAAAGCCAGGCTTGTGTGTGAGTGCCTCTGGGGAGGGGAGATGAGACCAAGGAAACCGCAATGGGCTTCCTCTGCTGCTCTGTCAGCCAGGAGGGCTGGTGGTGGCCGGCTCCCTCCTGTCCCTCTTTGCCCCCAGCTGCTGATTTCCCCTGGCCACGCGCCCTTTCATGGCTCAGGAGATGCTGCTGGTGTTCCCCCAGCGCTTGTTCTTCTGAGCCACCCACGAGGCAGCTGGGCAGAGCTGAGGACAGAGCTTAGATGGTCCTTTCAAATGTCGAAGCAGCTCTGCTTTTTCCTGCTCCAAGTGCTCATTAGCAGCTTCCGCCTTTGGGCAATTTCTAGCCGTGCTTTCAGTGATGTGCTGCCAAGATTTTAACAAGGGGCTCCCACAAACCTACCTCCTCCTCCTCCAGCTGCGACAAACCCCACTGCCCCGTAGAGGCCGATGCTCAGGCTGTGGAGGAGTGCAGGGCTGGGGGAAATGTTCCTTTGGGGCAGATCTTTCCTGTTTAAAGCTTTTTTTAAAAAAAAATATTTAATTTTCTGGCGAGGGAGGGACGCAGCACCTCAGAGCAAACATTACTTAACTGCCCGGAGGTTGCTGCAGAGAGGCAGGACATACCACAGGAACTCTGAGCATCCCAGAAGCAAAATGCTTCCTTGCAGAGTTCTCGCTTTTCCTCCCTACCGTGAGGCCAGCTCCAGGTGACTGATTTTATCTGAGCTGGGGCAACCACCTACAAGCCAAAATGCCAGAGCAGCAGCTTTCTGTAGGTTCTCCAGGGCCCCAAAGGGCAAGTTTTTCCATGGGAAGTTGTTGAGCCCACAAGCTTCTGTGTGTGATGGAGGCCACCTCAGCTTTCTGACATTGATGGGCATGGATAAGCTATGCCAATCCACATCAGGGCAGAGCTGGTTTCCCAGAGGAGCTCTGAGCTTGCAGGTATCTCACAGATCCAGGATGGGGCTGCACCAGCCCTCCAGTTTCTCTCTTTGGTGAGCACCTCTCTGTTCTTCTCAGGTGGAAAGGACCTGAAGCCCAAGGAAAGCCCAACATCTTGGTTATCAAGACCTAAGGAAAAATTGAGATCAGAGCACGCAGAGGTGTTAAACTTGTTTGTGAGGGTGGTAGTCTCCCTGGTGCTGGAGACACCTCTTCTGCTCCAGGCAGTGTAGCCTTGCTGAGGTACGCTTGAAACTGGAGGAAGGTGAAAGCTTGTTTTCCACCTTAATTATGAACTAGGTGCAAGATCAGCTGCTTGATACCAAGAGTAAAGTGTGTGTGGGTCAAAGCAGTCAACTAACTGCTGATTCATATGTTCCTAGATAAGCCCATAGATTATAGATTAATAAAGCAGTTTAAATACAGGCCATTCTGGTAAACACAGCAGTGTCAACTGCACTGCACCCATGCAAGCAAATGGTATCTCATGCACTTCTAAAATGTGAGTTTTCTACATTTTGATAATTTGTTTTTAATTTAAAAAAAAAATAATGGTGAAAAGGAAAGAAAAAATAAAGTGACAAATACATTGCAGCATTGTTAAGCTGGATTCAAGCATCTTACAGGTCTGGCAGCTCTTCCAGGACAGCATGGTCAGACACTTATTCCACAGATAGGTGGATAGGATAGGACAGGATAGGATAGGGTAGGATAGGATGGGATAGGATAGGATAGGATAATGCCTATTTAGATGGGTGGTCATGGGCAGCAATGAACCTTTCTGCAACAGAATGAGGGGTGAAAAAAAGAAGGATTTAAAGCAAGATTATTTAGTCATTTCAGTCAGTGCTGGCTGCTTGCTGACATCAGGCTTATTTTGAAAAAAATTGAATCAGTCCACTTCTGTCTGCTGTGGGTAGGTATTTAGGAGAGGAGCACTCGCAAGTACCCCAGATCTCTCTCGGCTGTGGGTGAGGAACCGTTTTTGGCAACCAGTCCCGTTCCCAGCCTCACGGGTGTGCTCCATCCTGCTCTGCTGGCCAGGATGAGGCACGGGCAGGAGGGACCAGGGCCACCGGCTCTCCCCTCGGTTCCTTTTTCTGGCGTTGCCTCTTTAGGAACTTTCACTGCCGCGATTTTTCCCTGACAGTGAGGTGTGAGCCAGCCATCGACCTCTCTCGACGGTGCACAGGATGGGCTGGGGAGACAGAAACAGTCTCAGAGGGAGGAGAAAAAGCTTCCTCCTCCATTTTCTTACGACACATCCCCATCAAACAGCTAGTTACGCTCCTGATAACAAACCAGGGATCTGCCGGACACAGGGAGGATGTTTTCCCTCAAAGCAGCCATGGGCAGATAAATCCTCCAAGGTCTGAAAATCCTGGGCTAAATTAGATTAGAGGCTTTCCTCTAGACAGTGAGGGCTACGTTTGGTGATAGCCTGGGGGGGACCTTCGGCTCAGGAATGAACAACTGTGAGGGATATGTTTTTAAATGGTTTCCCAGCTGTAAGATGCACATAATTGTGGCTTTCCTTCATCTGGGAGACTTCAAGAGCGGATGGTTGATAAGGGTTCATACCAGCAAAGACAGAAAAACACAAGCCAAGGTATCTGGTTTCAGTCTGTCCGTACCCACAGCATTAGATCTGATTTTGGCCCTCTCTCCCCCCCTGCATGTACACAATTATCTGAATTCCTTTCTCCGCTGCTTCCTCCCCTCTGAAGCCTTGCAGACCGGCCCTGCTGCCTTTTCCATTGCTTAAGGGACAGCCGTGCATTCGGACTCTCTCCTTTCCTGGCCCACGGAGGGGTCGGTGCCACAACCACAAGGACCAGCACTCCTTGGAGGGCAGGAAGCAACCACTAGGATGGATATTTAATCCCCATCCCCATCTTTTTAGCTTTTTGTGGTGGGAAAAACCCTAAAAATCAAGGGATTTCTGCTATTTTAAGGTGTCGTTCCTTTGTGCCTCGGTTTCCCCATTGTGTCTCACCTCTGTTGTTTGCCTCTGGTCATGTTCAGAAAGAGGTCCTCCAGCCCCTTGCATTGCAGCTGGGTATCCCCAGGGACTATTCCACAGGCAAGCACGGGGTGGTTTCCCAAGGCAAATGTGTGGGCAGCAAGCTAGATGCAGTCAAGGACACAACTGAAGCGTTGGTGTCCCACCTCATGCCGCTGCCGTCTTGTTTTTCCCCATCCAGGCACCCTGTTGTGGTGCGGTCCAACAGCGGAAGGGGGACCGTTTCCAAAATGCTGGTATGTGGAAACGGCTTTCCAAGTATGGCTCTCCATCCTTCCCAGGGATTGCCAAATGCTGGATTTTCCCTCAAGGGAGCGCAAGCGCTTACTTGCTCGCAAAGGTCCCACTGCTGCTAAGCAATATGGTATCTTTCCTAAAAAGTTGCATTTTTGCACCATCCACATCACAGAAATGTTTTCAATTTCACATATGCGCTGCTGTCCACTTTGGCTCTGGGGACAGCTGACAAGTGCATAAAATAATTCAAGAATATCCCTTTGGTAGAGATCCAGCCGATGCCTGCAGTGAGTCGGTTTACGTACGCTATATGCAGAACAGCATATCCCTTCTTCCTTTGACTTTGCTGTAAAAATACTTGAGCATACACTAAACCATGCATAAACACAAGCAAAACGTGCAGATAGCGTTTTCCCACCCTTAAACAGAACAAAGACTGTGTTTCCACAATCACACCTAAAGATTTAACCAATGCAGCTGAAATTCTCCATGTGTTTTAGTTTGGGTTTTAGCCTTTTGATGCAAGCTGAAAGTAGACACTTCAGCACAGGAATTGCAGAATTGAAAAGCCTTTGAAAAATTCCCCTGGCATCACTCTGACGACTCTTTCTGACATCTAGGTTTGACTGACACAGCAAAAGCTTCTCTACAAACTCGAGGAACAGGTGGGGCAGCCTTCAGCTGTGGAGAAATTGCTCTTGTTTTGTTCAGGTGAAGCAGGCAGAGAAAGGAGAGCATCAAGTGAAGAAGCTCCTTTGTAGGAGGACTCAGGGGGTTTGTGAGCACGGCAGGAGGGAGGTAAGGCTGTGTGCACAGCCTGCGCTTGGGCATACCTTAACTTCAGCTTGCTACGTGACACCAGGTGCTTCTGCGGGCAGCAGGAAGGCAAGAAGCATCCCACCTGCCAGGGTTAAGGAACTATGCTGGTTTCCTAAAGTTTGCCCAGGCACTCTGCTGGGAACACAAGTCACCTAATCTAGGTGGCAAATTTTGCCTATGTACATTCCAACTTGCTTGGAGTCCAGCTCCAAGCCCACTCCCGGCATCCACCACCTCACCTCCACCCTAGCACATCTCTGCTCCTTCACGGTGGCGGTGATAAAAGCCGAGCCAGAATAACTCCCCATCCTTCCTGCCTTAGGTCTGCTTCATATGGCTCACAGAAACACTCAGCCCATGCATAGTTGGAAGGCAATTTTGGGAGGCTCAGAACTAGGTCAAAACAAACTTAATTTCCTCCAGGTCCAGGTGGGACGTCGCTTTGCAAGCCGGGCGATTTGCACGCTGCCTTTCAGCTTTCCACCCGCTGCTGTCCCAGCCTCCAGCACACGGTCACGGGGAAGCCTTCAGCATTTTTGGAGCACGGCTGTTTTCCACTCTCCCCGTGCTCTGAAACAGCTGGACCGTTTTTACCCAGGCTCCAGAAAACAAAAACAATGACAAGAAAGAGGAATCACCGCTGGGCATGGAAATTTTTCAGCTCAAGTGGCGTAAGTTTCAGAAGGTTTCGAGCAGATAAAAAAAAAACACAGGAGGCTGGAAGGCAAAGCGTACAAAGCTGACCGTGGACATTCTGATTGATACATGCCATATGCTTTTTTAAAGCAGTCGTTCCCAAGGCAGCTGGGAGCGATGGTCCCTGGTTTGACCCAGGACCCAGGAATGAGCGGAGGAATGAGCAAGGTTAAGGGTGAACTGAGGGCATTTGGCTGTTGAGCACCTTGTGTAGGGACCCCTGCCCATGGTGGTAACAACCTCTGCCAGATTAGGTGATTTCTCGGTCCCCAGCAAGAGCCTCCTGGGTATCTCAGGCCTCTGCACTTCAAGCTGCCATGTAGGTCTTAATGACAGTCCCCTTGGCTGGCAAATCTGGCGTTGAGTTGGGTCACAGAGGTGGGGAGAGAGGAGCATGGGATGCTCGCAGGAGCCCAGGTCGCCTGCCATGGGTTGCATCTAGCCTGCTGTCTCGGTAGCCAGGCCAGACAGAGCTCTCTTGGCCAGGAGCAATCCAAATCCAGACTTTTGGCCTGAGAGTCAAGACGCTGAGATTTGTCCTCCCCTTCAGCTTGGCATTTCATAATCTAAAAAAGAACAACCCGATTTCTGGAGTTGCTTGCTTTGGCATTTCAAAAATTCACGCCAGCCCATGCTGACCTTTTCTCTCCGAAGGCACGGGGGCCGACACGTGCACCCCCAAGTCACGTTTTGCATTGTTCGTTGTTGTTTGTCCCTGTCCCCGTGCCTACGCGGCAGGATGCACGCAGCGCTGGTGCGGCAGGCGGGCGTACCGGGGGTATGACATAATGCAATAACCAAATTAGCTGCATTTATTTATTTTGAAAAAAATATTAAGGGCAGCTGCTACTTAGCGCCAACTGAAACATTTTATTGATTTTTCTAAAGCAGGAGTGTCCCCTTTTGTGTTGTATCCCAGCATTGCTGCAGCCCGGTGGTTGGACTATTCCAGAATAACTCATCTACATCACATTTTCCTCCTCTTGATAAATATATAGAGGCTCTCCAGCCCTGAAGGTACACACTGGGTAACAACTGGAGAGGTCAGTGCCTGACATGCTTGCTCTGCCCCATATTCTTCAGGTGTTACCTCCAAGCAGACCCAAGTCAACAGGCAACTTCTACCCCATTCAGCCTGCAGCATGCTCGTAACCTCTTACCAGCTGTTTTGCAGCACCTAGCATAATAAAGCCTTAATTAACAGCACAGACAAGGACCAGTGATAGCCAAAGTAGGCTTTCCTTGTACATTTCCTTACATTAATCCTTTCTGGTTATTCCCAGTTTGGAAGGATGAGTTTTGAGATGGTGGCGATCGGGATCTCCAACTAAGTTTGTTTGGCGCTTTCTCATGGGTTGGTTTAACATTTGCTTCCTCCGTGTGTGTTTGTTTCCTGGGGAGGAAGATCACGGAGCTCCTCTGTCACCCGCACCCAGCCACGCTGCTGGCTCTGCTTATACCCTGCCTCCTCACCCCTGGCAGCGCCACCGCTCACAGCAAGGCTGCCCCCCACTCCAAGCCCCCACAGCCTGCAAAAAAAACCAACCCTTGAATTTAATATCCCATTAAAATGAATGTTGTGGGGGTGCTTAAAGAGCAGGCGCAGTCTGAGGAGAAAGACTTCAAAGGAGGCAAAACAAGGCAGCAGGGATGGTGCCGAAGGCAGCAGAGCTGCTGCGACAACGCGGGCCGGGAGCACTGGGGCAGCCACACGTGGGGTCGGCGAGGAGCGTGCCCACTGCTGCCACGTGTAAGAAATTCGTTCTTGCAATTCAAACTCCTTTCAGCAAGGATGCTTGGTCAGAAACCACATGCCCTCCAGAGGTGCCTGAAGGGAGCATCGTCAGCCCACGAACAGTGTGCCCTGCACCAACCCACGGAATGGGGCTGGGGTCTCAGCTTTGACCCACACTGGTTTTTACTTCCCCAAGTTGAAGGGGAACGGGGGAGGAAACCATCTATAAACTCGTTTGGTGACTGCCACAATCAGTACCAGGTGGTTCGGGGTGTGTGCTGCACCACCTTGCCGCTCGCGCCCCTCATCTCCCCGCTCACTGCCTGACCCTGTCCCCAGCCCCAAACACGAGGCAAGAAGGTGGGCCAGCACTTTCTGGTATGGATTTTGGCTGGCCAAAACCCACATGGAGGGAGAAAGGTTGGGCCCCAGGAGGAGGACCATTTTTTTACATTCCCAACTTGAAAAGAAGTTGAAAAATCATCCTAAAAAAAACCACAAACCAAACAAAAAAACCCCAAACCAACCAAAACAAACACCAAAACAAAACGCAACAAACAAACTCAAAACAGTTTTGCTGCATTTCCTATTTCCTTTGCACTCTTGGTCATGTTATGGAAATTAATTCAATCCCTTTGTAACCCAAACCGCCCTAATCCTATATAAGCAAAGACCTTGGGGACCTGTTGCAAAATTTCCTGCAACGAGGGCTGTGCTCTTGCTGCCACCTTACATCAACCCAGCAGCTCTCAGCTCTTGTTTCTGGGCTGTGCTCTTGGGCTGGAGAATGCTCCTTATGTGGCTGGGAAATGCTCCTAAAGCAAGGAAAAAATAGAGCAGCGAGCCCCCAGTTCACTGTCCAGAGGACACTGCGTTAGGTCTGCAATACACCAATGCATAACAACTGTACTCTGTGTTACAAGCTGCAGCGTAAGAGAAACACTTGGAAAGTACGTTCAGCTGAGAGCTTCACCATGCATGTATCATCTCTCGGTCCCAGCACTATAATCACGCACTGTTATACTACAGTATTATACCCTTCAGCTATACCTTGGGGAATCATAAGGTGCCTTACGGGCACCAGTGGATTAGAAACCACAAGCACTGTAAGAGACAAAAGGATGTACTTCAATTTCCCAACCAGGGAAACTGAGGCACATGCAGGGGTGAACAATTACATGGCAAACCTGTGCATGAGCCGGAATTAAAACCAAGCTCTGCAAAGTCCTGCTGTGCTACCACGTCACCTTAAAGCCAGGAAGGAATTCTGCTCCCTCCCTGTGATATCTGCTGTGGGCTTGGCTGATTCTTTTAAGAATAAGTCCCATAGAACCATCCCTCGTCATCCAGCAGCCGTAGGAAGCCTGCGGCCCTTCCTGCAGGAGCGTTAGGGAGCCTCGGCGGGTCCGGCTCGGGGGGCTGCATCCGACGGGTGCCACAGGAGCAGCCAGCAGCTGAGTGCCTTGGCAGGCTTTGACAAACACCTTTCTGAGTGCCTCTGGGATCAAAGGATTATAAACATGAAGCACGACCTTGGGAAGGTCCATTAGAGCACAAAATCGGTATGGGAAACTTCTCCATAATTTAAGAGGGGAGAGAGCCAGAAGGGCCCCATAGACTCATTTCATAGCTCCTGAAGGCAAGCGGGGCTGTGCTTCCCCTTCTGGTGATCAGAGCCAGCCCTCCTGGGGGCCCAGGCACAAGGCACTGGGCTAACTGGGACACGTCAAGATGGGCTTTGCAGAAACAAGGGGCAGGAGGAGGCAGCCACCACAAAGAGTCTGCAGCAGTGGTGTGGCAGCACTGGCTAGGAAGGGAGGAAAGACCATCCCACAGGTTTTTGGGGGTATTATCCCACTTCCTCAGCCAGGAGCTGATCCTCCTTCACCCTGCAAGACCCAAATTACAGCGAGCGAGGACCAGGTTTCTAAGATGAGGGTCACAAGGCAGATTCAGAGTACAATTTCTCCAGTATACATAGCACTCTTAAGCAAAGTGAGAAGCTGCTGAACTCTCCTCACCTTATCAAGCTCCATGTGGGATGCTAGCAGGTTTTTTTTTTAGTACAGTACTCCTCTATTTGAGTGACCTGGAGAGGGTAAGTGAGGGGGAACTGGTTGGGTGCAGACATCACACATCTCATCGTCACTTCTCTGCCTGCAGTGGACACGTTTCCACACATCCCACCACCCAAGCCTGTCCCTCATGCAACAAGCAGATGTCCACCTCCTGTTACCATTGATGTGTTTTTAAAATTTCCACTTGGAGCCAGATTTTCAAAACCAGTCAACATCCAACATCCCAAAGGTCCAGAGAAGAAGAAACAGATGTAATAGGTTTCTCATCTTGTGTACTTCTTTCCTTCTCTCGTGCTGACAGATTGGCTCTGCGGATTAGCGGGTTTTACTCTTTGATGGGGATCTTATATGGAATATGTGGTAAGAACAAGCAGCAAAATGTTACATGACATGAACTGAAACACAAATACATGTCAAGATGGGGAGAATAGCCCCTTCATGGCCAGATATAGCATCTCCCTTTGGGTGACCTCTATATCTGGTCATAATATTGCTCCATCGGCTGAGACAGGCTGCTTTAGCATGTGGTGAACGAGCACAGAAAACAGCAGTGGAAATGGCTTACCAGATCATCTGGTCATGGCAGGGCTGATAACCAGGTATTAGCCAAGCGATGGCTGAGCAGCAGCCACATCTGCCTGCCGTGACTCTGGTCCTGGTGCCCTGTGTGGGATGGGCAAGGACGGGTTAAGCCCTGGGAGCATGGCAGGGGACCTGGCAGAGCCATGCCAGAGCCCTGGGCCACTGCAGCGCTGCTGTCCACAGGGTAGACCACACTCATGCACCTCATTGTAATGGGGAAGCAAAGTTAGCACTGAGATGCTGTGAAATTCCCATTTTTCCAGTTGGCTGGAGCCAAAAGAGCTCCTGGAAACTGCAAAAAAAAAAACCCCAACCAAAACAGTGACAATGAGACCAGCAGCAGCAGCCAGAGCAGAGCATTTTACCTGGGGTTAAAGACATTGGCTTGCAAATCACCAGCTTTGCTCTAAGAGCAGCTTTGTGCTGACCTCTCCAGTCTTGGCTGGGATTTAAAAAATCAGTGGAAACAGATCAGCTCAGTATTGCTTTCTACCTGGTTTCACCTTGTTTTACATGGCAGCCAGGTTCAGAGATGAACAGGGCACAGCGATACCTTGTCTAGCTGGCAGCGAGCATCCTCCACCCCTTCTGCTTGCTGGGGAAAATAAAAAAAAAAACCCAAAACCAAAAGACAATCGGAAAATCACTCCATGATGTCTTCCTCCACCCCTGCATTTCATTTTCCTTTCCTGAGTCCCTCCCAGGCCAGGGCTGCCGCAACACTGGTGTTAGGGAAGGGCCAGCCTCTCATCTGTCAGACGTGCATGTACACGAGCCACCGCCGCTCGCACACACCCAGCAGTTCAGCTTTTCTAAGTGGTCCTGGGCAGCTTGTCAAGCCCCAAGCTCATCTGCAGAATGTGGTTGTAATTAGGTAATTAATAACTTTGAGAAGGAAAGGAAAGGAAATAAGCTAAATGGAAGCTTTCCTTAGTGGGAGGAAATAATTATATCTGCTTTTTGATATATGAGCTGAGGTGGCTTTCTGTTCTGAAGGCAGAAACAGCATCGTGCCTGCAAAGCCACCCCTCCCCCAGGTTAGATTGGATCTCTCATGGGCACTGCTGGGTCACAGAGTTTGTCTCACCAGCCCACAAATGAGCAGCAGCAGGTTGTTGCAGATCAGAGCAAACCCCGCAGGCGACAGTGCTCCCCAACATGTTGCTGAATCCTGTCACATCCCGATAAATGGAGCAGAGAAGAGCCGATATGCAGGGCTGGGTCACCAGGAACCACATGGGAAACAGGAGTTTAGCACAGCTCCTCAGGGCTGGAGATGCTGCTGTCAGCATATGGACTTTTCGATGGTTGCATTGCTCCTGCCTATGGATTTATCATTTCACAGTGCAATGCAAAAAAAGGCTGTGACATTACCAGCCTCTGGACTTAGGCTATACATCCAAAAGTCAAAGGAATTCTTAAGCTTAAGCTGATTTGTTGTTGTTGTTGGTTTTGGATGTGCTTTGATATTGCCTAAACGTGTTACCCCAGGATGGACGGAAAACATATTCAGTTCCAGCAGGGTTTGCCTGATTTTACAGGAGGAGCCACTGTGGATGGAGTTTCTAAAGCCCATCTCGAAAGCCTGAGCATCCCATCTCCCTGTTTCGCTTGCTTAAGGGGCGGTGAGGGCCGCTCCTGATGCATCGGATCTTGCCCAGATGCTGGATTAACCATGTGGCTCCACGCTGCTGGGACCAAGGGCAGGCTTCAGCACGTGGTCACAGGTGTTGGTGAATCACAGCCTTGATTCGTAGGGGAAAAGAACTTATCAAACATATCTCAGAAAGATGTCCTGTATTCAATGTATTTATTTTTCTTTTCTTTCTTTCTTTTTTCTTTTTTTCTTCTTCTCTCCAGACTGTCCAGTGTCTGAGACTGAAGTGGAATTGGGATATATCCAAGTTTGTAGCTTCTGAAACCTTAACAACCTCAAGTAAACTGGTCCAAAAGACCCCTCTTGACCTCCCTCGCTCTGAACTCTTGCGGAGCACTTAGACTGAACAGAAAACAGCACCAAAGCTAACGGTCTGAAACTTTGCAACATCTCTCCCCAAGCGACTGACCAAAGAGAAAAGAGAAGCAACATTCCTGGTTGTTCGTTATTGTTGGGTTTTGTATCTGTCTGTCTGTGTGTTTGGTCTTATTTCAGATTTATTTTTTTTTCTGAAAAATCTTAATTCAGGAATACATTTATGAGAAATCTTTGGGTTCGGATTTTGCTTCCCCTTAGCTGTATTCTTTTGTGTGTGTGTGCGTGTGTGTGTGTGTGTATTTTTTAAAGTTCAAAACCTGATTTCTTGTAGAGTAACATCAAAACTGGACCAAGGCTCTCAGAAAAAAAAAATAAGAAGAAAAAAGCCCACCATGTCCCCAGCTCCCTGCATGATTTGTTTCAAGTACAGCCTGGATTACAAACCGCCCTCCACACTCTACTGCTCTTCCTTATTGCTCCATGATTTGCTACCGCTCACCCCCTCCCTCCCCAACTTTTTTTTTTTTTCATTTTCTGTTCTAGTGTATATGTTGCTTATTTGTTTTATTTATTGAGATATTTTTAACGAGCTAAGAGACTGCAATGTCGCTGTGTATACTGCTTCTCTTGCCAATAAAAATAAAGATGTCATGCAGCTACTGCGGGTGTGAGATTTACATTCTTGCCTGCACGGCTCCAAGCAGAAGCTGAGCCGCTTCCTTGCACCCCGCAATGTTTCGACACTCACCGGTTTGGCTAAAAGCTGTTTCCCAGGTAGTGAGCGATGGGGTGCAGAAGGTATGAGCATCACTTGTCCGGGCTGATGTCTGCCTGCATGTACCAGGAGTAGTTGGTGATTTACTTGCACCCTGGCAAAGCAGGTTTGCTCAGGCTGCAGCACCATGGTCTCCAGTGCACCACTCGAGTAGCTTCTGCTGTCAGCAGAGCCTTTATTAAGCAAAATCCAACAAATCTCAGTATGCATCAGACCCACCGGTCTGCACGCTTGCCTTCCCCTAGAGTAATGAGTTGGTCTCCCTCATGCTTGCCGGTGGGAATGCGAAGGGCAAGCACTTCTCAACGAGAAGAGGGGCTGCACGCTGCTGTGCAAGGTGCTGCACGAGCACACCATGATGGAAAAGCTGTGCCCATGACCCAGAGAGGCCTTTGCATATAGTGCCCAGAAGAGATGCATAACCCACAACAGCCAGCTGCACTACAGAAACGGTCACCCAGAGCCGCTGATCTGCTCCTCCTTCCCTCTTACCTTCCACCCTGCGAGCAAACACTGGTGGGCTTCGTTAGTGCTCACTCACCTTCCTCCTCCGCCTTGCAGAGCCCCATCAGACACTTGGTCCCCATCAGACACACTGAAGCCAGGCTTCAATTTCCAGGTCATACATAACATGTTTAAAAATAATTAATAAGAAAACCACCAGTTTTAAAAATTACTTTAAAGAACAATCATGGATCTGGAAACATGGGTCTAAATTATCCCAAATGACCTTTTGCTCTCACACCCTTTCCTTGCTGGATTAACAACATTAATTAGCTTGAGAGCATCTGTGCTGCAATAGCGAGGTGACAGAGAGAGATTGATTAAAGGGCAGGTCTAAGGCACAGGCGGTTTGGAAGCCTCAGCATTCATTGTTGGGATTATCAACTTTGCAAAGCAAGAGGCAAACCAGATCTTTGTAAGAAAGATCTGCTCAGAAATTGGCAGGGAGTGATGTACTGGGAGAGACGGGGGAGAAAAGATGGTGAAGGATAATTGACTCTGGGGAAAAAAAACAAACCCAACAATGCTGTGGTGTCTAGAGCCATTAAAAAATAAATCATGTCATTCCATCTAAACTAACTTCAGAGAAAAACATTTTAGCATGCCAAATCAAGAACATACATGTGTGTATCAGATGCATTAATTGCCTGATAAGTTTCAGAGCTTGAACATCAAATGTTTATTTTAAAACAAGTGCAGTTGCATAGAGTAAAATATATCACATCCATTAGAAGCTCTTACTTTCTTAAAAGTAAATGACATCTCAGTCTGGACTTTTGGTACCAGCAGAGCCAAAAATGCCATTTAAGAAGGTGAACTTAACAGATGTCACAAGATGCAGCATGTCACACAGCAAACGGGATTATTCTTTTTTCCCCAGGGTATGTGCGTTTGTGTGTTAGTTAGTGCAACTTTGTGAATCTTTAATGATGCTCCAGATTGCGTCAAACTGATTTCACCATAAGGAATGACATTTCTCCATGCCTGGCCACCTAAATTCGACTTCAGCTTTATTAAAGGCTTGTCAGAAGAGCCTGTTGTGCAGCTCCACTCTCCCAGGACATGAGCAGGACCAGGAGGAGATGGTCAGACCTTCCCAAGCAGTTGCCACCATAGCTGCTATCTGCCTGCCTTCATGCTACACGGGGTCTCCAAGCTGCTGAACCCCACACTCCCATACCATGCATTCAAGGACCTGTCACGGTAGATCAAAGCATTTGACCTCTCTCTCTGCAAAGTGCACTAGCAACTACTAGTGAAAATAAATGCTCACCAGCACTCACGGGTACCTCTTCCATGAATTCTGGGGGTTAGCCCAGGCTCCTGTGGGTGAATGGCCTGGGAGAGGTAAATTTGGAGCCCAGAGGTATGCTGTGACATTTTTTTTTTTCAGGCAGAAAAAGTAATAACTGTAAAATCTGCTCAGGCCAGCCAGCGAACAGCCGTGCCCTGGGGCTCGGATGAGTGGTTTCAGTTCCTGAGGGAAGCACTAAGGCTATCAAACACTCCAAAAAGTCCTGACAATTTGAGAGCTGCAAACTCTCCGGATAACAGATTTTTAACAGAAAAAAAACATTTGAATTGATGAATAGAAAGACACGTGTTTCAATCAGCTGCTGAAAAGGCTTTTCATCTTGTGCGAGTTCGTCTTACACGAGCTGCAGCCCGCAGCCGGTGATGTGGGTCAGTTAGGAAGAAGCTGAAGTAAAAGGTAAGACTCAGACCCTAAAACTGCAGCTGTGTTGTCATGCACAGGACATAACATAGATATATTTGCTTTTCTTTTTCATACGTAGGAGTTTTATATAATAATAATACTAATATAATAGCATTTATCACACCGTTCACCCAAATTCCCAAGGGGATTAAATGAATCCTTCCCAATCCCACCCCTGCATGAAACCTCAGTGCCCTGTGAGAGATGATGAGATGTGCCCAAGGGCAGGGACAGACTGTCTTGTGCAAAAGAGAATGCAACAAAAAGAAACCCTTAATGCAGCAGGCTTAGTTGCAAGCGATAGCTCCCAACAACAGGGTTGCTCCTCCGTGGCGGCACGCACGCACACGCGGAGCCTGGCTAAATACTGGTCCTGGACCATTTAGTCTCTGCATACGTGAAAGGCTACAGAAAGCACCCAGGGCATGCTATTTTGTGCAGGGGTCCAGCTAACAAAACAAAATATTCACTGAAAAGAAGCGAGGCACTGAGGTAGTGATGTAAAGCATACCGATACCTTTATATTTTTTAGGGTTTTTTTACTCGATTCCAGCTCTACTTAACACCACCAAACCCCTCTATTTTCAAAACAGGGGGGAAAAGTCTTCAGCTGCCACTCACATTTTCAGCTAAAGTCCTTGATACAGACCAAATGAAAAAATAATTAAAACCTCCCACCCTAAAATGAACAAATCCAAACCCCAAGTCCCATCCCTTGGGATCTCTTTTCTCCCTGGCCTCCCCCAAGGCCACCCCCTTTTCATGCAACTGGGGGACGCTAACAGCAAGGAGGGACTGGGGAAGGGGGAACCACTGAAAATTTTTCCCAGTGATGCTTGTAAACTTGGAGCCCTCGCTTTGGCTGGGACCACCCAGGCACCATTCCTGGGATGGCAAATTCAGCCCCCCTGGAAGAGTGACAGCAAAGAGAGGTCTATGTTGGTTAGCATCATCTCAGCGCTGAGACCTCGGCTAGGGGAGCTTGCATCCCACCCAAACCTGGGAGAGGAGGGAGCCCCTGAGCCTTCAGGACACCTACGTGCAGTCAGCTGTATGATCAGGACAATGATAAATCTTCTATTTACTGCTGTTATGAAGCGTAGTGACAAAGTGGCCTTTATCAGGTCTTTTATCACGATAAAAATTGTACCCAGAAATCACAAGTGATGTGAAAGATTTTTGCTGAAACTAATCTTGTGTGTCACCTGGCCAGGCTTGAGGAGCAAAGCATTGCAGGTAGTCATCTCCCATAGGGCACAACCCTCGTTCCAGTACGGATGTGGCCTCCATCCGTTCTGCCCAGCTTTGCTCACAGCATTGACCAGAAACGCCCTCAGGTGTTTTGAATGAGGGCTCTGTTCACTGCTGGATTCATCCAAACATGGGTCTCAAAAGCCACGGATGGCTTCTGGATGCCTGGAGTTTGGAGATCCCTTCCAAAGTGCTCACTGAGAGGAGAGGTTGCAACTACAGTTACCAAGAAGCAATGCCCACCACCCCAAGAAAGCTTCACCAGGGTTTTCCTGGGGCTGGGTGCTGAGCCCCACCTGGCCAACATGCACAGTGGTTGGGGAGGAGCAGACCCTTCGGGCCCTTCTCCATCTTCTCCAAGCAGGCAAAACCCCTGTCAGCAGCTGCTTCAGCAGCAAGCAGATGGGCTGCCGGGAGCCACCAAAGGCAAAAGGAGATGTCAAGCCCAGCAGGATACCCTCTTCCACAACCCATCCCTTCCTCACTCGGGCAAGCTCTCTTCACAATGCATTAAAAATGGTGAGTTTCTGTCTCACCCTTAACCCTTTCTCCCCCTTCTAGCACCAAATCAGTAGCCAAAAGCTGGTCACCCCAAGACGAAGCAAATGCCCTACATACCAGCACTTCACCCATGTTTTAATGGAATAATTCAAGCCGATGTAGGGTTTTGAGCTGTATCTCGATGCTTTTTGTGGTTTCGATGCCATTCCACTTGCCTTTGTAGTCTCAGAATTTGTTTTGAGCATGGTAAAGTGCACTCAGCCCTTTTATGATTTCCTGTCTTGTTTCAGAGCCCTGCACTGAAAGACTTTAGTTGCCTCCTAAATCTTTTTCCAGAACTCTCCTGTCACTTTAAATATTGGCCAGCATTTTGTTAGCTTCAAGACTTTGAAATAATATCAAAGTAAACCTCAAAGGAAAATAACGCAGTAAAGAGTTAGGTTGGAGCTTAATTCATATTTAAATAAAGATCTTTCACTTCAGCTTGGGTTACTGTGTAAAATAACTGGGAGCAAATGGAGCTTTTAAAGTCCTTATTCCCCCGGGGGGTCTATTTTGAAATGATCGGTAAGCCTACCAGGCAGCAGAATGAAATTGCCTTCCCATGAAAAATTCCTTACCGTTGGGAAGAAAAAAACCTTGAAGTTCTCCAGAATCAAGATGGACTTTTTTCCTCCCTCCCCTCCTGATCTGTGATCCCGGAGGACGTTTGCAAATGGTGCTCTCTCTCCCTGCAGGCAGACAGGAGCGTTGTCAAAGCCTTTGCAGAAGGAAACAAGGAGCTAGGGACGCATTTGCAAGTCAAAACATAGATTTTTCTTTCTGGGTTTTTTTTTTTTTTTGTTGTTGTTGTTTTTTGTTTTTTTCTCCTGGGGTGGAACCGCACATTTTCTAAGATGCAAACAGGAGATATCCCCCTTTCCCCCTCCCAGACTGCTAGTTTGCAGGGAAGAAGGAAGGAACCAGGGGCTGGTTTCCAGCGAACCTTAGCACCTGACAGGGATTTGTACCAGACCACAAGGGCAGATTTGCAGGCTGACCGCGCAGCGCAGGTATGTTTGCAAAAGCAGCCAAGCACACAGCTCTCCTTGACTTTATCAGGGGATCTCCTTTGAAATCTGCCTTTAAGCTTCACATCCTGCTGCAGCGCGGAGCAGAAGCAGTGATGGATTTTGCCTTCCACATACCCTCTGCTTTTATTTCTTATTTCCTATTCAAGCCCCAGGAACAGTGGGCGGGAGGGACAGCTTTTGTGAACGCCAGCAACTCCGGATCTGCCAAAACCCAAAACAAAGGCTGTGAGAAAAATATTTCTGCAGGAAGCATTTGCTGAAACATGATTCATTTCTTTAAGATAAGTCATATTTCCTCCAGCCAACACTTACAAAAGGGTTAGCCTCCCTTATCCGTGCTCCAGCCTGGATGATGAATACGGCCAGAGCATGTGCTTCCAGTTGAGCCTTTGCAATGCTGGTGTGCTCACACCGCGCTCGACGCGTGGCATGCTGGCGTAAGTCTGCTCTCATGCAAAGGTAGTTTGAGGCTGAGGACTTGCCTGGTTTGCTCTGGGTTTTTCCTTATTGTCAGTGTCATGTCCTCCCCCTGTAGCAAGTCACGCTGCTGAAGGGGACTCTCCCCCCCAGCTTCACACCACCACTTCAAGCAGCATTGTTTTCAACCCGGGTCGGACATCCCTGCCTTGGTCGCTGCGGCTTTTTCACCAGCTACTAGAAACAATGGGCTCAGTGGGTCATTCGCAGTTCATCACGTCTTTCAGTTGTCCGGGTAGTTATTGGAAAAAAACATTCCTGTTTTGCACATGGCCACAAGATACGTAATGAAATTTCCTAACATCCCTTATTTCAGAAACCTCTTTCAAGAGCGGCCTGCCAGACTGCAGCTTGCTTTCCCAAATTAGTGATCTGGTGGAAACTCAGCAGGAACTGGGCGAGGGACCAGCTGGCATGGCCTGGGCGACGCGCGAGACAGCAGCTCGCAGAGCGCCACGGGAGGTCGGGACTTGTGCCACCATGCCCCGTCCCACCAGGGTCTGGCACCAGGGCTCAGCTCCAGTACCTGCACCGCTGGGTTTTTGGACCTTGACTCCCGTCTTCCAGCAGCCCTTTGCTTCCTCACTCATGGCATGAGGAGCTGGCTGAGCATCTTCTTCCTTCTTGCCCCAGCAGGGGCTGGGGGCTTTGCAGGGCTCTCCATCCAAGCAGCAGGCAGGGCAAGTCCTGGTGGGAGGATGGGCCCAAACACTATGCAGGGAGCTCCATGGGACAGCCCCTCTCACCACGCCGGTGTGGCGGACACCGGAGTTGGCAGATCCCATCCACGGGGCCAGCCTCACATCTGCTGCACCCAAGCATGAGCCTCACACATGGCAAACCTTGGCCGCTCTTTAGCATCCATCCAAGATGAGGCCGCTGACCTCCATATTTTCTCTGCTTTTTCTCCACTGCTTACTTACCCCTGGACACCTCTAACCTGCTCCACTCATCTCCACCAGACCACATTTCATCAGAGCTTCCTCTCTGCAACAGTGACTATCATCACAGGCAGTGCCTGTTGGGCCCTGTGGCCACCACCCTGCCCCACCAGTGCCACCTTCCCTCTAACAGACACGTGGCACCAGGCTGTAGTGCCTGGTAGGCATGAGGACATCTGACCTCAGACAGCTCCTTGCGGTTCGGTGGGAGTGATGCGAGGCAAGGAGCTGTGGTCTTTTGGTGGCCTCAGGTGGGATGCCAGGAGAGATACAGCTGAACGGGGGACAGGCGAGTACAGGAATGCTGTTTGCAGCCCCACCCCAGAGAAAGGTGGATAAGTTTGTGCCAGCACTCAATTTTTAACATCTTGGCTATGAGGTGAAGCTGATTTCCTTCCAATTTATGTTCTGCTTGGGGGTTTTTTTGTGTGTTTTTTTTTTTCCTGGGATACAATAAGTCAGAGGAGTTGGCTGGAGAGATGTTTGTGTGAGTTATTACCTGGCTTGCTCTCCCCGCAGGCAGATCTTCCCATGACCCCTCGCTCAGCAGCAATGGGGCTACATCATCACCATCAGCTACACCCAGGTATTGTGCCCCACGCCACCACCGTGCTTCTCTGGGTGCATTGGAACAGCTGGGGATGCCTGGTGGTCCATGGCCTGCTCACGCTGGGGTTTGGGCTTGATCTTCAGTCACCGGTCACCACCACAGAGCATCCTTGTCTCATCAAGGTGCAAGGACAAGCTCAGCTACCGAGGGAACTTGCACCATCCAAAAGCCAGCAGAAAAATAACTATCTATCAAATCTTGAGCCCCAGCCTTCTCACATTCTGGCAGTTGGCTGAGATGGGATGAGATTTGTCCCTACTGGAGAAACAACACTGAGCACTAACTTCCACAGCCATGAAAAAGGAACCACGAGTGCGAAGGAAGAGAGAGGAGCCGAGGAAGAAGAGTATTAGCATGCAGTACGGAAAGGAAGGTAAGCTAAGCCCTGCCTGCTCTTACAGACCACACCTAAATACCTCGGCGTGGAGATGGATGGCTCATTCAGGTGTCAGCTCAGACCCACATTCCGTATACCTCAGGTTATATATTTCATTCAAGCTAAACTCTGCTTCTCTGCACCGGGACCTCAGCATTGCTTTTATAAGCCCATATTGTTAATGCTGCATTAAAATAGAATTACATCAACAATGCCAATATTTTTGTTGCAAACACTGCAGGAGCAACGTATTCCCACTGAAGCAGTGAGAAGATAGTTTATGTTATTAAAACCTGCTCTTTCCTGCTAGTTCTTTGCAAGAAATTCCTCAAAATGTCCATCAGATCTGCAGAGTTCTCTGCACACCTCCGCAACTCTCTGGGATGAGTGGGACCGAAGCCCTCGGTGGGATCTGTCCCTGCCCTACCCTCCAGCTCCCGTCCTGTGCAATGTGGTGCATGGGGTCTCCTCTGTCTGCATCCCACCCCTCCCCACGATGGATGATGTTAGGGTATTAGGCGAGGAAGAGCATGACAGATAAAGGCAAAAAGCTCTCTGAAAGGGGGCTGCAGACCATCCCCAGCCCTGCTAGGGGCAGCCACTCGAGGCAGGATGGGGGGAGTCTGGCCCCAGCACCACAGCACAGCACAGGCTGGGAACGGCTACCTCTGGTACAGCTCTGCTGGGCTGTAATCAGATCTTACTCCACTGAACCTCATGCTGTGACATGTTTATATGACCAGACCCTTTCCCCTTCATTAGTATTGGGGTCAGGAGAAGCCAAAGGTCAGGCTTGAAGCCAATGATTTCACTTCTAAACAAAACCATTGCCTCTCTCTACCTTCCTCCTCAAAGAGCTTGGCCATAAATTTTCATTTAGTAGCACCAAGTTGACCACCCACCCCACCCCCCCACCCCCACCATTCCCTTTAACAAGAGGGTTATTTCATTCCCCAGAAGCAGAGGGCAGTTCCTTACTACCCCACGTCTCAAGCTATTTGGGCAGCTTTGGCCAGTATCCTGCCCCGTGCTCCGATTTACAAAGTGCCAGTCAGAACTGCTAGAAAAATAAAGGTGGCAGAGACGCGAAACTGCCCGGTTTTAATGGCTCTGCCACCCGTGTGGCCACAGTGTCAGTGCCCCGTTTGACGTGCTGGGGGCTGGAAAGTGCAAAACCAAACCCCGCTGTCAGAAATGTAAGTGCTTTCTTTGCTTTGAAGAGAAAACAAGGAAAAAAAAAAGCGGAAAATGCAGCTGGCTTTCAGGTTTGCTGCTTGCGCTTATTTGTATCCTAGAATCCAGCTAAAGCTCAATGTCAAAGAGCAAACCAAACTGCACGAGCCAAAGTGCAAAGCATCTGTGTTTCTCCTTGGGAAACTGTGTCCTGGAGAGGAACGGCGCTTGCTGCAAAGCCCCTCTGCCCTCCGCTGCTGCGGACAGCTCTGAGTCTCCCCAAAGGTTCCGCTTTACTATAGCTTTTACAAATCCTGCACTCTCTCATTGCACTTTTCCAGTGGTGGTTCCCAGTGCCTGTTCATCTGACAGCACCTGCCTGTCCCGGGGGAAGTTTCGGAGCTCAGCTGGCATGGGAAAAGAAATTGGCTCCTGCCACACATTGAGGAGGCAATTTAGACAGCCAGATTCGAAAGAGGCTAAGGGATTTGGGTGCTCACATTCTGCTGAAAGCAAGGAGCTGCTTTTCACAGCTGCCTGTGAAAATCCCACTGGGACAACCTGACCCTTCCTGGAGCTGAATGCACTTTCTGCCCTGGGGCTGCAGGTTCACATCCCACAGCAGGGGTCAGGGTTAAAAGCATGTTTGGTGGTTTCAGCTGGGTCTCAGCTCCCATCCATCACACTGAAACAGGACAGTTCAAGACCAGTGGGTGATTTCTGAGCCATGGGGTTCAACTTCTCCAGTGTCTTACCACAGCTTCAGGCTAGGGGTGCACATCCTCCTGCATCAGCCTGGCCAGGGACCAAACTGTTGTGGATGACTGCCCAGCAGTTGCTGCAATCCCTGCATAGCACGATGTTTTTATTTATGTCCTGGTGAGGCATAATCATAATAATGGTGAGCAGCTGCCCATCACAACCAACAGTGAACTTGCTAACAGAAGCACCTATAAATCCCGCCCCCCAACCAGAAGCGAATGTGTGCATCTCCCACCCAACACGAGTGGTGGGGTCATACCCAGCTGAGCTGGCATTGCTTTTCCAGCCCACTCGGCCAGGGCTGTTAAGGAGAACTTCCCCTGACTAGGTCATCCTCACCTCCCCAGCCTTGCTCAGCATGAGGGACGGTGCCCGTGGGTTGGTGCCATCATCTGGATACAGCTGCAATGAAGAGGAGGAGAAGAGGTGGGAGGAAGAAGACTGGGAAAAGGACAGATTTGGCATTGTCCAAGTCAGGGTCTAAGCCTAGTTCCCTCCTAGCGCTACAGATGGGTGTAAGTGGGACCATGCTGCTTCCTCTAGTGGGTTGAATAAATATAAAAGCAGCAAAAGCATACACCACCTGCACCTTACCTACCCTACATCATCTCTGGTGCTCACGGCAGATCTTCAGGGGGAATTTTCCCAGATGATGCCCTAACAAAAGCAGCAGCAGTTGAGACTGAGATCTCTGCCATGCTCAAAAGGCTCAGAAGCTGAAATGGAGCTGTGAGTGATACTCACTCTACCTTCCTCAGGCTTCCACGCTTGGAAACGGGGCTGGAACACACTCACATATGTATCATCTCTTCCAGGATCTCCAGGACTGTCTGGTCTACCAACACAAACATACCATTGAACCTGAAGGAAAATCAGGCTGTGGATTTTGGCTAGTGGCAGAGGGTGGGTTCTTTGCTCTGGGCTTGCATCCTGTCCTGGAAGTCACACAGTCCCCAACCTCCAACTTTCTTGCAAAACTGAAAAGCAATCCCAGCCCAGGATAAAAATAAAGGGTCCATGGGGCCCTGTCACTCTGGGGTCAACTGACGCAGTGGACGTGCAATCAAGCTCCTTCATATAATTTTTCCACCGCCTTTTACAGGCTGGATCTGAAACGGAGCCAAATGACGAGCAGGGGGGGATAACGAATCATGAGCCTGGGGTTTCCTTTGTACAGTCAAAATCCCAAGCCAAGTCCTGCTGGCTGGGATGTTCCCATTATCTTGCAGGATAGAGCACTGAGCTCCGATGGGCTCCTTCCAAAACCCCATCCGCTGTGATGGAGAGCAACCTGCCCTGACTCAACGCCTGACTCCTTCTGGGATGAGGAGGGGGGATGAGCTTGGTTCCCACAAGGAGCGGAGGAAGCCTGTGAGGACCCTGTCGAGGCACTGCTCAGCTTCCCTCTCTTCGGAGGAGGCAGCGGTGTCTCCATACCGACCTCTGCACCTCCCACACACACGCTATGCCTGTCCACCCTTGTCATGCTTTTGGCTCCCCTTGAGCTGACACTGCCAAGGTCTTTGCAGAGCTCTCGCAGCATTGGAGCGGAGTGACTTCCCACTCGCAGGCGCTGTCTCTGCCAGGATGGCTCTGGAGGAGCTCTGGATCTTGGCTCTGGAAGAGCTGGCGGCTGGGGACCTGCTTGGATGAGGTGCAAGGGACACGCAGGTGGTCGGTGCTCAGCCCCAAGTGCCTGGACAACCCGTGCTTGCGTTGTGCTCGTTGTCATGGGTTGGGCCACCAGCCTGTAGGCACAGGTGGGATCTCCCTCGGTGAGCCATCAGGGCGCATCCATCCTTAGCTAGCTGGCGCCCCGTTCCAGCCGGGTTTTGCAGTGTGTGGATGACTGCATCCAAGATTCATTAATGACCCAACTCCGTGTTGCTGTTTCAGATTAAATTGTTCCCAACGCTATGCATTGTTATTTGGGAAATGTATGAATTTTTCCCATATGTCTTTGACCTATAAAATGAACATCCCTCACAACTAAAAGGTTATTGCCAACTACGACGTGTTTTCATTTCTCGTCTTTAAGCACATTTCATGGTTTGCCAAAACTTTTTAGGAGGCTGAAACTGAAGGCCTTGACTCAGGAAAGCACTTCAAACATGTGCCAAATAGGACTTACGCGCATACTTGCATCTAAGCACATGCTACGGGCCTGTGCTGGACGGAGATGCTTTCCCAAACCGGTGCCAAAATCTATCTTCCTCTTCATTAACTCCTAGGCTCTCAGATTCTGTCCTCAGCTTTAGTGGCCATCACCTACAGGTGAAATTTGGCTTGCAGATGTATAGCTCCTAGATTGCAGAGAGCAGCTAATTATTTGAGGATTGCTGGCTGGGGCTTTGGGAAGCCATAAAAAGCCAGAGTAGGTAAAGGTGGGTCATGTTATTTAAATGGGTATTTTAAAAATACAACAATTTGCAGGAATTTCATGGAGTGGTTGGTTTTAACAACAAAATCTGGAAAAAATCAAGAAGGCATATTTCAAGTGTTTCTAAATGAGATCTCTGAAAGGACTTTGATTAAAAATTTCTCTTTTCTAATTTTACAATATAAAATGGTCAGTGTCCAAGTAAAATACTTCATTCAGGCCGACTCAAATATCTTGCTTGACAAACAATGTCTCTTCGTTCTTTTTTTTTTTTTTTTAATTTTGGTTTGCCAGAAATTTCCAACATTTCATTTTTCAGTTCATCCTAAATCAGTATTTCAACTTTCTGAAATTTTGCTGCTAGAGAAGTCAGTGCTCGTATATCTAAGCGTGTCCCAAGAACTGAAAGCACAGCTGGGTAAATAAAAAAGTCCAACTCTAAAGTTCATCTTTAAGAACTTGCCAGTCATCTGGGAGGAATTCAAGCTGCAGCAGATACCATGGGTGTCAAAAGACAAGGGAATCTGTACTCCACTTCCAGGAAAGAAGTATTTCATAGTTACAAGGAAAAATATGGGATGGAGACCAGCCCCCACCACCCGGAGCTTTCAGCATTCTTACCTGCACTGCAAAATCCCCAAATCAAACCTCTCCTGCAACACGTCTTTTATCTCCGAAGCACCACTCTGCATGAAAGAAAACCCATATTCTGTTTCGACACATTTCTGGCATAGTTACGCTGTTAACCCACGGAGCGCGGCTCTCGCAGAAGATGTCTGGGATGGGAGTGGGTGGCTGCAGCTTCCCTCTTGCAGGCTGTTTGAGTGCAGGGCTGCAGTCCAAGGCAATGGACAACCACAACAAGGCTTCACCATGCTAATTTCCAGCTACAGAGAGCAGGCAGAGCACTGTGTTTAGTTAATGGCCATGCGTGACTTACCCCACCATGGGACCTTAGGAAAGGCTGCCATGAGGTAAGATGCAGGACCACGCAGTTGGATCCACACGGCGATCCCCGCTGCGGGAGCGTGGTGCAGTGCATGGGCCGAGCGGAACGGTGGTGGCAACTCAGGAGAAGCTGCCTGCGGTGGCTGCTCTGCTGCCCAGGTTAACCAGCCTGTGCCAAGGGGGGAGCGACCACCCCACATTTTCCTCTGCTGGGACCCTTCACCTCCTGCCCTTCCCCAGTCCCTGCCTCCTCGGCTCTGGTCGTGTCCTTATCCTCCAGCCCACCCCACTAAGCCAAAATTCCCATTGCAGCCCCCCTCAGCTTTGCCAGATTACCCTTCTGGTCTTTCTTGACACAGAGAACTGGTGATGGCCGGTAGCACAAGAGTCACCCTGTGTCTGCAGCTCTGGCCCCATCCCCCCAGACAAGCATTGCCCTCAAATGCAAATCATGGAGTAAAGACAATGCTGGACTTTGTGTGAAATTAAATCTGAAGTTTTTATCTCAGCAAGGCAGGGGTCAAGCAGAGTCATTTGGCAAGCCCCACCATCAGATCTGCTGGCCCCGCTCCTGAGCACACAGCTTCAAGACTGCTTTAAAAGACATGAGCACAACGATCACCCAGCATCTCACCTCCGAGCCCAGCCTGAGCACGCCGGAGAGGTGGTTCTTGGCCAGTGTGCATCCCCAGGCAGCGCTTTGGAGATGGTCTTCACCATGCACATTTCTCACATCAGCAAAGTAACCGGAGCTCTTCCACCCATATGGCTATTATAGAACAAGATGGCCAACATAGCCAACATAGAGGGGAAAAAACGCCCAAATCACATTTTTTTTGATCCTCAAAAAGTTTGGTCACTCCTGAAATCAATTAAAAATGAAGAGGTTTTAATGGGGAGTTGAAAGCAGCAGTAGGGTGGGTCACTTGTTTTTATTCCTATTGTCAAATGGTAAAATCATTCTCTTATTTAAGATGTCAAAAGCCTGTGAAGCAAACAAACAAAGCCCAAAAGCGCCAGCTTCCCAACACCCGACCACAGTGAGGCATTCATGGACACGAGGAAATGGGCTGCAAAACTTGCTCAGAAAAATAAACCTCCCTGAGAAGAGCTTTGCCAAAGTTAAAGGGGAAAAGAGGTTAAGAGCATTTGTGGGAAAGAGTGCTAAAAGGGAAGGATAAAAGAGACCAAAAAAAACCCCCCAAAAAAAACCCTAAAAAAAAAAAAAAAACACCAAAAAACCCAGGAGGAAAAAGCAGAGGGAGAGGGGACTGGGGCTAGGGCTGTGCCAGTCAGGAGGGATTTGGCCGGATGATGGTTTTACTGCATTTAAATGTGTAAGATACACTTTGATTAATTCTAGTAGACTACACCAAAGTCATACTTGCAACTCCCAGCGAGCTAATTACGGAGAAGAGGCGGACAGTGACTCATGTTGGAAACTTCCCAACTTCCAAAGGGAAAAAAAAGAAAAAAAAAAAAAAAGAAAAAAAAAAAAAAGAAGAATCTCAGTGCTCAGGCAACCACCACATGGTCCCTGGACCCATGCTGGGACAAAGGTCGGGGCAGGCATGGCTGCGGGGAAGAAGCACTGGCCAGGCTGTTCCCAAGGAGGTCTGGCAGGGGACCCCCCCGCCAGGAGGATGGGGGGGCATGGGCAGGGGTCTCTGGCTGTGGGGTGCCTCTCCAGGGCTGGGTTTGCCCCAGCATCTCTCCAGCCGTGCAGGTAGGGCAGCTGTTTCACTCAGTGCTAATCCCATCACTGGAGGCAAGGATGCTGCCATCCCAGAAGAGATGACCCCAGAGAGACGTCAGCGAGGTCTGCCCTAGGTAGGACCTTTCTCCTCCCTGACACTGAAAACACCTTCTGCCAGGTGAAACGCAAGAGGGTAGGAGCTGGGGGATTGCTACGTGTGCCCCTGCCTCTGCGACCACCCTGTCACCAAGCCTTCCAAAGCCAAGCCCAGCTGAAGTGCTGGAGCCGCAGTCTTGCAGAGACATGGATGGAGCCCACCAGCTCTGGGTTGCATGAAGGCCAGCTTTGATGGGTCACAGAAAGAAAAACAGAGCCACAGACCCCGTGTTAAGCCTCAGGTGCCCTGCTCAGCTCCTGCGTGGTGAGGAGCTCCCTCCCCTCTGTTCATGAAATATTTAGCAAGAAGGAGATGCACACAGGCACACAGATGTTTGCTCAGCAATGATTACCGCCAGCTCCAGAACATCTCTCGGGGCAACAGTGGAGAAACTAAGGGGGGGTCTTTGCCTGATATTTATTATCCCATCTCAGCTCTGTTCTCATCTACTCAGTTTTAACTCTCTGAGAAGCTGACAGCATCAGAAACCAAAGCGAGAGCATCAGATTAACAACATCTTTCTTCTGCAGGCTTTCAGCCACATGTTTGAATTGGTTCAGCCCATGAGCAAAACTGAAACCCCGTAATCTTACAGGCTCGAGACAGAGATGGGGGGATGGAGACAGCAGATTTAATGCCTTGTAGCCAACTGTAGTTTCATTTCTTTAGCAAGAAAAGAAAATTACTTTTTTTTTTTAACTATTTGCTTATGTATTTTTTTTAAAGAAAGCAAGAAAGGAAGCTGCAGGGTGTGACCCTCATCTCTACCACCCTGGCTCTCAGCTCAGATTGCATCTTGGCAATGCCAGGGACATGTTGCATGGGCGCGTGTCTCTAGACCTGAGCAGGAACCCATCTCATGGCCTTCAGATGGCATTAACAAGCCATTACTCTGCAACACTGTGCTCCTCTCTGTCTCCCGGACTCCACCACAGACCCAAATGGCTCCATAACCACTAGAGGGGGGTGGAAGGTAATTAGTTGCGAAGATGATTTCCTCCTGTTGCATCCTTTTGGGAAACACAGGTGTTGGTGGGGTGGGGAGCTCTGCAGTTCTGGGCAGGGTATGGACGTCCACCACACTGCAAGTTCACAGCATCCACATGAGGAGGTTTTCCCCACCGTCCATGGCACCAGTATGCTGCTGAAGCAACCTTCAAAGTGGAGAAGCCATGTGGGATGTCAAAGTTATTCTACAGAGAGGGCTGTTGTGACACTGGTTGGGGAACGAAACCCCTCGGGGTTCTCCCTTTGGGGAGAGAAAATTCAGCAAACCACAGGTTGGAGAGCTGCAGAAACAGCTATGAAATGCAAAGACGGGACAGCACAGACGGCATGAGAAGGAGTTAAAGGCAACCTAATTCAAAATGTATGTGATCGCCCATGCCTCGGCCGCCTTCCAGAGAGGTTGCAACACCCTGCAAGCCAGCGATCCTGCACTGCACGCCTGGGGCAGGCGTCTTGTGGAGATAAGAATCAAGCTGCTCTGCAAGATTCATGTTTTCTGGGAGGCCAAGAAAGTGGAGCAGCCACTTGGTGGGAGGAAATGCTCCTTTGGGCAAGAGGAACCTGCTGCAACCTCAGGAGAGGATGAAACCTTGTGCCTCCTCCACCCATCCTCCTCCTAAGTCAAGAATGTACAGACAATTTCGCCTGATGACCTGTGAGATCTTCTAAGGGTGAAATAAACCATTTTCCTGTTGGAAAAACAGACTTTTAAGAAAACAAGGGTATGGTAACATCCATTTGGAAGTTTTCCACTGGGAAACATCACAGGAGTTGTGCTTTTGGACTCCCCACATCTTTCCTGCTTTCTGATTCATGCCATGGGACAGCACCTTCTGTCCCCAGCACGCGGCTGGGCTCCAGCAGTGTCTCTCCTGCTTCACCAACGAAGAGACACGGGGCACCAAGGAGAAGAAGACTCCAGGTGACAGGATGGCCATTTGCCTAAAAGCAGATGCTAGTGCTGACCCAGAGCATGTCAGCATGGCTTGATCTCCATAACCCATATTGTCTCTGAAGTTCATTAATATAAATAAGTGGAAGCACATCACTTGAAAACTCCATTGAAGTTGTGTGTAGATGGGGTAGGTAGGGCTCTCCCTGTCACCAAACCACCCACAAAACCCTTCAGGATGCTCAAAAGCAAAACACAACCCTCTGCAAATGTCCAGCTTGGCCTTCTTAACTGCCACAGCAGGGAAAGGGTTAGTCAGGAGCTATGTGAGGCCAGGTCCATATTTTTGGCTCCCTTAGCTCACCCTTGCCTGATGATGTCCAACAGCATCCACAGGGCACAGGTACTGTGGGCTAGAGGCCACCACCACAACTCCATGTCCTCCTGGTCCCTCTGCTGTCTTGCTGTGGGGGCTTTAAGGCCAAGGGCCACTCCTGTCCTGCACGTATTGTTCAGATGTTCTCCTAGACCATGAGCATGGTGGAGCATGGACAAAAAGCTGACACCTCACAGGGCATGGCAACATCTGCATTGGTGTTTTTCCTCTTGGTGGGGAGCTGCTGCCTGCAGGCAGTCAGCCTCAGGGGAGAAACCTGCAGGCTTTCAGAGACGCTGCTTGCTCTGCCTTCTCACTTCCTACTCTCTCCAGTTTCCCCTCCTTGCTATTGCAGGACAGAATGCTGATGAGACAGGATTAGGTCCAACCCCAGTTAGTCATTTCCCAGTAATTAGCTTGGGTTACCAGAGAAAGGACACCAAATGTTTGCTCAGGTCGCTGTTGAGACTCCCAGCCACAAGTGTGCCGGGAGAAATGGGCAATGCTGGTGTGTGGGGTACGGAGCCACATGAAAGCGGCACAGTCCTCTGCTCGGAGCTGGGAGACAGTGCCCTGCTGCCCTACAGCGCTTCTCTAGCACCCAAAACACTCTGTGGGTTTTCCTAGGGGACCATAGGAGCCCATGCCTTTGGTGCCCGACCCGGTCCCTCCTAACGCTCCCGTTGCCTGTTGGGATGTCTGTGCGTTGTCCATGATAAGGCTGCCTGCAGTGATACATGCAGGCACACACATGCTGCATCACATCGATCATTAGAGAACTGACAAAAGGTGAAACCCATCTGAAGCTGCCAACATTTCACTATCATGTAAAGTTCCTTGAGCCTCTGCTGCCTGGGCCCTACAAGCAATACCATCCTGCAAACAGTTCCATCCTATAATCAATATTATCCTATAGGCAATATTGTCCTCTAACCACTACAATATAGCATAGCTCAGTTTAACCTCCCACCGTGATGTTCCCTGGGTTGGGCTGGCCTGAATGCCCATTTATCCAGGGAAAACACTGGGCTCTGGGTAGGAATGAGAGTAAGATGAGCAGATGCTCTGCAAGCACAGCAAAGCACAAAATATTTGGCATGGGAAGAACGGAAAGCGTGAGGCGCAGGAGGTACCTCACAGCACATTTCAGGCGGCACCCTTCAGCTCCACCAGAGACGTGGGCCACGTCTGCCCGTTCCTCTGAACAAGCGCTGTGCCTAAGCCATTTGCCATGCAGCTAACGGAGAGAGGCTGCTTCGCCACAGCCTAAGCCTGAGGTGACAAGTTGCCCCCTGGGGTGCTGGTTTGCTTCCCCTGATCCAGAAGCGCACCGGGTGGAGAGCAGAGGTAGGTGACTAGGCAGCTGTATCGGGCTGAAGTCCATCCTGCCACTCACGCATCTCGGTGCTAGCTCCCCACCTGCAAACAGAGGACAGGGCTTACATTCCCACACGTTTCCTCTCTCTTCTGAACCCTTTGGAGCACAGGTTGTCTCTCCCCACCTTCCTGGCCTGAACCCCACACAACGGGGCTGTGCTCCCAGCTGGGATGCTCCTGTGAGAAATCTTCAGTGGTAGCAAATAAATTCAAACCCAATGCAAAAGCCCGTCATGTAAGAGACTATTGCACCTCATAGGCCACCCTTGGGTCAGCAGCGATTCCCTGCAACAGCCTTTGGGGGATGGTGGGAAACAAAGCTGGGTGATGAAACCCAGACTGGACTTACCTTGTTCGGGAACTACCGGCTCTGAAAAATCAGTGCTGCAAATGTGTCATGGGTGGCTGGCCGAAACACCTCCCAGAGAGATGCATGGAAGTGTTTTTTTGATTAGTTCTCTGTGGTCAGCCTTGGCTTCACCAGGGTCCTAGGTCCCCATGGTCCCTCATCAGAGATGACATAAAGCCACAAGGTCATCCAAGCACTGTTCTCACTGTAGGACTCAGCAAGCGAGGTCTTCCCTGTGATTCACTTAGGCAGAGCTCGGGCACTAGGGCTTCTCCTTTTCTTGTTGGCATCATAAAAATAACCAAATAAAGAAAAAGTTCAAATGAATCCTAAATAAAAAGTCTGTGTTGACTAGAGCAAATTTCCATGTGGAAAAAAAATGAAAGATTTGAACATATTTTTTTTTCAGTCTTGAAGCCCCTGAGGTGCCTTTTTTTTCTTCTTTTTTTCTCCTCTCCAAGTAATTTAGTGTGTGTCTCAGTGTGTCCAAGCCAGCCCAAGCATTCCTCTTGGAGTGCAGCACACAAGTCACTGGGAAAAGCTAGGGACAGTGGAGATGTACATTATATACAGGCAATTTAGCGCCAGTTCTGTGACACAAAGAATATCTCTGGTTTTGCTATTGGGAAGCTACATTTTACTGACTTGAGTCCCCAGCCCACAATGAAGCAATTATTAATGCACTATGACATAAAGATGCAAAACAAGTTTAATAGTTCAGTTGCAGAAATGTGGGGGGCAGAGTGAGCTATCCAGTTAGTATGGTATATTTCTGTGGGGCTGGGAAAGATGGGGGGCCTTCCTTGCAGCAGCCTCTTTGCACCACCAGCACAGCAGAAGCAAAGGCAATGCAGTGAAACTCCTTTTCAGGGTTGGTTTTTGTTTTTGTTTTTTTTTTTTCAAAAAAACATCTTTTGGTTTGGGATGCCACTTCCCAGAAAACGCTGTACTGGTACATCCCCGTCCCTGCTTCTCTCCCCCAGCACGCTCTCCTTGCTGACAGGGGTTTTGCAGAACCCTGGCAGCCCCCTGGGAAAGGCAGCTGCAAGGAAAGCGAGATTTCATGCTTGGCTTTTGCACACAAGCCCTGCTGCGCTCCCCTGATGGACAGGTCCCGTTTCCCCCAGGACAGAGGAAAGCTTTTATCAACAGCCCTGGCAGGAGGGCAGGAGGCAGGGAGCTCTGCGGCTGATCAGCGGGTTGCTTGGCTTTATCACCAGCAATATTTTGCTCATGTGCATACATCCCCCTTGGACCACTGAAACATATGCCCTATCGCGTGCAATTCAGTGGGCTCTGAAGAGGGAGCTCAAAGCATTGCCTTTTCCAACTGCAGCATTGATTAGCCACTCCCCCCCCCCCAAACAACAACAACAACAACAACAAAAAATATTACTCCAGATATCTTCCCAAGGTGATCAGCTGGGGCTCCGGCCGGATCAGGGAGTTTCCCCCCTTTCATCTCTCCCTGATCAGCCCAAGCAGCTCTGGAGTCTGTCAGCCCTGTGATATCATACCTTGGCACAGCCCCCTCCTGTTTGCTTTTTGCCAGGATGAATCCTGTAAACACTCCCAAGAAATCACAGCAGGCCCTGGGGGAAAAACATTTTTTTTTCCCTCCTCCTCTCCAGAGAAATGGCTGGTCCTTTGTGCTCGCATGGGATGCCGGGGAGGGAGAGGAGGAAACGGAGGCTGAAGGGAGGCAGGAGGAAGGCTGGGGTTGGAGGACCACGCTGTGGTTTTTCCTGGAACGATGGAGCGGTGAGGACGACCTCAATAACTACGGAAAATAAACAAACCCGGGGACGAAGGAGCCAGCTGGGTTCGCTGCCAGTCACTTGATTTTTTTTTAATCTTTTGTTTTGCTCTGTTTGTTGATGCCTTTGTTGAAAAGGCTTTTCCTTCATGTGTCAGAAGCATTGCAAAGCACGGGGCAGCCAACACCCAGCTGGGACCAGCCCTAACCTGGCAGCCTTGGTCTGGTTACTTCAGCAAACAAGGCTTTGGGGATTAACGAGGCATGTATCTGGCTGGTTGTTTCCTTTCCCCTGCCCTCCAGATAACTCCTGAGCCCATTCCTTGTTTGGTGACTAACCTAGAGGAGGGCAGTGATCTCGGAAAGATGATATTTTTTGAAAGTTTCTTGAAAATGCTCCAGCGGATGGATGGGCAGCCTTAGGGCACACAGAGGTGGGACTGGCTGCAGCCTGAGCCCAGCCCAGCTTACCCCAGCATGGCAAAAGCCACCTGATGAGCAAACCGGAGCCCACCAAGGGGTTGCAGGATGCTCAAAGCAATGTGGGGGGAGGCAGCCCACAGTCATCTCATCCCAGTCCTGCTGACGCTGCAGCGTGATGCCGCACCGTGCGTTCCTATTAATGATCAGGGAACCACAGCCTGCTGCCAGTGCAAATTTTAGTCCAATACGATCACACCAGGTGTCTGTAGACTGCTGGGAGTTTTCCTCCCCTCAAGTCTCCTGCAGCTGGATAGACCTCAGGGGTACCTACGGGAAAGTTGCTTTGGGTTGCCATCCCTCCCCAAGGCTTGCACGCAACCATCTTGCAATGTAGAGAGGGAAAGGAAAAAACCTAAGCCTCTAAGCACCATAAAGATTTTATTATAAACAAACCTCCGAGAGCACTTTGGAAGCTGGGATGATTAACATTCCTTAACGAAGAAGGTGGGAGTGGAGCAGGAGCTGGGGGAGGGGAGACGAAACACCCTCCTGTGGGTCCCACCTTCCCACCTAATCCCCTCATTGCCATCTGGCAGATTTACTGGCCCCAGTAATGTCGCTCCCACTAATATAATGAGGAATTGCAGGCTGTGCTATATTTCCTCATGAATTTCACCTCCCTGCCAGAAGAGTTCAGGGCTGGGGCAGACTTTTATATATATTTATGTATATAAAATATATACGTATAGATACTTATATATATTTTTCTTCTTTCTGGGTGATTTCCACCTTTCAGCATCTAAGGACTCATTCATCCTCATTTTTGCTACTCACCAGTTTTTTTACTGTTTGCCCAGGTTGGATTAAAGAAAATAATCGAAGGATCGAACCCCACACCCGTCCCCTCCAGGGTGGGGATGCTCTGCCAGTGCTCCTTTTCGGGGGTGCCGGGGGGGCTGTGGCAGATGTGCAGCCCCTCGCCCATGCCACAGGACCACCAAGCCTGGCAGCAGCCTGCTCTCACCCTGCTACCAGCCAGGAAACGCCAATTCAGTCAAGCTCAGCCCCTGTTTAAAGGGCTGAAAAGGAGAGGAGGGGATGGCTTGGACTTCAAACAGTCCTGTTCCTCTTCCCCCACCACAGCCATGGACTGCATTCACAGGGTCATGATCAGGTAGGGATGTGCACCAGCATCTGAAATCACTGGTCTCCAAGCTTCTACCATACTGATTCATCTCATGCCTATGTCCATCATCCCAGCTCAAGGCAGGATGCTGAGAAACATAGATGGGAGATTTAGAGGGGTACCCCTCACCTGTCTCTCCTCCTAGGGATGGGTCCAAGCTAGTGCTGATGAAGGGACACCCAATAGCCTCTGCGCTGGGGACCGGCAGCGACAGGGACCTTGCAGAAAGGAAACAGGAGCAGAAAAATGAAAAGATGCTTGCTTTGCTTCGGGTCTGGACTTACTCCCCACTACCGCCTCCCATGCTCAGAGCTGTGCGTGCTTCTGGGAAGAGAGAGCGAGAAATTAGTTTTTCTCTCTCCATTGGTATTGTGGGATGGGAACACAGGAAAAGGGAGCTCTCAGAGGACACAGCTGCTCTGGGCAGACAACAAGCACTAAAACCCTTGGGCACAAAGTATCAAAATGTCTTTGAGCAGCTGAGTGTTGTACAACATGAGCTCTGGCACTGATGCTTCTTCATCTCCAGCTCAGATGTGTGGCTTTGCAGTCCTGTTTCACCTGTCTTGTAGGAGAAGGGCAAAACCAAACAGGTGGAATTCACCTTTTCCCTCATCCCGTGTCCAAACCCTCCAGCTTTGCTGCACCCACCTCAAATCATCCTTCCATTGCAAGCTGCAGTTGTTTTTGGAAAAACAAATGTCCAGGTCAGGAGTTCAGAAAATAACTGTGTCCCACAGATTAAAATTCACCTGAACAGCAGAGCTGCTTCCTTCGGATGGCACCAGGGTGCTAAGCCCAGCAGCGAACGTCCAGGGATGGTCACAGCTTCGTTGTTCAACATCCCTCCTGCGCAGAGCATGCCCATAAGTCAAGCCATCCTCCTGCAGTAAGAGGTGACCAAGCCCCTTGTTTTAGGACAAGAAGCCCTAAAATATGTTTCTAGGTGAATTTTGTAGTGAATCAAGGCTCCTAGCACTGCCCCTTAGGAAGGGCTCTCTTGTTTAACTAGAGGTTGGCAGGAGCCTGGTGGTGCAGGCATCGTTCCTGCTCCCTAAAGGTTTTAGGATGCTCATTCTGGGCACACCCTGCTGAAGAACATGCCACCCCCTCTGATGACCAAGGGTTTCCTGGGTCCTTTCTGTAGGTCACCCTATTTTATAACCAGGAATTGCTGTTCTGCAAGGAAGGTAGTCAAAACCTGGGAGAAGGCGAAGCCCATGTGCACACAGGCAGGCACATGAGGCCAGGCATCCAGGGTAGCTCCCACCCTGCCCCAGGACCCAAGGAGGGTCCAGATGGCCCCACGTAGTTCTGTTTCACATAGCCCAGGGGCTCTTGGAAAACCGCAGATGTAATGCTTGTGGGTTTATAATACTCCTGGGTTTTCTCTCCTGCTGCGCAGAATTAAGCACACCTGCCTGCTGGAGGGATGCACACTTCACCCACAGGACCTTCCCGCTGGAGAGCAGGCTCTCTGGACACAAGTAGGCTCTCGAACCTGAATTTCAGCAGTATTCCTCTTTTAGTTCTCAAGGAAAAGCAAGGCTGGCATCACTGCCACACGGCGGCGGCTTCGTAAGGAGCTGGTTTCCCATGACTGGTGTTAGAGGAACCCTTGCTCGCTGGTATTTTCCAGCCCTGCCTGCTAACTCTTTCAGCACTACACGAGAGGTGTTTTTTTGGAGCTGAGTCTGTGTGTTGTTTTCTGAGCCAGGGTGATGGCTCGCTTTCCTTGCCTGCAGCTGGGAGACCTGATGGAGCCAGTCTGGAGGGACTCCCTCGCCCAGGAGGAAGGGCCACCACCAGCATCGCTACTCCTCAGCTGAGACAACATGGCCAGGCCATGTCTGCGTCCTGCTCCTTGAGATACCCCAAACAGCCTGGCTCCCCTGCCAGTCCAAACTGGGAGGAGGTCCTCCATCCCATCACTAGGTCAATCTTGAATGCATGACCAAGGCACACCAGGCTAGAGATTTTAAGCATCGCAAGGAGAAGCAGCAGGTCACAGTCCTGGGCTTTGGTACCACTGGAAGTCCCACAGGAGGTGATGAAGGATGCCTATCACGGCTCTTGTAACGCAGGGGAAAGGCAGGAAAGCTGAAGGACAGGGCAGGGATGTGCCCTCTCAGCAGCAGGGGGGAAATCAGAGACTGGCAGTTCTGGCTGACCACCTGACACAGCCTGTGCTGTCCCATTTTCTCATGAATATGTTCGCAAGCACGAAAATCTGGATCACACCCTTTAGGAGGGGAAGGAAAGGACTTGTACTTGAGGCACTCCAGCTCCTTCATGAGATGGTTGTCAGACTTTTTTTTAAGATGTTGTTGTTAAATACAAGGCTGTTGCCCCAGAAGAGCTGCTGTAGCCTTTGCCTCTCCAAACACTATCTCAGAACAAGTCGCACACCTTCCCACCAGAGGCTGGCTCTAAGCTGCCTTTTTCCCACAATTTCAGAGTTTTATGACCAGAGTTCCTCATTTTCCATGTCATTAATCTCCCTGGGTCCTGGCTCCAAGCAGACTGGAAGCCAAATCCTGCCAGACGGGTTCCAAGTGAAATCCAAGTTGTCTGGAAAAGAAGAAAATTCAGCTAAAAATTCAAAAAGCACGTGAACCACACGCTGGCTCCCACCAACCACCCAGCAGGGCAAGTGTGAGGCTGCTGAAGCCAACAGACGGTTTTGGTGGCAGTCAGCGTGCCTTTTCCCATTACACTTGACTTTTCCAGCAGCCAGCCAAAAGATGAAGGGTTTGTTTGAGCTAACATTTTTAATTTTGCTCAAGGAAAAGGGAAAAAAAAAAAAAAAGAAAAAGAAAAAAGAAGAAAAACTGGGAGATTGTTTTTAAGTTTCGCAAGAAAGATTTTTTCTTGCTTTAAGAGTTGCCATTGAGCACCACCAGTCAATGCCTTTTTCACAGCTTTTTTGCAGTGACTTTTGATTTCCTCTGTTTGGCATTTGACCTGCTCTGCTGTGAAACTCCAGTTGCCCAAGGTGCCAAAGCTGAGGATGAGACAGGCAAATCCTCTTTCAGGCAGGGCAAGGGAAAAGAAGAAAGGACAGCAGGACAAGGGAGAAGTAGCAAGAGTAAAAACTCTCGCACCTGGACATCTCTGAAGGTGTCCTACCACCTTCAACACAGCTTTCTCCCCAGCTTCTGCAGGCTGCCCATGCAGTTCATCTTTGCTGTGGAGGATGAAGCTTAGCACTGCAGGAAAAATACTGATCTTCACCTCTCCTGCAAGCTGCAGGTGACTCTCAGCTTACCACCACCACCCACCCACCCAACCTTTTCTTTTTTTTTTTTCAATTACTCTAAATTTGAGATTTCAGGCAGTGTGCCTGCCTGTTGCTCTCAGAGATGCTCTTCCCGCATCTCCACGCTGATGGGGTGGCCCTCAGGATTTTGCCGTGGGCTTTGCCCAGCCTCCTCCCAGACTACAGAGCACATGCCAGCGCTGCTTCCAGTGCCTGGCTGGCAGCACCGGCTCCCCTTCGGCGAGGGCTGTGCAAGCTACCAGCCAGCTGCCCTGCCCATGAACTCGGGAAACCAGCTACGCTGGACCCGGAGACAAAAATCAAGGCGCCGTGTTTTTCAGCTAAGGGGAGGTTGGGAGCTGCGAAGTTGCATGTTTGTGTATTATTTTCCTCCCTCCAGAAACAAATGCCAGCATGGTTTAACTAGAGGAGCCGTATGGCACTGCACCAGGAATAAATTGCTAAACAGACCAGCAGCACCAGCACGTTGAGCCAGGATCCTTAGGAACAAGGGCTCTGACAGCCCGTGCCGTGATCCATCGCACCTCCGTGCCAGCTCTCGCATAGAGCAAATCCGAGATGCGCTTCGGAGGAGCCCTAATGAAATCTGCAGATACTTTACTGCTCTGGTTGGATTGCTCTTCCTTCCCTCCCCCTTCAAGCCTCTTCAAAACAGAGCTTGGAAGCAGCCTGTGATACTTAAGTCCTAAGTCCTGCCTTTCTCGACTCACAAAGGGAACCAAAAGGAATTGTTTTGAAATAACAGTGCAAATCAAATTACCCGTCGCAGATAAGGGGGAGAGAGGTCAAATATGAAAAGGCTTTAGATGAAAGAAGAATTAGCCTGCAACCCACAAGGAATAACTCAATTCAAGTCTCATTTTCAGCACCCCCAGAATCTGGCGCAACAGAGGTCCCTAATGTAGCCCAACAGATAAACCTGGCCAAGACAATTTGTTATACTGCTGAACACAGAGCCATTTCACCAACCACATGCTAAGCATCAACCGTCCCCTAAAATGGGAAAAGTATATCAACGTATTAGAAGCCATCATCAATCAGCCCAGAGGAAACCAAGCAGCCCTGATCAGGTTCCAGCCAGGGCTATGGGAAGCCACTCTGTGGTTTGGGTCTGCAGCTATTCGGCGCGCTTCCTCCTCCTCCTCCCCCTCCTCCCCCCCCGGCTGCATCCCTTGGAGGTGGGGTTGGGTTGGAGACCTGGCTGCCCCAGCCTGCAGACATCCCATGGCACCCAAGCTGGGGGGTGGGGGTTGCAGACCCTCTCCTCTTGGCTGCACCAGCGCTCGCCCGGCGCTCCCCAGGCTTGGCAGGGTTATTGATGGACTTGGGACATGCCTGGGGCTCCCAGCAGTGCTTTTCCACTGTCTCTGCCTCAGCTTTCCTCCCTTTCACACAAAAAGTTCTCTCCACCTTTCCCAAAGACATATTTTATCCCCTTTGGTTGCAATCTTCCTTCTCCCGGAGCGCAGCAGAAAACAATTTGAGAGCAGACCCAGCGCAGCCCTACCAAGGCTGGGCTCGGCTTGGAGGCCAGGCAGGGACCCTCATCAACGCTGAGACCCACCTCCTGGATAAATAGGCTCCAGAAATTCCTGTCGCTCACCACTGAATGAACCCAGCCAGCTAAAAGGCGGTTGCTAAGCTTGTGCTGGCTGTATTATTCACGGGGATTGGGGAGGATTTCAGAAATTGCTCTATGCAGCAGGGAAGGAAGGATCATTTTTTTCCTTTTTCTCCTTCAAACTGAAACACATAATTGAAGAGTGAAATTCTGAAAGCTTTCTCAGGAACTCTGGGCATTTAATCACCTTTAAAGCACAGGAATTGCTGCCCATTCCCTTCCTAATCTAATGGGAAACAGGTCTCTTGTTCCTGAAGGCCATCTGAAACTGTTGACCATTTGATAATTGTGCCTTGACAGAGCACAAGTACAAATGCATGACGCTGTCTGCACCCGCATCCTCCCAAATAGAGTAAAAAAACTTTTTTTTTTTTTAAAAAATTGCATTGAATTTGCAGATTCAAACCTTTCCTCCTTGGGACAGGGGAATGAATTAACGACAGGATAGATAAAATAGATAAGGATGACTCAAAAGGACCATAATAAAGCAGATAAAGGACACCTGCCTGTGGCTGGTGCACACTGACGCTCTATGCGATCAGACCTGTACAGGAAGAAATGTTTGTTTTTCCCTCTGCTGCCGTGCACGCAGTGCAGCAGTGAAATGTTTTTTTTGGGATTGGGGTGGTGTGTTTCCTTAGAGCAGGGGTGAGATTTTGGGGAAGGTGTTTGTTTAAACCCCCATACACTCGCTTCAGAGGAGCAGTAGCTTGGCCAGGTAGGGAGCTCGTGTAGAGGAGCAACATGTACCACCACCTTTTCTCAGGATCCTGCCCTTTACACCTTGTTACGGCTGCTGAAGCATTTGATGTGCTTGAAATGTGGGGAGAGAGGCAGGAGGCTGGCTTTTACCTAGTGGCCACACAGAAGACACGTGGCTTGTTGTTTCAGTCCCCACCTGGCCAGAACAGCAGGGGTGCTTCTCGCACAGAGGCTTGTCCCCAGGCTGGAAGATGCAGGAGCAACGCTTTAGCCAGGAGGGCAGCTCTCAGCCGCTGCTCTCCACCAAGACCAGGGCCTCACTGCTGACACTGCGGGCAGCTCTGCTCCTTCCCCTGCTCAGTTTCCTGGCCCCACTTCATCTCCAGCCTCATCTGTTTTCCTTTGAGAGATAAAAATCTGTTTTTAGCTGGAAGCATGCACGGTGCTGCCCACTCCCCCTGGAGCAGGACCTGTGGGTGGCTGCAGCTGCTGCCCCGTCGCATTGGGCTGGGGATGTGCAGGATGCTCGGGGACCAGCTCCCCGTGCAGGTGGCCATGATGGAGAGCAGAACCCTGCCATTCCAACTGCCCTGAAAAACCCCCATGGCTCCCCCAGGGAGGTTCACAGTCCCTTTCTGAGCTCAGAAAGCAAAGCACGTGGTGGCAGGGTGCTGCTGCCCAGCGTTAGGGGACCCACGGGGATGACGCCTGCCCACGACATGGCAGCCCCCATCCCGGACCGCTGCTGCTGTGCTGCCCTCAGGCTGGTCCTGTGTCTGCAGCCATGGAGGGTTTGGCAGTCTCCTGGCTAAGCACCGGTTGCTTCTGCTCTAGGCCCTGGTTTTCTGGGCATTTTCAGGTTTGGGTAGCATAAGAGAGTTCAAAAGACAAATCCAAGCCCTGTGCAATCACCTCCCAGGTGGCTTCCCAGATTTCCACATCCTTCTAATTATGCACAAATCCCACGGTCCTACCCGATAAGCCCCTTAGTAAACAGAGACAATCCCTTTTTCTCAGAGCCTGTAATTAGTTCTAGATTTTCTCCGTCCCTGCTGAAGCCTTTCATTAGCGCAGCCTGAGATACTATTTGCACAGCCGTGAAATATGAATATATTCTCAATCCTCAGCAGAAACTATTTTTGCTAAGTTATGCTGTTGTAAAAAAGGCAGGCTGTGACTTCCTCACTACCTATAGCGTTGGGTTTTTTATCACTCCCACAATTACTAAAATACATTCTCTGCTATCCTGCAAACAGCATTGCACAGCCCTGCTGGGGAGCCCCGGTTTTCAGGCACCTCCAGAGATTTGCTCCCCATGGCTGTTCCCTGCGCAGCTCCCACAGGAGCAGCCTTGCATTCATGGATGGCTCACCACCACTTTCCTTGGCTTTTCCTTCCTTTCTTCTGCTTTGCAACATTCTTTAGCCAAGCCTTCGCAGCTCGACCCTCCTGGCCCTTCTCAGACTGTCTTTTCTTGCTTTTACCTTTACATTTCTCTCCCATCCTGCTGTGGGTGGGTGAGTGCGTGAGTGGCTGGGTAGGGGCTTAGCTACCAGCCAAGGGTCAACCCACCACAACACGTTGTAACATCTGTAGATCCCTGAGGAGGGGACTGGCTGTAGTGCAGGTTGGAGAGCCTAAGCTGCCCTTACCAGGCATGTCTAGGACTTCTATTAGGTTGTTCACATCTTCATGCAGACCTGCAGCCATCGGTATATTCCTTTGTACAGTCTTAGCGGCAGATGTCATCAACCTTTCGGGTTCCCTTGGAAAATTCCCGGTGTTACTGAGCCTGTCACTGGATGACCTGACTGAGTCTTGTTTGCAGACGTGGTCTGCAAGGCATTTCTTTCTGCTTTGAACCTCTCTCTTCTCCTGGCAACGGGCATCTTCATGCAAACACACGTGTTGTTACAGCCATACCCTGTGGCAGACTGTGAGGGCAATTGCTAATTCATCCACAGCTGAAAAACAAAGCTCCATCCCATTGCTCTGTGCCCACACCACAACTCGTTTGGCCGGCACCAGGGTTTTCCAGTGCCTCTGAACTGACTTTTGGCACACCGTCTGCATTTCCTCCACCTGGGAGTAAACACTTACTGGCATTTCAAAGGTTCTGTCTTGGTAGGGTGACTGCAGGGTCTCTGGGTATTCTCCTTCAATGCTTTGTTTTGTGTTCCTACAGCTCCTTGATTCAGCTTGTAGGATCTCTTGAGTTCCACTCCTTTCATACATGGTGTTTCTTTGCAGCTGGATTGGCTTTTGGCAGGTCTCGCATGGGTCACTGCTGTCTGCAGGCGGGATGAAAGAGCATCAGCTTTGAGCGCCAGCCACCCACGCTGGCTGGTCCTGCTTGGCTTTGCTTGTGTTCCTTTTAAATCTACCACTCTTCCTCCCACTATTTACCTGGGTGGTCTGAGGCATATCCTCTTGCTAAAATACCAGCTACCTGGGGACAAGGCTCTTCAAAATGGCAGTTCGTGCCCTCCCGCTTACAGCTACTGCGATTAGACCAACATATGACGTGAGATTGTTGCTTTGCCTTAATGTTGAGGAAATCATGGCAGTTGTACCCATGGGAGCAGATTTCTGCTGCTTTGGCCAGGCTTTAGCCTTTCCTCCCATACTCAGGCAGAAAGCTCTTAAATTCCTGGACATGACCATGTTATTGCAACTTTTCATCTGGTATCACGACGTTTTGCTCCGGAGGGAACAGTGTGAAACACCTCACAGCCTCTCCCCGCTGGGAACTCGAGCTCAGCTCCCAGTCCTCTTACAACATCCCAGAGCACCTGGTCCAGCTCCTCACTGCGAGGGCACCAACATCCCCAAGCACTAGGCTTTCAGTACACATTTTTTTTTCCCCAGCATCATTATTGCCAAATCTATCTTTTCCTTAAAGCTGTTACTACTAAAAGGTAAGTGCAATTCAATTTGCACTTACCGAGTTCCACAAATAATTCTTCCTTGCTCAGCAACATTTGCTTTTGCAGTGGAAAGCCCTAAGCTGAGCTCTACCTGCAAAAGAGCAGCCGTGTTTCTTTGGAAAAGGGTCATGAGAGAGAAACCAGCTTTTGGAGGCAGCCCTGTGGCACAGCCCCTGGGGGAGCCCTGGGCACTGCAGCTCACCCACCAGGACCTCTGCCCGGAGCTGGGGAGCACGGGGTGGGCAGCGGCAGCCTCGTGCTTACAGCACCTGCGCTCCCACCAGCAGTAAAACCGCTCCTGCCTGCCCTGGAGAACAGCACATGATGATACAGGGCAGCTTTGCAGATTACACCAGCGGTTTTGCCTGATAGATGCAGGCAGGGGGAAGAAATGAGTTCCCAGCCCCCTCAGTGATTATCAGAGCAGCCCGTAAGAGATCAACCATGCACCAGCCCTAGAAGAAAGCTTCCACTCAGCACAGGTCCAAAGCCCGTTGTAAAAGCAGGAGGTTTTGCTGGCACAGGCTGAACTCTTGCCCCCTGTGCACTCAGGCTGTATATTTAATATTAGACCCCGTTCTTCCCCCTGCAGCACTTCCATTGCTACAGAGACATTAATTTAAAGCACAAAACCTTGACTTGCTGCCCAGAGTGAGAAAAAGCCTCTTTCTCCTCTAAAAAAACCTTATAAAATGGGTGAAAAAAAAAAATATCTAACCCTTGAAGAGCCTCGGGAAGAGTGTGGAACAGCACCCACCCTGGTGCCCAGCCGGGCATCCATCCCTTGCACCCAGCCATAGACACCCATCGCAGGAGCTGGGAGGGAACCACCTCAAAGGGGTTGGGGCACCTTCGTTGCAGAGAAACATTATTTTCTTTAGGATCAACAGATTTCTGGCTATAAAAATTTCCACGGCTAAAGCAGCAGTTATTGAAATAATATATTTCATGCCGAGACCCCGGCGCGGGTGCCATGCCGTTGAGTTTAACCCTCCCCGCTTCATCGCATCAGGTTTACGTCCATGTGCTCACAGCAAGCCCAGAGCATTTCAAGCGAGATTAAGGCAGCTCTGGATCGCAGATGCATTTGCAGGCCTGACACGTCAACACTCACGGACCAGGTCCTGCTCCCCAGCAAGCTGCATGCCTGGGGCTGGACCAGCAGGTTTTAACCAGTGGATTTGGAGAAGGAAAAAGTATTGTTGCAGATGCAGATAATCAGATACCGCGGGTCCTGGGGACGCCAAAGCAAGCCCTGTCACAGGCTGCCCTCCAAAACACCCAGCCCAACGCTTTTAAACAGCCTCCCTCCATCACGCTAATTTGTAGGGCCTCAAAACCACCACTCAGCAACGAATATTTATCAGAGGCCAAAGTGCACATTTGGCTTCGCAGAGTGAGACCTGGGGCTTCTTAAAGGATTAGCAGCCTCTGACAAATGCACTGTATGGGGACTGAAATCATATTTGAAACAATCCCCGCTCCCCCCAGGACAAGCTCTCTGCCTCAAGGCTGTAAGAATCAGTCTGGATCACCCGGCAGTAGGTTTCACACCAGCAGATGAGGCCCCCCAGCTCCTGGAAGGCTCTCTGGAAGACCCTTCCCAACCTTCTGCCCAGAAGACCCCCATGGTTCCTCTCGCAGTCGCCCTCCCAGCTGTGCTGGCAGATGTTACAGCCAGCCGCCACCCCCGCGTCACTCATGGTCCTAAATAAGCCCCATCCCAGGGCCGTCACCCTGCCCGCACACAGGGGCTCTGCCCGCTCAGGCCTTCCCAGTCTACAGCTGGAGCAACAGGCGATGCTGGCTGTCCTGTGGGGTGATGCCCAGGATCACTGCTCTGGTCCTCTCGCCATCTCTAAGTGCAATGGCTTAGGTGGGCTTTGGCCGTGAGTAACTTTGTCTCTTTCCTGCAGAGCAGAGGCACGTGCCACGGACCGTTGTGGCTTTGCACCTTTGCCCTGGCTGTCCTGCCCCAGGTCTCAGCCTCCACGTCTTGGAGCACGATGCTCCCCGCGCATGCAGAGGGCTGCAGCGAGCACGCGGGGCAGCAGCAGTGCTTTGCCGAGGGATCGTGGGGCTCACAAGAAAACAACTTCCTCCTGTGTGCTCTCCCCTACACCTTGCACGAGACGCCCTGCAGACACCGTGAACATCAACCTGCTATTTCTACTACCAGACTCCCCAGCTCGTGGCACTGCTCTGCCGAGCAGACAGGCTAGCGCAGCGGCTGTGGAGATCACCCCGAGCACTGGCAGGCTCATTCCCGCACGAGCAAGAAGCGCGCATCCAGGCCTGTGGAAGGAAAGGCAATTTCCTCCTTGGCCAACTGCTTAGGTTTTGCCGGTGGCGTCAGGCACTGAAGCCATGAGTGGGTCCCTAGACTATCTTTGACTGCTCTTCCCTGCTTCATACACTACTCAGGACTTGTCTTCTCCCTCCAGGAGGGAAACAGTGAAAGGGTATCAGGCCTGAAGTGTAGCTGGTTGCTTGGGAATCAGAGGACTCCTCCAGTTGACGTCAACAGAGAAGGTTGATTTTTGATGGTTTGGTGGGCTCCTGGGATGAGCAGGATGATACAGAGGCTAAATAGAGGGAAGCCACATCTAAATGAGACCATGAAAGAGAAAACATGGATCTACTTCACCCTCCCAACTTGAGGGCAACACCGAGAACCAGTCCTGAGCCACGCACAGCACAGGCAAGCATGGAGGATCTGTCCCCATGGGGCAGATGTGGCGCGTGGGTTTGGGGGAGAGCCTCCCACCCAGCCTCACCACCGGGCAGAGCAGAACCAGACCATCGGGCATGGGAATGGGACTCACCCTGGAGGCGAGGGACATCGGTTGAAGGGGGACGGGCCACAGCCCTGCGGATACGGGCACCACGCGAAATGGGAACAAGGACCTCTGTGGCTCACGCCTCGCTCCCTACAGAGCCAGCGGGCGGGAGGGCTCGTACCCAGCTGGCTTCGAAGCACTCCAGCTCCAGCGAGCAAAGCACTGACAGAGCTGGACACAAACGCTCAGGTTTCCCCTCCTGGTTTTCCTGCTTTTCACTCACTGGTGGTTTTGGGGGGAAGTTCAGCTGCTCTCACAGATTTCTTGCTGGAAATTGTATTTCAGTGGGATATTTTTTTATTATTCTACACCCCTCCCCATGCAGGCACTCGTCAGCACGTGTCTCGGAACAGCTAGGAAACCGGGCAGAAGCTCTAGCAATTTTTCTACCGTGAGCATCCTGACATACACATGGGTATCCTTTGACCAAAAAGCTGCTTCAGCACCCAGACACCCCTTCCGTGACATCAAGAAACCGTTTTGTTTAATGAAATATCACATCACACCACAGGCACCCAGATGAAAAGAAGATCAGCAACAGAAACCAAGGTGATACTATAATTAACTTTTTCTTTTTATTTACACCACAAGAATAACAAGTTGTCATAATGTGGTACAAAATACTGGACTCCTAATAAAGTTGAAATTGAAGTTGGTACTGTCAGAGAAAAGACACCATTGGCCAGTAAAAAAAAAAAAAAAAGAAAAAAAAAGAAAAGAAAAAGAAAAAAAGATAGAAGAGAAAAGAAAAGAAAACAAAAAAACCCAAACAAAAACAAGAATGAGAAAAATATTCCAACTCCACCAAGAAAAAGAAAGGACCATCAGAAAATTTAGCACAAAGAATGCTACCATCACTTAAAGTAGGGTCCATACAATAAGAGTGAAATTGTGTCTAAATTACAGCGTAAACCGGTAGCTGCTACCAATGGTGACGTCATACTGAGCATGTATAGGTATAAAGTAGAATATAATATAGTTACAACTTTTTGATACTACATATCTGTAATAAGCTCTTGGGTGAATAATGTTTCAACCCCTCCCCCCACTTTTATATATATATTATATATATAAGTTTGTCATCCTCATAAATTGGAAAATAGCGCCTCCACTATGGAGCACAGAAAAGTGTTAATTTATTTTCTTTCAATAGGATACTTTTTCATCAATATCAAAGACAAAGTGAAGATGAGCTGAGAACGAGCTCAACTTCATGACAATGAAGAAACACATTTTCCTTTTGATGTAAAGTCTCGTTTTAAACCACAGTGTTGCACAGTACACGACTGTTTAAAGTGAAACCTAGCAATAATACATCATGTAAAAGTAATTTTAAAAAAGTTAACACAGCTGTGCTGAAGAGTTAACTCTTTAAAGTCCTCATCATTCATCTCCTTTGAATTAATGACTACGTGTATTGACAAAAGGTTGCATCCAACCTCCCCACCCAGCTGAGAAATCAAACCAAAATACCAACCCAAATTAAAAGGAAAAAAAAAATAAAAATGACACAGGCAGTTTACTTTGTGTGTTCTGCGTAGTTTCCCTAAAAACACTGTTTCCACATAAATACAATAAACTCTATTATTGGTAAGTCACAAGTGCTAGATAAACGTCTTTTTTTTTTTTCTTCTTAAAATGAGAAATGTTTAAGTAGTCCTTTTTATTTACTCTTTAACAATAAAAAGCACAATTTCTTATTAAGTTCAGTAAGACGCAAAAAATGTTCCCACTCTCCTTCGTGTGTAGCTGTGTGGGTGCGTGCGTGGGTGCATGTGTGTGTGTGTGACAAGAACATCCCAACCTTTAGTCTCCGCAAATGCCACGAGAGGAAAAAAAAAAAAAACCAAAAAAAAACCAACCCAAAAAAACCCAAAACCACAATTATTTTTTTTTTTTTCATTTTCAAAGCTGCCAAGTTTGGCGTGCAAAATCTGTATACAATATAAAGACATGCCAACCTTACAGACCATGCAACCTCAAGGTGTAGGAAACTTAAAAAAATATATTCATATATATTTATATATATATTTATATATATCAATGCCCGTAAAAGACATGGGCCCAAAAAAGTTTACAAAAGGAAGAATGGAATGAATACATGACTGTGACTAATAAAAAAAGGAATGTTTTGTATTGAAAGTAAAAAAAAAAAAAACCAAAACAAACCCCAAAACACAAAACCAAAAACCAACAAAAACCCCCAATGATTACTTGTGTACTGCAAACTGGGCCTCGCTTCTCTGTAAAGAGGATTTAAAGATGCTCTTTTCTTTCCAAGCAGGTACAAAGGATGCCCTGGGCAGCACCGTGCTGGGATGCAGGAGCATCCTGGGCTCCCACTCCGCTGGCACAGCCGCCCTATGGCAAAGTCATCTGAAATGAAGAAGCTAACGGCTCAAAAGGTGAAAAAAACCCGGTGAGCCTCAAAACGAGGGCTCTTCCCCCCCTCTCCATGCCTGCACCGGCCCCGAAGAGCATCCCCACCCTGCCCGGGGAGCAGGCGCCGCTGCAAGACAAATCCGTATCGCCGGGAGTTTGGAGGAGACGAGCTCTAACATCTCAGGAAAAATCTTTCCATCCCTGGCAAAAAGCTGAGCGAAACGACGGAAAGAAATGAAGGTGGCATCCTGACAAGCTCCTCCGATTTTTAGAAAGAAACCAGCTCAGCACGGCCAGCCGGCGGCTCTCAGGAACGCAAAAAGAAAAGAAAAAGCTTTGCCACGACCGAGAGGAGAAATACACAAATCCTCCAGCGAAGAGCTGACAACAGAATCGATCGTGTAAACATGGTTACTGCCCACAGCGTGTACACGGCAAAAGGAAGATTTAAAAGTCAGTCACCAGACTCGGCAGCCAGATTAATTTTAGATCACAGCAGCAAAGTGGTCAGTTGAAAAAAAACAAACCGCAACATCCCCAGGTACGTCGTGTTTTTACACGGGAAGATTATTTTTAGAACATGCTGAGGATGGTCCTACATGACCAAAGCTATTCAGAATTTTAGCACGTACTTGGGTTTGCAAAACTCAAATACAGTAGTGTCTGGTTTTTAAATTGCATTATAAACCAAGGAATAAAACAAAAGCCTCTTGCATTTGCTCATACATTTGATTATGCTTCAAATTCCTCCCGCAAGCGAGTCCTGAATGGAATGAAAACGGCTGCTTCGAGAACTGGAAAAAAAATAAGTTACTGGAAGCGACCCCGTCAGTCGTCATCGTAACAGAATAAAATAATAATAATTAAAAAAAAAAAGAAGAGCTACCCTTGGTTGTTCAGACGAGGGGTGTGTGCTATCCTACAGTGCTGTAAGAAGGCACGTGTGTCAATCCGGTCTCCTCTAAGCTGCTCCATCTCCTCGCGGCAGGGCTTTGCTGCTCCTCCGACCCGCCGCTTGCAGGAGGCGACAGCCGAGGCTGGCACAGGGCAGCCACCTCCTCGCAGGGGGGACAAACGCCTTTGGGAAAAGTTCTCCAACCCTACCAGCGCCGGGAAGAAGAAGAGGAGAGAAAGAGAGAGAGAGAGAGAGAAAGAGGACGGGGGGAGGTGTGCGTGCATGTCTGCGTGTCCGTCTGTCCGGCGGAGAGAAAATGCCAGCTGTCCCACGAGTGTCCCACAAGCCTTCCCAAGGGCAAGGGGCTACCGAAGCCCCCTGTGAGCCTCGCCACGATCCGCGCGGAGGACAAAGACATCGCCCATTGGAATACTACTACGTCGAAGGTACGAAAACTCCTTATTTTCTTTACACAGCTACTATAACAGAACTGAGGAAATATACAGTCGGCGGTATCATTATACAAAAGAGCCCATCGCATTCCCTCCTCCTCGATAAAACGCACCCTTTCTGAAAAATAAACTCTGACAATCTGCCACAGTTCCTTACGCCTGCAGAAAGCTGCTCACTGTACAAAAACACTTAAGAAAAAAGGAAAAAAATTAAAAAAAAAAAAGGAAAACAATGTACAAGCCAGAAAAGTGGGAGGAAAAAAGGTTGTTTAGACGCTATTGCCATTCAGAAACAAAACCTGCCAAATAGAAAATAAATGTCAGAGTCACACAAACAAGGCTTCTTTAGGGTTTTGTGAAATATCAATATAAAAATTAACAGCAAATTCATAGTCTTTGCTATAAAAAACTTTTTTTTTTTGTTTGTTAGAAAAGGATCACAACTAAAAACCTTAAATTAAAATACAAATGTTTAGGGTAGTTGCCCAGTGGCTAACGTGTTGGCTTTCTGAAAAACTTTCCAACCTGTCATCTGAAAGTCCTCAAGTTTCAACCTGGATCCTTTTCCAAAAGCACCTTTTACGTTCCAATTCACAAATCTGTCCCTAGGGAGCTTCCAATGGCTACTGTTATAGTATGCATTTATTACATATATTTTTCTATAAATGCATCATAAATATTTTTATCAATAATTCATAGGAATCCGGTTTCTAAGCTTGGAATACATTTGGAATATACATTATACACATATATATATTTATACCTAACAATTTAAGCAATATCTCATGCTAGTTGCTTTTAATAAAAAGCATTCCAGTCTTAAACCTGCATTTGTGTCTAATACATGCTTCAACAACCAAATTGATAAGTTCAATTACTAGATAATGTAGAAGAGAGAAAACATTTGAAAATTTGTTTTTAAAAATGGTTGAATTTCAAAGACCCAACAGTATTTGCCACTTTCCTGGCAACTACCTTAATTTTTTTTTTCTTTTTTTTTTTTTTTTCCTTTGAAACAGCAATGAAAGAAAACAAAACAAATCCAAACTTGTAGACAGTTTTTGGAGACGCTCTGCTCAGCTGATGCCTGCTTCCCACCATCATGCCAGCACAAGCCAAAAAGTCTTCCTTCCTGATGGCAGTTCTCGGCTTTCCCAACCAGAGGAAAAATATTCACGAACTGCTGTGTTCTTTGTGTGTTTTTTTTTTTGTTTGTTTGTGGTTTTTTTTTTGTTTTGTTTTGTTTTTTACTTAAGGCATTGTTCCTCAAACTTCAGAAAATCCAGCTGCACCAAATCCATCAATTAAAAAAAAAGGCACAAACTCATCTTCAGATGGCTTTGGAGACAATAAAGCCGACTCCATCTGGGCTACCGTTTCCCCCCTTCTTTTTCCCTTTCCTTTAGATGTAAGATGAGTCCCTCTATCCCTGTCCCTCCCCATTAAAAATACACCATCTCCCATTGTTCTGGTTTCGACAAGAATGTCGTTGACTCACAGGCAGGCAAGAGCCATTTAAAAAATCCAAGAAATGAAACTACAAGATGGGTCGAGTGGTTCAAGCGGAGATTGCTGAATTGTGGGTAATCAAATTGTAAGCACCAGTTTTACGTTAAGGTTTGTTCATTTTATTTTCATATGTGTTGTTGAACCTTCGATTTTTTTTTTTTTTTTTTTTTGGCAACTCTGCCGAAGACTTCACGGGCGTTGTTCCCCTTTCCGCTCCCAGTGAGGACCAGAGGAAGAGTGCCCAGCATGTCAGTCCTTTACTGCTCTTCACCGGCATTTTTCTTTTTCAGCAAATATATACTGTAGACGCATATAGATATGGAGAGATTTTGTTTTCGGTTGCTTTGTTTTACACCTGGTTGTCCTTCCGTATTCTGGAAAAAACCGTGACAGGACGCAGGAGTAACAAGAGAAAGCTTCTTGGCAGAGCTTCAAGACAAAGACGAACAAACAGGAGAACTCCAGCTCGACGGTGAATGCTACAGGGGAGGTTCCTCTTCCATGGGTTCATCATCAGGTCTGAGCGGTTTCACAGCCAGGTAGGATGGGAAGGGAGGCAAGAAAGAAATGAGGGTTGAGCACGGCAGAGCTGGACAATTAGTGGTGCTAAGTCTCACGCCTTGCATTCCCATCACCTTCCCACCCACGCAGCTGTGCTCACCCGGAATTAAAACTTGCCACCGAGAATGGCTTTTAAGACAATATGGTTTTGCTTGCGCGATGTGAACATTTTTTTGCAGCAAAACCTATTTCCTATTGTGGTCCAAACCCATGCTCAGCTCTGGCTGGAGCAGAAGGGTCTGGCACCGTGTGCACCGTACTAAGGTCACACAGAGATCTCGTGGCACTGGTGTTCTGCAGCCCATGAGGTCTTTAGAGAACCCATGCAGGACAGGAGATGTGGGGAAGGCACGTGCAGTGGTTAAAAGGATAGGATTAAGCTAGAAGGCTGCCCACCGTGTCTCCCCCTGCCTGGGCAGACTCCGAGACGCGACGATAAATGGGAAGCAAAGCGACTCACCTCTTCTCAGCTGGCTTCACGCCCACTGACAGAGATGCCATGGCTGTTACAGTCTCTGCCTCCTCGTTCTCGCACTTCTGAGCCTCAACCAGGGAGTATCCCACCGTGGAAGCGTAACGCTGGAGTGAATGCCAGTACTTGCCTGGGGCAGAGGTGAGAAGAGAGGCAGTCAGGACACCCGCACCGCCACAGGTCCAGCCCCACGCAGACAGCTGGAGAACTGCCTGGGGAACACTCCTCACGCCTCTGCAAAATGCAACCTCGATCCACGCTCACTCTCGCTTCAAGGACCACCCTGAGGTGCCAGGAAGCTGCGGGTGGAAGCGGGTTCCTGCGAATGTGTGCCAAGGGAGCCCTGGCAAGGCCCAAGCGATCCCTGTGAGCTGTGACCATGCTACTGTACTAACAGAGGAGCTGCTAATGCTGCTGTCTTAAAAAAACAGATTTTAAATCCAAAAGGTATTGAGAGCATCGACAGACATGCACCCACACATCCCTTAAGGACACCTAGGATGTCAAAGCTGGGCTGCATTGCTGTCTGGCAACGAAAGACACTCTCCTTCGGCTAGGGAAGGCAGGCAGGAGGTGGAAACTGGATCTGCAAAAGGACAAAGGCACAAGGAGTGCTGGAGGTGAGGATCCAAGCTGCACAGAGGTGCACAGCATCCCTCTGCCTTTATGAAAGGGGCAGCTTAGGTGCTCTAAAAACCCCTTGATGTTTCTTTTTCACTTTAAAACCCTCAGAAACTTTTACACCTAAGGAAAAATACGTGACAGGGAAGGACGTAGCCCAGATTTGAACTGGACACCTGCATTCAGTTGCTAACTCCAACGTTCTTTTTGTGGGCAAATCATCTCAGACTAAAGAAATCGAAGTTGTATTTAATTTTTACGTCAGCAGTCTGCCAACATTTCTGACTGTAGAGCACAAGAAAGGCTTCAGAGGGAGAGAATAAAGGACGTTCTCTTGGCCACCAGGCAGGACACACCAAATTTACTGGTCACCCAAGAAGCCACAGCAAAGCCGGAAAGCAAGAACCCATACAGTGAGGCCAGCCGATGGGGAAGAGGGACTTGTTTTCAAACATCTTCACTTCTCCTGTGCTATGCAGCAGATCTGAGGATCTTAGTCAAAGCCCCTTTTAATTTGCTGAGCTCATTTTAAGGGAAAAGATACATTCATTGGCTGGCTCAAGGTGCTGCTGAGGTGCCCCATCGGTGCTAAGCACTCACTCTGCAGAGCAGCTTCTGGAAATGGAATTGTAATTTCTAAAGACACCAGGCATTTTTCATGGGGAAAAAAAATAATAAAAAAAAAATCCTTTGCTGTCTATTAAGTTCTGTTTTTGCCATATAAAAGGGAGATTAGCCCCCCTCCAAGTTTTAGACCACGGGAAGATGGCAGGACGTAGCAGTGGGATCCCCATGTTACTCAGGCTCTTTCGCGCCGTTCCCCAAAAATATCCCTAGGAAAGCTTCAACTACAACGTTTTTAACCTCCCCAGCTAAATAAACCTAGAATATTAGCAACTTTATGCAATGCTGTTTAACTTTCATGCCTATCCATTCTTCATTAATGGGTGCCACAACACCCAACGAGACAAGTTACTCAGAGATCCTTGAATGCTTTTGAAGAGGTAAGAGCACACGCTAAGCACAGGACGGCCTGTCCTGTCCTTTACGGAGATTTTAGAGGTTTTAATACTAATTCCTCCTGAAGTGCTAAAGTATTTCCCTGAATCAACTGCTCCCCGTGCATCACTCGATCCTCTACTGCACGCACAGTAAGACCAGCTTGTGGCTGCACAAATCCAGTTCACGATTCACAAATGAGGACAAGGGAACATGGAGTTGCCAAGATGATGGAGAAGTCAAATGGGTGCCCCACGGGGCAACCCGACAGGGAACCAGCTGCGTGAATGGGGCTGTACTCACTGTGTATCTCAATCACTTTCTCCATTGAATGCACCGCATTAGCGTTTGCTCGCTGCTGGAAAACCTTTTCTGGAAGAGGATCAAGCTGGAAAGAAAGAGGAACACCGAAGAAATGTTATCTCAAGTTAGAGACCAGGCATTAAGAGCAATTTAGCAAAGGGCTCTGCCGTATCAAGCCTCGATTCCATTCCCTTTGTTCCTGTTTTCCACCTTTAGTTAAACATCCAAATACACAGACCTCCTAAGTGCCCTTGTGATACTCAGTGCAGCCTCCTCCGCACACAAAACGCTGCAGCTCCGCTGGGCTTAGCAGCCGTGCAGCACAGGGGCTGCTCCTAAAGAACTTGCTGCAGCCACTGATTGGACCGTACAAAGAGGCACTATTACACAGACCCGAAAAATAAGGCTGCTTTTACGACGGATCTTTATAAACTATTTCTCAGATCTACCTTTTTGCAAAGTTTTCACTCTTAAAACAACAAAAAAGTGCAAATACAAGGGACTTAAAACAGCCACACTTCTGGTTTTCCTCTAAAGAAATAAAAGGGGTAGCTTTTTAATTCTGCTGAATACCTAATCCAGCATATTTATTAACTCTTAACTGAAAAAATCTGTACCCTAGGAGTAAACAGCCTAATTTTCATGCAGAGAAAACACAAAACACTGCTTTAAAGCCACACCTCAGCGTGACTATAACTGCAGTCACCGTCAATGCCTCTTACCAGCTGCTGGGTTAGTTTTGCCGGGGCAGAGCAGCATTAGATCTGTAAGTTAATCCTTAAAAAAACTGCCTTGAAGTTACTGGTAAAGGCTCATAATTAGGTATTCAAATTTAGGCTTTTTGATGCTGGCTTCTTCCCTTTGCTCTTTGTACAAAACCGTGACATCTTTACACAAAAAAGAACATGGTGCTGGTATTGAGAATTTAAGTTTAAAGATGACAGAGAAGGAGTCCCGAAAATGTTCAGTGCACACGCACACAACAGGCAGGTATCGTTCTGGGCTTGGCTGCTTTGATGCTCTAAATGCAAACAGCAGGTAGATGACTTCTGTTTGCTGTGAGCCACACACCACCCTCCCAACGGCAGCGCTGCCCTTGCTACCGACTGTTCACAACAATACAATATCAAAGCACTAAGAACAATTTACCTAAAAAGGAACATGGGACAACAAGCGTATCTTCATTTGGCTACACAGGGATGAATTAGGAAATGCCACTTTAAAGAAGCTCCTCTAAGTCCTGCTCCAGTTACACCAGAGCAAAGCTCTGCAGCATGGATCTACCTGTAAAAGCCTGGATACGAAACCTGCGTGGGCAGTACGATGCTGATGGAGCTGCCTTGCAGGACTGTACTAGCCAAGGGCTGGTTTGGATGCAGTCCCCACTGGCAAACCCACACTGCTGCCAGCACAGAGCACTCCAGCCCACGGCTGTGAAATAAGCTATCCCAGCAAGGGGAGGTGGTTTTGCCACCGGAGCTACGTCTCCATCAGAGATTTCGGCCATCCCAGCTGTATCAGGCAGGGAACACACATCTCTGCTGACCAAGCGGTGCTGGCTCACAGCGGTAGCGTAGATCACTGAGACCATGCTTTGATCAGCACAGCTGTTTTAAATAAAGAAATAAAAGTGCTCCTAAACTAATAGTGCTTTAGAGCAAAAAGCTTCTGCACACTTTGAGACTCACTATACAGAAAACTAACATCCAAACTAGGTGCACATATCACTTTGCTTTGGGGTGCAAGTTCTCCTGCCACCCAGGAGAAGAGTTGCCCTTGCAGTCTGCAGTCAGGAGGTTACAAAACCACCAGGGGATCCAGTTCACCTTTACATTGGCACAGACAAATGCACTATGGTGACCGACTGGCAACAGCTCCAGAGCTCCCTGCAGCAACGAAGGACATCACTTTTCCCATTCTGCAGGCATGAAAGTGCTCTGGCAGCCAGGGCAGGGGAAAGAAGTGAGAATGAGAAAAGGAGGAGAGCAAGAGAATGCTGTCTCCTCGCTTGACAGCATTTCCTCCTGCTTTCTAGAAGATATTTTCCTCTCATCTGCTAGAAAGCTCAGCCTGTATCCACCCCAGCCCCAGCAGCCTTTGGTCAGTACAGAAGAAGAGAAATTAGATCAACACCCTGAAAAACCACATCCTTCTCACGGTGTTTTTTACGCTGCTGTGGGTGCCATGGAGCAGCAAGCCAGGGCTCTATCTGATGGCAGAAAACATCAGTAAAGACAACGAGCCTCAAACATCCTCCTCCATCAAGACTGTGGGGGGTGCATCCCAGGCACAGTCTGTTCTGCAGGGGAAGCATGCGTGTTCTTTCCCGGAGGAAAGCTGCTAACAGCACTGCTGGAGGGTTTAGTTTTTACTTGCTTTCCTTTAAAAAATAAACTCAAGGAGAGGAGAACGCCTTCTTCGACTGGGTTACTCTTCCCACCCTGAGATGACCATCCTCTGAAAAGCTAGAACTGTGCCCTTTGCTGTTTACGAAGTTGTTAAACCTTTTATTGTTGCAGCTATGATAGTTGCTTCAATTCCCACTGGACGAGAAGCCTGAGCTCAAATAAAACTAACCCACAGCTATAATTAGTTTGTTGTGGGGTTTTTTTCCCCATTTTTTTTCATTCTCAGGAAGAGCCAGCAAAGACCTCACAACACATTCATGGGGCTCCTGCCCTCCTTCGGAAACAGCAGCAGCACAGTAACACTGCACAGGCATGGCTCCAGCAGCAGGCAGGAGTCAGGGTGGCCTCCCTCCGTGGCACCAGCATGCCTCCCAGGAAAGGAGCTGGATCTGCAGCACAGAACTTCCAATTTATTAAAAAAAAAAAAACAACAACAACAATTATAATAAAAAATGATGAAACATTATAAAAAGGTCATCCAGCGGAAGGAGATGGGGTTATTTGCTTTCAGCAGATGACTCTGGGGAGGATACTGGTTTCCTCTGGCACAACAGGAGTCTCTGGTAGGTCAGGACGCCTCAGTAGAGCAGCTCTACTTGGTTCACGTGCATGGCCAATGGCTTGGATTAGACTCACAAGAGCTCAAGACATCTCAAAACCAACTACATACTCAAGAAAAAACGTTCCACAGATCTGATGCTCTCCAAGCCCATCTTTTTTCCTTTCTTTCCCTCTTGCTGCCCCTGGTTCTCCAACTAAGAACATGAATTTGTCACAAACCTCCAAGGTTGGGTATCCAAAACAAGAGATGTCCACAGCTGTTAATTGTCTCTGAAAATAGCAGTCAAGGTCCAACCAGGGATATTCCCCAGAAAAGAAGCAGACACAGTTTTACAGTTAAAAAATATATATATATAAAAAAAATAAACGGCAAAGTTTAACTGCAACTTCTGTTCAAAGCCAAGAGAAGCTGCAGCCAAGAGATCTGCTCTTGCGACCACATGGCAACCATTCCATAGGTACTTTGTGAGGACTAGAAATTGCTCCATTCCAGATTTAATAATTATGGATTGCACTTTTTATAAATACTCCACTCTAAAAATAATTCTAGTCCAAATTGGCTTCTGTACGACATTAAGTGAAGGCAAAAGCAATTCCTGGACAAATCTTTTAAGTAAGAGCTTTCTAATGCCTCTCGGCTGATACTGATATAAAGCATGCAACATCAGGCGGCCCGGCCACACGTGTGAATCGTTTCCATTGCATGCTCCTCCTCCCGAAATAACACTCACAGACAACGGCCTCACCCATTGCTCTCCTGGAAAAAGAAGAAAATATCTCTGGGCTTTAGGCAAAGGTTTTAAGCACCTGCTTATTATCACCTTCTTGTTTATGCAGGATGTCCAGAGTCTGACACTGGACACATCTCCGCTACCTGGGCCTGAAAAACGACAAAGCATTTGTAGCAGCAACAGGCAGCACTGCGAGTGCTTCTGAGCTCCAGGACCACGTCCCCCAGCACGTGCCTCCCATCTCTCTCCCCACCGTTAGCAGCTCCCATGATACAGGAGCTCCACACCCTGGTCCAGGCATGGTGCTAACGCTACTGATGCTCCAGTGCTTGAACAGCTGCATTGCTCCCTGGGAAGAGACAGTTCACAAACACCATTTACCACGGGGCAGAAGCTGGTTTGAAGGGTAAAGGCTGGTGATGCCCATGATGGAGTGAGCAATTCTGCACGGCTGCTGCCTCCTCGGCCCTCCAGCGCTGCTGGCACACTGCTCTCAGAGGCTGCTTTGAGTCCTTTTAGAACACGCTTTGGGTAATATGTGAGAGGAACGGGGCTTACTGGTCTAAATTACGACCAGCAGATCTTCCCTGCGTTATGCCCATCTTTGATTTTTCAACTGAAGTTGTGTTAGTTTTGCACAACTAAAGTTGTAACTAAAGCAATATACGTACACTTTCAAGCGACTTTGCCTGGTGCTAACTCATTTCACATTAAAATAATCTGCTGCAAAGCTAAAGCTCTGTTTTAATTTCCTGGACAGTTGGGAACAAGCCGGCTCTTGCCTTTGCCGAACGCGCTTTCCGAAGGGGGAGTTTTGATCTCCACCGGTGAACGCAGACGCTTTGGGGACTGGCACCGTTCCCCTCATTTCCTACCATTTCCCCGTGTAACTCCAGCACGGCTCTTCAGCCAGCAAACCTCCCCACAGCCCGTCGCCGGCCGCAGCTGGCTGTCCATGTGCACGCATGCGAAATCGTCTAACACACTGTATATCAAACTTCATCAAAGGGTTGTGGGACAAAGCAACAGCAGTTCCCTCCAACTTCCTTGCATTAAAAAGATTTTATAAAAGACCTTGATAAAACTAGTGTTTCCTGCTTTTTGATGTGCGGGTAAGTCAGGGAACATTACCATGATATCTGCGCAGCCTTATAGCCCACCTAGGAAAAGCGAGAACAGGTCCATCTTTAAGTATTTTAAAAGTGCCTTATAACTGTCCTGATACACTGATTAAAAAAAAAAAAAAAGTTTGGTGGTTTTTTTTGTTTTTTTTTTACCTTTAAGGATCAATATTCATTCTGCTAAATGAAACCACTCAGGCAGTTGACAACATCCAAGCTATCGTGAGTGCTGAGATCTCCCCAAGGCCTCGCACTTCCAAACACGTTTGTGGCTTGGATCAAGTGCTAATTTATTGCACACAGATTTTCACACCACATTGCAGTCACCCGCCCGCATCGTAGGGGCACGTTAAGCAAGAGGAATGACATCCTTCACACGTTATTTCCTCTGTCTCCCCTTCAAAGCCCATCCTGCCACCAGGGCCAGCTGCACCCCAAGGTGGATGGAGCTAGAGGAATTGTCTGTGGTGACACCAGTGCCATCAGCTGTCAGTTTGAGGTGGGTGCTACAATAAAAACTCCGTTGCTTCCCAGGCTGAGGTAGCAGCTGGCTACCTGTGTTTTTGGCTGTCCCAAGGGCTGAGCACAGGCTGGCGTGTTGGCTCAGTTACCCGTGCTGAGAGCCTTATCGGAACTGCCCGGCCAAGCACAAGGAGCAGATGCTCTCTGGATGCTTGGAGATGGGATGCTGGATGATTGAAGCAGATACTTTTGATGAATCCCAGCTGTTTTATCTCTTGGACTGGTTAGTGAGGTTTCCCCAGGCACTGTTGCCCTTCACGTGGAGTATGGATACTACAGGACAGAGCACTCCTACGACTGGAGGTCAAACATAGCTGATCTGCGCCTCCACACAGATCCAAGCTCCCTGTTCCAACTTCCCAGAGCTGAGAAAGTCTGATGGGTCACTGAACTGCAACCATAAAGTCAGAGCAAGTCTGCTCAGGGCGGGTCACCATCGTCCCCCAAAGTCAGCTCCCACTGGAGCCAGAGCCAGAGCTGAAACGCTGCTTGGCTGCTCCTCTCTGTGGTGCTGCACCCTCAGGTGTTGACTATCTGTCCTCCCTCAGCTCCTGCCCCAAGAGTGTCTTCCGCAAAGAGCGGTGATGAGAGAGCCTGTTTGTGCTTTCCAAGGCAGGTGAAAGCTTCAGAAGGAACCTCCTCCTTCTACCATCTGACAGGTCTGCCTTCAGAGGTCATCTCTGCAGCCTCGTCCTGTCCTGTTACTCTTACCGCGGCCTTTTGAGATTTGCTCGTTTCCACAAGGTACTGAGGGCAATCTCTTAATTAAAGCGACAACCTAAACCAATTCAAACACACTACCCAAGCCGTTAATGCTGTCCGAGGTTTCACAGCCACCTCCAACTTCCAATCGCTGTGGCTGCTTCCCCAAGGCTGAAATTTTTAGCTACAGGGATTTTTAGCTTAAGAGATCACACTACGCTGCTGTTTTAATTCAGGCTATCAATCCTCAATGATTGCTTTGAACAGCTCCAGAGCCCCTGCTCTACCAGAACGCCCACAGCAGATACCAAGTGGGGACTGTGCCTGCAGCCGCAGGCTGAGCAAGCAGCCAGGTGGAAAATGGATGCGAGGCACTTTTGCAGTCTACCGTGCCCATCCAAGACAACCATTTGGACTTACGTGGAGAACAGGTGTCCAAAAGTGACGAATGAACCAGAAGGAGGGAGGCTTGACCCAAACTAACCAGTTACTCATACTCAAAGCCCAGAGATTATACAGAAAATACGCTTCTTGAACAGAAGCATATGCAAAGGTACAGGCACAGCAGAAGCAAAAGAGCCCGAGTCTGAGATTTCGCTGCAGATAACCGATTTCTATATTTCATTGCTGCCATGTTTCTGCAGTACATGACCCTGAACTCTCCAAGCCCGAAGACATGTCAACAGCCACCACTCTAGACCTTCTAATCATCAATCACATTTGAAGAAAGGTAGGTGTGAGCTGCTCATTTGGTGCCGGCTGCAGCGGGTGCTGATAGCCAGGCTGCATCAGGGAGGATGGGCACAGGGAATTAACATCATTTCCTCCTTAATTCCACTGACATTAAAAGTATGGCGGGGTGGGGGGTGCGAGGTAGAAAAGCTAAAGTATCTAGAGTTTCCTCTGCAGGAAAATACCCCTCCCTAAAATCCAAACCCTAGATTTCCTGGGTGTACTTCTCTGTCTGGCTCTTATCTTGCAGTCACACACCCTGGCCTTTCCAGCCAACTTCTGTGATGCAGCTGAGGCTTTTCCAACACAGCAACGTGCAGGAGACAGAGAATGTAACATCGAGGAAAAAATACAATTGACACCAACGTCAAGCAAGCTGCCCAGCACGGCAGGCACAGGCTGTAGTGCTAGAGAGGGGCTTGCCAAAGAGAGGGGAAGGCTTGGACAACACCTTCAGAAAGAAATGAGACTAACCAGTTATTTTCTGAAGAGCACAAAACAAATTATATGGGTAAAGAATAAACCCCAAATCCAATTCTTACTTATTTCAATCCTTATAATATAGATTGCCAAACACAGGTAGCTTTTAAACAAATAAAGCATCCACTCTTTACATCAACGTATGTCAAAAGGACCCAAAACAATGACAAAAACTTGGCGGATTGACTGTTTTGGAGGATCAGATGCCCAGATTCCAGGGGGGTGGAGGTCATGGCCCCTGGTTTTGCCTGTCTCCGTACCTCGTTTCCCAGCAAAGCAGAAACACACGCTTCCGAGGCATCGCAAATGGCAGTCAGGTCATGGCCTCCTTCAAGGGCCAGGACGACGCGACCCCCAGCCAGGCCCATCAGCTGCTTCGTCAGGTACCCGAAGCCTGTAAGGAGGGAAAAGAGGAAATGCAGGAGAAGGGCAAAGGTTGCGGCTGGAATCAGGCTCCTGGCGAAGGATCAAAGAATTATAGAAAGGAATTACATCATATTAAAAAACCACAAGGGATTTGAAAGGACTCAATGTGTAATATAAGCCAGGTTGGATTTTAATACGCTCGCTGCAGAATTCCAGCCACGCTTCCCCGCTGGACCGGCTAAGCCATGTGCACCGCGGGACGGATCCATATCTCCCCCACGAGCACTACGCTGCAGTTTATCCCAGGTGAGAGGCACCACCATCCTCCCTACCACCCCTCAGCACCCTGAATTAAATACAGCAGCAAATATCTAATTAGAAGGAAGGAAAGGGGATGGAAGGAGGCAGCTTTTTGCCCTGCTTCGGAAGATGCCGAGTCAGAGCAGTCATGGGGGAGGCACGGGGAAGGGAGGAAGAGAAGGGGAAATCTGTAAAATTGCTGCCGGTGCTTTCAGTTGCGATAGCAGCATCGCAGTGCCCCAGAGATATCTGACATCTAGTTCTTAACAGACATTTCTTCCCGTATATAATATGCTATAAAAATTCCTGGGGCACGCGGGACTTTGATCATATGACACACAATACATTTCTACCCTTTAAACAAAACAGAACCAAGCTGAGAGGATTTAAAAAACGTGTCCTCAAAGCAACCTTCCCCCTCAAATAAAAAGATAAATAATAAAAAAAATCCAAACAAAAGAAAATCTAGGGCATTTCTACCCTCTGTCCACACTCCCTGCTTTCTGTTTTGCAGTGACCCCCGCGAATGCCTTTGCAAATTGGCAAATTAACAGTCAGATAAAAAGATTCATGGCTGACCCCATAACCATTTTGTGAGAGCAGCAGAGCATGGGAAACTCAACAAGCAGGTAAACAAGATCTTCTCATTACAAAGTGTTTCTGGATATCTTAAATAACTTGTCTCTTGTAAATCTATTTCACTTTATTCTATTATAAAGTTTATAGGTTCAGCTACCTTACAAGGTTCTGAAGTTCACTGTAGAGAGTAAGTTTCCTGGCTGAAAGAAACTCTTAAAAAATAATAATAAAATCTCTTTGCAAGAGAAACTGTCTTCTCAATGGACTTGAACGAAACAGTGCCAGATAAACCCAGCATAACTAAGGGCAGGAGGGAGGGAATTTCAGTGCATCTCCTGGGCAATGCAAAACATCACGGATCCAAAGCAAAAAGGAGCTTTTTGTGGGCCTGTATAATTGCTTCAAAGGTGGAAAACAAAACTACTCGGCTCGATTTTTTCATAAGGTATCCTGACGGAAGAAATGGACTTCTGCTACCGTTCAGAGCAAGGTATACTGCTTACATCTGGCATTGCCTCTTTCTGCAATTTTGCATTAAAATAAGTGTAACACTAATTCAGCAGCTGTCTTCTGCAGAGATGTGACTACAAACAGTATCTAATTTATTTGCACTCAAAAGTGAAATATGCAACACTTCAAGGAAATGAAGGCTTCAGCCCGACGAAAATATATATGGTACAGTGACAGAACACATGAATATTCAACAAAAAAGGCTGAAAAGTTTGCCATTGAAATGAAAGATCTGAAGACAGACCCCAAAACGTTAAAACCTGCAAATACTGCACTGTAGTCCCCAGGACAGCAGCAATTCACACCAGTTTTGGATTGCTGGTCTTGTAAATCCACAACTTACATTTTGCTGATAGATTATATCCTCCAAGGGGTGTGGGATGGCCTTCCACCGCATCGAAACCAGATGACACCAGCACAACATCTGGGGCAAATTCATTGGCAATGGGCATTACTACCGTTCTGCAACAAAAATTTAACAATGGCAGACACGTTACTTTGGCTCTTGAACAAATGTAGGAACACTTAAACCATCTTGAGCAAGCCCGTTATAAAACCTGGTACTATTACTCCATGGTAGTGAAGCCCATCTCCTATTTTCTAACAAGGTGAGAGCCTGGCAGACAGAACGCCTTGTAACGCCACACGGTACAGTTCTGAAGTTTATCTCATGTTAGTTTTTTCAGTGAGGTATATTATTTCCTCCATCAACAGCCGCACGTTTTGACTAGGGAAATAACTTGTCACATGCAGCATTTCCCACTTGTGATCATATCTCGCTATACGTACAGGGCATGAGGGCATAAGCAGAAAATAAGGGGGCATCTGGCACAGGCTGCAAAATCACCTGGGAAACCTCTCCGATGGCAGCTTTGGTTTGTGGCACTCCTTTGAAATGCCTTCTTTAGCCTTTGCAGCATCTGCAAAGCTATTAATTTTTTTTCCTTGCTGCACTTTTCATTTACCATAATGAAAGGCTGAGGATGTCACATGGGGCAAAAAGCTTTAATATGCAAATATCCCACCAAAATACACCTCTCCAAACTCTGGTTCCCCATCCTCTAACATTTTGTTCACTAAAATTGGACTGAATTGCTTAGCATCCATAAACTATTATCTATTTAGGCTGGTTTTTAATTAAACAAGAGGTCTGTGTCTATGGTTTCTCAGCAACAGGCCTTTTCCCATCGATCTACTCAATTTCTGTTCAAACCCACACAAGTTGCAAACATCCCATTTCCCACATCAAGATGCCATGTAAACAAAACTGGAAAGTTGAGCAGAGAGCAAGTAGTTGCTTCTTCATCTAACAGCTCCAGCACAAACATGGCAGAACTGAAATTACAGCAAGGAAAATAAGTCCCAGCAACGGAGCTTCTTAATAATTACAATGCAGACATCCCCAGTCTTTTCTCATTAAGAAAGCCCGTTGCACGCGCTCTTGGATGAACACCTCGTGCCTCCAGTTCACGCTGGGGTACCCACGTGCATGGGGCTTGGAAGTTGTTTTGCTTTTTTCAGTTGGGCACTGATAACTGCAGGAAATGGTAGAAAAGCAACAAGGCGCACAGAGGGCTGTAAATCTCCATGTCAAGGCTCTTTATACAGAGTAATATTTTCCAAGTTACGCTCCTTTGTTCTTTTTCATTATTAATGTACCCACCGAATCTTCGAAGTATCCCTGGGCAACCTGACCAGTGCCGTCCCTTGCTGGTACCAAAGACAACAGTATTTCCCCACTTCCCCATCCTAGGAAAAGCTAAAGGTTAATGTTCTAAAACATGAATTGCAGTTATTCATAAACCAAAAGCACGAACCTGTAAATATCTTTGCATACACGAGAACTTCACTTTTATTGAGTATAGTCGTTATGTGATGCTCCGAAAAACAAAAAGAGCCCAGAAAGGTCTGTTTAGTGCTGAGATTGCTCAAGATTGCTATCAAGACACCCATAAAAATTCGCATTTCTTGCTACAACGATGTTAAACAGCCACAAGACATCTGCTAGTGTCAGCAACTTGTATTAGCCCCAACACCGATCTGAGCTCATGCCATTTTGCATTCCGCAGAGTTCATTTTTTAACGGAGCATTAACATCTACCAGGCAATGAGCTGCTTCCAGTACTGGTCAAACCATCACCGAGCAGGCAGCCAGGGACACCCAGCACATCTCTGGTCAAGGCTCTCAGACACCATGTAGTCCAAAAAACAAAAGCCTTCTAGTTTTAATTTTCTGCCAACTAATTGCCATAGTAACCTAACAGCCTCCTGCAATCTTCCTTCCTGCCAGTCTCTGCACACAGACACAGAAACCTATGCAAAAAGGATCTTTTTTCTTCTAATTCTAATAAACCCCGAAAGAGGAATTTTAATTTTTTCCTCAATCGACATGATTGCCGTATACGTTTTGTCCTCAGGGAGATGATTACATAAGGAAGACAAAATACCACAGTTTCTGCTGATGACTTTACAGTCGACAAAAATCTGTTTAGTGAAACCCACAGACTTTTAAAGTAGAAACCACCTCCTTCACAAAGGACTAAAGCAGCAGTTTCGATGCAAGTGCACGTGGCAGAGTTTGTTGTTTTTTTTTTTTTCCTGAGCTTTGAAGTACTGCTGAGCTCTTTAATTTCTAACCAAAGGAAAACCTGCTAAAATCATCAGATTTTTCTTTCTTTCACCCAAAGTTAGGGTACCACAGGAGCTGCTAGCACCTCTGTTGATGCGCGGGATCACCATAAATTGGTTGCAAACCCAAACCTGCACCCCTAAGCTGCGGGCATGGTCTGTCAGCACCGAGCAACCCACGCAGCCCCAAAACGATTTCTTGGCTGCGGGACAACTCACCCGCTGATGCCCCAGCAGGACCACAGTGGGGGCAGCCGGCCAGCAGCACGATGGTGCTGGCGGTGCCCAGCTGAAGGTCCCTGCGTGGTGACAGCGGTTCAAATATACCCTCTAGTGGCACAGCCAACACAGGCAGCACCGAGAGCTAGCCGTGAAGCCTGGCTGTAGAAATTTTACGGGAGAAAAAGCAGCAGTTGCGGGTTAAAAGTAAATCGATTGGTATTGGACGACAGAAGAAATAATTTTGAGGATGTCCAGAATTCTCTCTGGGGCAGGATGGGGTGACCTTGCAGCCACAGCCAGTTATCCCAGCAAGTATCTTCAACTCTGAGCAATTATTAGTGGTGCTCTGGATGCACAGTACATTTCTTATCAGAGTTTTAAGAAACATTGCCGGTCCCCTGGTTTCCCTCCAAGAGGAGCCAGGAAGATAGACAGAGAGTCTATGCCCAGGGGATAGGTGTTGCACGCCCAGCCTGGACAGAGGCTGCCGGGGAGCCATGGGTGTTCAGGGGCAGCCAGCAGAGAAGTGCAAGATGACAGGGTGTCAGAATAACTAAGCTAATGATGCTTTCGGTACCTTGACTATCACAAACTCATCCGAACACGACAGCACTCAAATCCAGATTGAACCCTTTCCTTTACCCAGGACTCCTACTCAAACTCTCAAGGGCTGCTATAGCTTCTGAATTTTTCCCAATTCCAGTATTACACCAGTACTCCAAAGCTGCAGTCCCAGCTCTATTTGATGCTCTCCAAGAATAGCTATATCTTTGGACATAAAACTTGACCCAGGATGGCCGAAGTCTTCCTGCCTCTCAGCACTCCCTCATTTTTCCTTTTTAATTAAAAAAAAAAACAAAAAACACACCACAAAAACAACTCAAAAACGCAATGCAAAACACTCGTATGTGAAAATTTAAGAGCCAGGCAAATGAACCATTTTGAAATGATGTATTTCTGAGATTTTCTCTGTAAGCAGCGTTTCAGGCACATCTAAGCCAGTTTTTTAGTCTTTAATTTTTCTTTGTGCACAGATGAAAACAGCCCCTTCGCTCAGATCCATCACAATAAAGGTAAGTCCTCAAAAGCAAACAACAATTAAACTGCAAACAATCCTATGGCTTTGTCCTGGTGATGATACTATAAAAAAGCCAGAAATTCAAATTACTATCAAGCAGATGAGCAGTTTTGTCTGGAACTGGGTCTTTTTACAGCCACCTTAGCCATTAGTTGAGTTAATTCACTGAGGAATGAAAAGTGTTTCTAACACTGAATATTCAATAAAGCTGTGCTGAATCTTTTTAAAACACAGGGCTTACCTTTAAATTTCCTAAATTTTAGTGGGCTGTTTTGCTTGCTTAAAATAAATTAAAACCTTTCATTTGACTCTGGTTACAGCTAAGCTGAACAGCTATGCATTAGTTAAAACTGATGGCTGCAAACAGTAAAAATTACCCATCGTATTCTGCAATCATTTGTGGAAAGAAAAAAAACCAACCCCCAAACAAATTTATATCTATTTTCCAGAAGACTCAAAAATTTTTAGTCTTACTAGCCAATTCACCAATTAAACGCCTAATAAATGACAGGCAGATTAAACAATCCTACAAGAGGATTTTTTTTTTTTTTTTAATGCTCAGCTGCAGCAAGCAAATTGCTGAAACTTAGAAGGCTGAGCACTTTTTTCAGAGACTCTTTCCCCACTGTTGGTGATATATATATACCCCCACATATAAAGATATATATATAAAAAAAATATATATTACATATATAAAAGAATCCCAAAATGTTATCTGCTGCTCCTAATGCTAATCAGCCGCCTGAAGACTCCGGTCTTTGTTTCTCCAAGCAGCCATCTCCACGGTCATTTACTATGTCAAAAGGGATTAGGAGTTTGAGGATGAAATCAGCGTTGGGAGAGCATGAAATCTAAAATACAGAAACAACCGTTCCAGGCAAAATATCTTCCCCTCCGCACCTTCCCTCTTACTCACTCCTGCAACGGTTTATGGATCGAAGGAAAAAAACAAAATCCCCCCAACATTGGCTCCCGAACTCATTTAACGCTTTCTGAGAAAGGCAGGAGGAGGGACCTTTCAAATACAGTCCTGGCTTTTGCTTCTGGTTTAGGTGTTTTAAATAAAAATAAAACTAACATGGAAACAAGCTGTATATGGAATTAGAATGGTGAAGGAGACCTCAGCGTAGGGGAAAAAAATTGTATGAGACAACACAACTGTTGGAATCATCAGGAAAACTTTCTTAGAGTAAATTCAGAGGAAAACTCCTGTGGATAATACAAATTTCACTAAGTAATTGTTGTTCTCACGTAATAAGGAAATAGCCGCAGTCTTTGCATTTTTTCTGGAGGACTCTTACCGGGTTTGCACACTCTGCTTTTGAAAATGTCATGAGGATTTATAGAAGCAAACATGATTTCTGCTTGTATAACAAGTTAGGGAACAACAGACCCCGGTAAAAAAAACCCAAAAAAACACAACCTGAATTTTACAACTGTTTGTTTCTATAACTACGGAATAACAGCGATGAATACCAATAACATTTTGATGAGTTAAGGACTTTTAAAATTATATGCCCTGCATTTTTCACATTAGAGTTTAATACACTTCTGCCTAATCTGTGAAATCTGTATTGCCCACATACTTTGGCGGTGAGTTCAGCCGCGGGACCTTCGCCCAGCGAACGGTCAGCTAAATTATAATGTCATGCTGTCTCGGGCAGGCAAAGCTGCTGCTACGATGGGGTGGAGGAGCGCCAAGCTCGCAGCAACTCCCCAGATCCCTTCTGCACATCTTATTAGTGACTGGGGTGACTCCACCCTGTGCCCCCCCCAACACAGCGATCATGATATCACCCCAACCTCGAGACGGGGCAGCCGGTGATTTCAACCCTCGGTTATGAAGACAACAAGCGACAAAGTGCACGGCAAGGCTGCTCTCTGCTTCGCATTTTTAACTCTTGTTCTCACTTGTGAAATGGCTTGGCGGTATTAACAAACGTTAACAAGTCTGGCTATCCCGTCCGACCCAGCGCCGTGCTGCAAGCAAGGGAAAGCCAATATTCATAGAAGAAATTCTCAGTAGAAAAATAATCGATGCGAGTTACTCTCCTTCCTTCAGAAAGAGTAAAAGGACACTGAAACAGGTTTTCAGCGTGGGGATGATAGGTTTCATTGGGATTTATTTATTCACTCATCAGAAGACTAACTTAGGATGACAATTATCTGTTATTATTTCATTGGAGCGCATGCTTTTATCAAATCCATACACCAGCTCATGCTGAAACAGAACAAACAAACCAAAAAAGCAAAGCGTGTTGCTTATTTTTCCTCCCCTTGTTTTATGTAGAAAGAGGGCTTTCTTCCCTAAAAGCAGACAAGCAAGGGAAGAGTTAAGGCTTAAAAAAAAAAAAAAGAAGAAAAAGTATATCAGTATCTTTGCCTAGCTCAAAGGATTTCCACTGATTCCTCTACAGACTTCAAAGCCTCACAGTTTGGCATTTGGACTGGTTTGAATTAAAGCTCAGTTCTCCACTGTGAGTTTCCAAGTTCATGGTGAAAATGCCTGCTGCTTCTGGAGTTCATTATGGCCAATTTTCTTATCTTTTCTTCATCTTAGGTTTGATCCCCAGCAAATGCAACGTGGCATTCGATGGGGTGGAATAACAAGGTGCTGCCTTGAAGGCATGCATTGTCTCAAGGGGCTAACGCAAGAAAAGAATTAAAAAAAACGATATATGACCCATTCCCTTCACTTTCTAACTCTCAGGGGACTATAAATTGCAAACTTCAAAGCATTATTTTACATTAAAATCAATAGAAAGATTCAGGGGGAAAAAATGTTTTTCAAAGAAGCTGGTTAAGATTTAAAAAGGTCACTTGATAATGTATTATCATGACCAAACTTGGCATAAGATTAAAAAAAAGCTTCCAATTTAACTTACTGACTGAAGGTGTGCACATGGGGCAGACTACGGGAGGTGCTACCTAGGAGGACGAGTCACACCATCCCTCGGCTTCCCAAAACCCTGCCGAAATAAGGGCTTGTGACTAGCTCCAAAGTATGTTCCCCAAATAGCGGCAATCTCCGGACAAAAAGACACCAGTGCTTATTAAGGAATGGCTGGCAAAGGCCTTACTGTGCAGACTGAGCAATTTTCCAGGAGCCTTGTAACTCAATTAATATTTAATAGTAAGTGTATCACTCTATCATGAGCTACAGGTTCTCTTTATAATGAAGAGATCAGTCTTGTTGACTGCTGGGATAAACAGACTTCCCCTTTGGAGGGAAGTGCTGCTTTCCTGTAACAGGAATAAAACAGCGAGACAAATGACAGTTATTTGACTCGATGTTATTTTAAATTGTATACATTCTTTGAAGGCTTTTTAATGGCAGGCTGAAGAGGAAAAGCTCTTTTTGCTCGGTATAACCGAATACAAATACGCGCACAGGGAAGAACAGAAAATAACGCTCCCAGATTTAATGCTCTTCCATGAAGGTGATATTCCATCTGCGTGTCGCCAGAAATTCGCATCCTGGTTTTTGGCAAGTGTGTGTCTCCCTGAATTTATGCGGGTTGGTTGCCAGAAGCGCGCTAAATCTGGTTTGAGGACAGAAAGCCACTTCAATCCATAATTGTTAAAAAAGATGCCAGCTGGAGAGAAAGGATGGATCCCTGGCATGGGGGAGGCAGGGGAGGGAACAGGACAGTCTCTAAGAAAAATAGAGCCTATATATCGAGCAGGTCAGAGAATTATATTCGTTCTCCTGGAAAGAGTATCAGAAAGGAAAGTGTGGTCTCACACTGGCCTCTCTTCACTACTGCATTACTTTCAAGTTCTCTACCCAGAGATCTGCCTTGGTTTCACCTTGTTATTGTGTTGCTTCCACAGTTAATTTTAATACCTTCCTTTCCGTGTTCTCTGCAGCTCTGGAAGGCAAACGCATCACTCCAGGCTTGCAGCCAGACCCCAAAACACCACTGACGTACAATCACCCTGCTGGGGTATTTCAGCTGCTCAGAGCAGCAAGGGGATGTCCCACCCATACTCTTGCTATGCTCCTGTAGCAACACTGCTCAGAGAGATCACAACCTGGGTGCGCATGACCGCAGATCAGCTAATGTGTGTTTTGTTTCATGCATCTCTTTTGACGATGCTGATATGAGGGGGTAAGTAAGGATCAGCTCAAACAATTCCCTGCAGATAGCTCCCTGTGATCCTCAGGTATCACGTGCTTCTGCGAGCATGACAGTAAGACCAGCAGGACACGACCAAGTGGCTTCATCCCCTGTTCCATTTGGAGACCCAAATGATGCCAGATTTTTAGGAGCATACCTGAGTACGCTTGTACGACCCAACACGGTGGTTTTACTGGCTTTACACTATTACTGCTAATCAAGGAGGATATCCCAGCAACACATTAATTCAACTCCACAGCTTTGCTTACCTTCATTCACACTCTGACAGTGAGTGATGAGTAACCCTTATTTAAGAGATGGTTGTACTTTTATTCATAACACACAACATGCTGCTTCTGAGGAGAAACCAGAACCCAGTAAGAAAAGCACAAACCCAACAGTTCGGTCGTTGCAATTTCCAGTTGGTTGGAACAGGCACATTCAATATCTTGGGTGAATAATAGTAACATTGAAAGCTTATCAAAACAAGCCCACGTCCCTTTGCTAGGTACAATTGGGAGTAAGCTGTGAGCAGAATTCTTACAGGGCAGAGACTGCATGGCCAACTCGCCCAGAAGTGGGGTACTGTCGCCTGCAGCACAGTAATGATGTCTAAAGCCTTGCGGCAGCTGCACTCCCAAGTTCCAGCTCGTGATGACTAGTTAAAAAGTTTTCCTGGGTTCCTCTCCCCACCCAGGTGGGTTTACCCACAGAAATACTCACCCCAAAGAGGTAAAAAGATTTTTAGCCAAAACCAGAAAAGATTATTTGTATCCGTTGACATTTTACATTCATGCATCGATCAGTGCTGAGCAGCAAGCATGTCAATCCCTTAATGTCACAGGCACGCCTTTATGGCCAGAAATATCCTATTTACTTGATCCAGCTTTCTTTTTATTATGGTAGTCAAAAAGTAATCACAACTAGATGTAAATCTCATATTTCTAAACTTATCAAGAGAAACTCAAGATTAAGGAGGACTGCACGAGGAAAAAGAAACCCAATTTAAGTGAAAAATGTTTGTAAGAGGAAACGTCAATATTACCTGAAAGCAGTTAAGTATTCTGTATCTCCCATCGGTGGATCAAGGCCACCAGTAAAGGCCATGTTAACATTGAAACCAACTCCTGCTCCTGTGCCAACCTGAAAAAGGGAGATGATGCTCTTAATTACACATATGGCAACAGCTACCTGTGGCAAGACACCACTGCTGTCTTAATATTCCTCCAGCTGAATATGGATTTTGATTCAAGAGCTCAATGGTAGTGAGGTTAATTTTTCCCTCTAAAGGAACCTGGTCCCCAAAACAAGAGTGAAAATAAAGCTCCTCCATGCTCTGATCTTTATGGGAGCTGCGGACCAGCAGTACTTGACTGCTGCTCACCCAAAAATCCGCCTCCTTATCAACTGGATCCTCTTCTTCTGCAGGAGACTGTGTTACATGCGATACTTTTCCTTAATTTGCTTTCAGCTTCATTCAGAAGCTTATTTTAAATTTCATTACAGTTGCAACTGGGGGAAAACCCCCACAGTTTTAATCAGAGCGAGCTCCCCCTCTGCTGGGGAAAAACATGATGCACAGAGATTTTCACTGCTTGAGGGACACGTGGGTGGTAAATGCAAGTACCTGCCCACCCTTGCATCTACTGCAGACGTTCCCATCTGCACTGACTGCAAATACCTGAGAAAGGGGAAAACTGAAAAATAAACCAGAAGTTTCTAATAATTTGTTTTCCAAGAAGCAGGGCCATGTTTTCCCCATCCATATTGAAACCCCAGAGCCTGCGTTCAGTCCTTTCCTCAAGCAGGGACCTCTCAGGTGCCTGAGCACGGTGGCCATGAGCTCAGGCTGTGGGTCCCTAGGGACAGCAAGGGGGCTGGGCAGTAGCTGCTGACACCGACCACCAGCAGCTCCCCACAGGGTTCCGAGCATGCAGTTTGGATTTTGCAGGTGTTTTTTTTTTAAGGTCTCTGCATATGAATAGAAAAAATGTTAAGTTGAAAATTAATGTCTTAGAGAATATACAAGTCAGATAATTCAGGATAAATAAAGCTGCAGGGCTCCTGTTGCACATTATTCCTTGAATCAGTGCTAATACTGCTGGCGAAAAAACCCACCGTGGATGGATGAACCCCCTGTGGTATTTAACCATCTGTGGCTTTAATTGTATTTATTTTGTACTCTTTGCTTCATTCACTCTGGAATGACACATCTCAAAATTACTGTAAATGGTTAAATACAGAGCGGATGGTATAGCCTAGTGTTTCCTTACAACACTAGATATTTTGTAAACCAGATTACTAGGTTATTAAAAGGTCAGCAAAAAAGTAGGTCTGAGGCCTTTGCATATCCTGAAGCAGAAATTAAGCCTGATGCAAGGGGCTGCTGTACATTCACTGCAACGGTAGTACACAAACAGGGTACTGAAGCAGTATCATGGCACATTTGAGTTTCTTTAAAAATGGAAATGAAAACATTAATGTTTGCTGAATCCGAGAATGTAAAATTGACAGGGTAAGAACTCTAGGATTTTCAGGTGTAATCTGAAGTGCCCTGGAATACACAAAACTAAGTATTCCATATAATTTCCCTTTGATAAATCACTCTGGAAGGACAATTATTTCCTGCTAGCCTAGTGGGAAAGGAAGGATGCAATGGATGTAGGAGCATCCATCCAGAGTTCAGGGAGAAAGGTCTCCCAGCTTCAACGGCTGAGCCCTTCTGCTGCAGGCTGCAAGAACGCCACCAGGAACCGGTGGATCTGGTCCAGCAGCATCAGTGACCAGTGCTTAAATCCCACATTGGAGCTGTGCAATGTGAACGCAGCAGTGGCAGCGAGCGACGCCTCAGCAGGGCCAGGAGACGGAGAGATGGACAGGCTCCAAGGCCATGGCAGGAAACCTGAGTGCTGGTGGCACAGCCACAGACAGCCTGTTCCTCCTGCATCTAAGAAACAACTTATGCCTGTAATCCTGAAAAGTACACAGAGTGCTGGGACAGCTGGCAAAGGGTCCCTCTGGAACAGGTTGTCCTGTAAGGGTTGGAGAGCCTAATTGCATTGACTCATTCTCTCCTCATTAGCCAAGGCGCGTGCTTTCCAGCTCGCAGGGCAGGACACAATGCCCATGGCTGTTAGGACTTGGACAAGAAGGCACGGAACGCACAAACCCGAGCGATGTGTTCCCAAAGGGGCACTAACAAGCACGAGCGTGGGAGCGGTGGCAGGAGCTTCTCTCCAAGCCTTGCTTGGCAGAGGGTCCCTGAGATTTTGGGGGGCACCTGAATCCCAGCCCCGAGCAGGTTCTATCAGACATAGACAGATGCTGTGTCAGTGCTAGCACCCTTACCTCGTCAGGAGCACCGCTGCCTGGAAAGAAGTTCCCATCATCATAGCGATGTAGTGAAATATAAAGAACATTAGGATCATTGTAGAAAGCTTGCTGAGTACCATTCCCGTGGTGAACATCCTTTGGGGACAGAGATTACATGAGGGAGGTTAGCACCTTGGTAAAAATGCAGATGAAAGCCATCAACTTGGGATTCAGAGGGGTTTTCTTTGCTGTTGTGCTTCATTTTCCGCACTTCTCTGATGTGGCTGAAGTAGTTTATAGCAAATCAAACCTGCTTTGCACTGGCTTCAGATTAGACTCCTTGTTTAACACACGGGATAAATGGGGGTAAACACAGTCCCAAGTGTATATCAAAACTGAGGACAGGATTAATTTACTGGGATGGAGAGAATTGGATTCATACCCTATCTTGCAGGACAGAGAGACTATATTAGTTACCCCAGATTTGCATCTTTAATCAGTTTGCAGGGTGACCACTGATACAAGTGTCCAGCAAAGCTGTACTGGACCCAAAAAGGTTAAACAACATAAACCCACGACCCAGATCTCCTATTGCATTGCTGCTTGGTGAAGAAATGCAGCCTGCAACCGGACAGGTATTAAAAATGCCCCTTTGTGACATGAAAGACAGTTGGTGGGAAGTCAGGAAGAGGATGTCCATCTGATAGGTCAAAAAGACAAATACATCAATTTTAACTTGCAGGTCTAGTCCATGGGAGACCTGTGGCAATTAATCAAAACTCCTGGCTGCCACCCAGCAACTCAAATGCCTTCTCAGCCACATAAAGAAATTTCTAAATCTATTAAAAAACCCCAAACTAATACAACTATCAGCCACATTTTAAAATCTATACATCACCACAGCAAAATCCCAAACAAGCTCTTTCTCAACTCCGCTACGCTGTCTGAAGAGAATTCCACTGTCTCATTCCAATTTAGAGATCACTTTTGACTGCCTGCCTACTCGCACAGAGGCTGTGCTGGCCCAGAAGCGGGACACCGAGACCATCCAGACCAATGGTCAAGCCATGTAACCTGTCCTCAGATCTCAAAAGGAAAGGTGGGATGGACCAGTTAATGTTCCAACTTTCAGAAAAAAATAAAAGCCCACCACGGTCTGCAGTTACCCATCCCTGAGACTGCATGACGGGTTTGTTTTAGAAAGCAACTACTTTTAATTACAACTTCATTCTGAAAACTATGGGCACTGTGAAAATTCTTTCTTTTATTAAAACAGTTCAACGAAAAACCTCAAACTTTAAAAACCAAATTTTGGCTTGCAGACCACAGGCAACAATTTTTTTCACCAAATTACAAAGTCAGGGTTACCCTTGCAAGAAAAAAAAAACCAAAAAACCAACCACAACAGAAAAATGTCTACCTGCTCTCCTGAGGGGTAAGAACTGGCAATTACTCACCCAGTCCACTATAAGGATTTTGCTAACGTTCAGCCTTTGCTGGAGCAGCTTGGCTGCAATTGCCACGGAGTTGAAATAGCAGAAACCCCTGGAGGTGATGAGAAGGGGGAGACAAGAGGAAAAGGAGAGGTGTTAATTATAGGTTTCCTTGGTCCCAATGCATCTGTTACCTAGATATAACACAGTAGGAAAAAAATTCTTCTGCTCTCACTTTTCTTTTCTCCCTGGAATTGCACGTGTGCTCAGAGACACAAAATAGCCACACAGCAGCAGGTGTCCTGCGATCTCTCTGGAAATGGGGAACATTTCACACTTGCCCATGCCTGCTGCAATGAGATGCTGCTCGGTGCCAGCTGCCCAGGGGACCTCCAGCGCTGCACGCGAGGGAAGCGGACAAGAGCAGATGGGGAGAGGACGTGGCAAGAAGGAAAGGAAGGGAAAGGACCTGGGGTCAGAGCACTATAGTGCATTGGTGGGGAGGGAGTGGACATGCCCAGAGAGGCCTCAAAACGCTGGGTCAAGGGGAATTCAACAGCAAGCACTCATCTCCCGCCAAAGAGTGCCGAAGGACCCAAGACACAAAACTTCAGCACACATTAAGCCAGATACACAAAGGCAACACGATTTATGCACAGGGCCCTGATCTGAAAACAGTCTGATGGCAAAACCCCTGCTATATTAAACCCATGCAAGATGCCCAACTTCAGCTTTTGCTTTGTGAAGCCTTCCCACTCTGAGACACTCCTAATCCAGTGTTGTCACCCCAAGACACAGTTATGTTTGCTATTACTACTATTAGTTGCGTACCCTTGCTTTCCTCACATTGGAAGAGCCATCAGCATTTAATTTAAAACAATTCACAAGAGTAAAGCAAATAAAAGCATCAGTGCTTTTTCAAAGCATGACTGTAACATTGGTTCTTGCTAAAAAAAATACCCACCCCGACACAACTGAGCAGAAGTTTGCCCTCTTCCACAGAATTAGTGGGAGCGCTGAATATAACACTGTCCAGCACATCAATCAGCAAGGAATTCTGCAATGATAACCTAACAAACTACCTCTCTGATGTCCAGCTGCCGATCACACAACAGATGAACACTGATGCAAGTTAATAAAGCACATACGCATACTTACATGGGTGTGCTCTCTTCTGCGTGGTGACCCGGAGGCCGAACAACAGCAAATCCATTCTAGACAGAAAAAATAAGAAAAGGAAAAAGTGAGACAGAAGGGAAGGATTATCACACAAAGACGGATGTAGAGTTTGCAGCCAGAAGCATTAATTCTGCTTTGGAACTATGTAGTTGTTCTCGATGGTTTTCTCGCAAGACCATAGCAGTGGATGATGCTCTCCCTCATTTTGGAGTGGGGAAAAAAAGTCCACATGAATTTCATGGGAACTGGTTGGTACTGCATTTCCTTCCATAGAGGGGGAAAAAAAAATTCCTTATGAAGTTACTGAAACAGCAAACGGGCTGGCCCAGCTGAAGGCAACAGCAAGACCCTCAGATAACACTGGAATAGTGATTTCATTTGCTGCTCTGGTTTCTTTCTTCCTTTTAATCGGTGCGTAAGAACATTCACCAGGAGTCTGTTGTTCACTTGCTGATATCCTTAAAGATTTTTATGACTAAAGCCAGATGGTGCCATTAAAATGAAGCTAACTGGACCTCCTGCATAACACAGCCCTGAGCAGAGTCCTGTACAGAGCCTCTATCAAAGCCAAGTGTTATTTTCATACCAACCTTCAGTTCTCCTGTGGCTACTTTGAAAACGAGCTCAATGACACAGCCCACAGCCAGGCGAGCGGCACCAGACGAGTGAACTTCGTTCCAAATTGTGTCACTGTCGACCTAATGGAGACACACAGCAACCACATTTAGGAGCAACACGGACAGCCAGCAAACAGACCTATGTTTTACAAAGAAAGTTACTCATATGTATTGAATACATAAAGGCATTAACTGCATTAAGTTTAAAAGCATTACATTGCAGACCTGATCTTGGCAGTACTGGGGCTGGGACCCTACCATGACTGTAACATCACCACTACCGAGTGTCCATCCAACCAAATGATGCTTGAGATGACTGTTTGCAACAGCTCTGCAATGCTAAAGGGTCAGTGCCTTAACAGAGGAGCAAATTCAGCATCTCCAGCACTGCAAATTTGCATGTGTCTCCTACCAACATCACAGTATCAGTATATCTTTTAATTGCTGGAGGAAACTGATCCCAGATGAAACAAAAAAGGTTTACAAAATCATTCAACGATTCTATAAAATAAAACACAATAAAGAAGGATTTCTAACAATGGGCATTTAAAAGATGCCTGCCCAGGACTAGCAGGGTAAGGTTACGTGGACAGCAGCTTCCCTGGGGAGCCATAAGATCAACTCTGTCTCATCAAAGCTAACAGCAGACCTTCAACATCTAGCTGCTGACTACAGGCATTTATTTCAATGCTCAATATTTGACAGGACCACCATCCTCTATATTTTCTCCCTGAAAATGTGCAAATACGCCAAAGGCAAGGCAAGGCACTCTGCAAACATCCCCACGTTGTTATTATATGAGGTCACGTCCTAATTTAAACAAAAAGTGAGAAGCGTTGGCATTTACCACACTCATCCCAACAACTGTACGAAGACAAGATTAGTTTGCAGACATGTGATGAAATGCCTGTTCCTTTTTTTTACTGCCACTCAGCTGCGACTCTGCAGAGAGCAGAGGGGGAAGGACAGCTCCCGAGGGGCTGCTTCCAGCCTGAAGCTCTGGATCTCCTCCGCTGCACCCCCGGCCGTCCTGCATGCAGTGATGAAAGCAAAGCTTGTTTGCTTCTTGCCAGTCACAGCCTTTGCAAAAGCCAGATTGCTGGGACTGTCCCATGTCAAGGCCAGCTCAGCTGCCTGGGAACAGCATAGGATAAATGTAACGTTTCGCAGTGTGAAGGATCAGCTATTTTTCACATATTACTTTGCTGAGCCTATTTATAGAAACAATGGCAAAGAAGAAGGAAAGAAAGAGCTACTTGCTTTGTCTGGCACCCAGTCTGCTCACTGAGCTGCGGGGAGATGCAAGTGACCCCACAGGAGATTGATCCACCTCCTTCATGGCTGTGCTAAGGCCAGTGGAGATGGTGCCAGGTCCATTATCAGGGACAGCTTCTGGCAGCATCTGTCCCGAGGATGCTTTTGAAGTTACAGTAAACCAAGAAGCATTTGGAGAATACCAAAAAGCCATGTCCATGCGGTAATGCTGCCAATATGTGCACCGTTTCAGACTCTGCAGAAAGCCACTGCACCGGTGGTAAAGCCTTACAGTGACTATTTGGGGTACAAGGGCTCCCCCAGGCCCCCATAAATTTGAGCAGTAACATGGGAACAGAAGCACGATGGGGTCTGAGTTATGCACAGCTCCAGGAGTCCTGGGTCATTACTGCACACATGCAGGAGAAGGGACTGATCTGACCACATCCCTCCAAAAGCCCCTAGCAAGGCAGGAAGATGGCCAAGATGCTGCTTCTCCCCACTGACCAGCACGTTAAGTTTCTGTGGGGGTCTGTCTTTGGGCTCTCATTGGCAGTTCTGTAAAAACATTATGGGATGGTCACGCTGCTTTGCAGTCAGGATGGCACTGCTACATTCCCTCAGGGGATCCAGCAGTCTTCATCCCCAGATCCTCTCCCACCAGTATCTGTGAGTGGGAGACACTCATGGTTTATACAACACAAAACATCTATTTGCCTTTTGCCAAGTGCTGACCACCTCAGTGCCCTCGGTCTCGCTGCTCAAGCGCAGTCTGGGCTGAGTGTGTCTAACCTATCTTTCTTGGTCTTGAAAAAAAAAATGCCACAGGACACCAGCAGCTAAAAGCTTCCCTCTCTGCCTGGCCGCAGCAAGTACCAGGCCCCTTCCACGGATACAGAATTACAGAGGGCCACCTTCATTCACCATGAGGCACCGGAGGAATGGAAATACAAACCCCCAGAATTCACATATCCTAAGCACGGCTTTACCTAAGGGTTCCACAGACCCTCGGACCCCCTGCGATGTCTGATCGTGCCAGCCCTCTCCATAAAGCATGCAGAAATCACTGGTGCCTGAGCCAAGTACCGCCACGTTCAGGCCCTTTGATGCCTGCAGAAACCAGGCTTGTGTTGGCAGCGTTTCAAGAAGAATGAGGAGGGCAAGACAGAATGCTTTTAAAGAGTTGTTATTTCTGCAGAAAGAAGTTAAGTACTTTGAAAAAGGCATTCCACCTGTGATTTTGAAGCTAATTTCATGCCCCCACACTCAGCTCCCCAGCAGGAGGAGGACCGGGGTCCAGAGATGTTTGCTGCCGCCCGCAAGCTCTCCACTGCTCCATCCCATGTGCAAACATCTCCAAGATAAGGATTTAACACCCAGGCACCTTCCCCAGAACGGATGTCTGGAGACCACTGGGCCCTACTCCAAGGCAGCACTTCATCATCTGTAACTCTAAGTGTTTGAACAGTCCCACTGAAGCCATCAGTGCTCTGCAGCAGAGGGGCGTAGGCCCTGCCATGGTGGAAAATGTTATTAATGTGGCCCTGAGCTGGACTGCTCTCCAGCTCTGAAGCTGCTGCTGTTTGGTGCATGGGCTGCTGTTGACCCCGCCATCATTCCTGAATTCTGAAGTTCATTACAGGGGAGACGCTATTTGGCTTTCCCTGCCTCTGAGCTCTTTGATGTAGCTGCCATCACAGGAGTTGTTGCTGGGACAGCACATCAAGCCTTACCATCTGGAAGGACTTTATGGAGAGAGGAAGCATATTTCTTGCCTTTTGTTGATCCATCAGCGTGTATTTCTCTTTTTTTCTCCCGAGCTGGAGGATACAACTGCGTCAGAGATACTGAGTCTTCCACATCTGCCGCTGTTGGATGAAGAGCGGTTGTCCTGCTCAGCTCTTGAGAATAATATTAATGCCTGTCTCTTTTTTCTTGAGAATAATATTAATGCCTTGCTCATTCCAATAAAGAAGCTGCTGTTTCTGTTAGGTGAGCCCGTAGGAGAGGGCTCCTTTAGAGGTGGGGAGAGGGAATTCGGTGCCTAAGACCTGCCGCAGGCTCTTAACTGTCGCAGCATGTACTGTTATTAGAAAATGATGAGGGAATGCAGAAACGGAAGGGTCAACAGGTTGATGCAGGCTGTCTTTTATGAGGAATGTCTAAGATGTTTCAGTGTCAAACCCAAAACAGTTGTCTTTCCTTGTAAACTTGAAATCTTTATCGATATACACAGTGAGGTTCCTGCTCGCACTCTACTAATGTGTTAGTATACTCTACTAATGTGCAGGTCTTTCCAAATGAAATGAGTGTTGTACAAAAAGTTTCATTATTCTGATCTTTTCTTTAGCTGAATAACTACACAGATAAGAAATAAAGCACAGGGACAGGGCTGAGACAAGCTGTACCGCAGCTCCAGACCCTGCAAAGCAAAGGGAGCGAAGGAGTTCCACTTTTCCCTCATCACTGCTCATCATCATGCTTAGGTGACAGCAGCACACAGTCTGTGCTGCCAGCCAGCTGGTCTTACCTAACCGTATCTCCTGCTACTCTAAAGCACTGATTAAATAACCATGCTCACATTTTGTTCTTCTAAGACTTGCTAATTAGTATTTTCTCATTTCCATTCCATGGAAGTCCTTTTCGTTGTCTCTGCTTTGCAATAATGTACTTTGCTTGTACAGGTAAAGACTTTTATACACTCTAATCAAGACCTTACAACCAAAAATAGTGTAACGTATTCAGGAAAAGATCAAAACCATTAAAAACCACTTTTTAAAGACAGAGATCTTCAGACGTTTTTAGAACGAGCACAGAAAAAGAAAATACTACACACGAAAGAACACAAAGTTACTAGCGATCCTCAGATCGAGTCTTTGAGTGTTTTGAAGAATTTGGATGCAAGTATGCTGGAACAATTTTGCAGATTTTCAAAGCTTGAACTCCTTTCTCCAAAATCTTCTAATTATCCTGGATGAGGTAACCCTCCGGTGCATAGAAGTCATACATTAAGAAAATAATGTGCTGCAGAGAAGTGAAGGTAACATCCTAAGTAAAAATACTCTTTATGGCACTTGCAGATGCTGCTGAAGATCAGCAGGAATAAATTACTGTTGCTTAAATCAGAGCTCACATCTGTTGATATAAGTGCTTCTGTGCTTTCTTCTTTTCCTGCCACAGTCAGATGATTGCAGATGGGAGAGGTTTGTTAGCGGCAGCTATGGTGATGTGAAGGCTTCTTTGTATAAAGCAAATTAGGAAAAAAAAATAATAAAAATGACAAGAGTTTCCAAGCACCGGGGAAAAAATTTACGCTTTTTCTCATTGATTGCAAATCACTGTGACTTAGTTGTTAAGAGAGAGATCGAAAGGTGTTAGTTGATGAAGTGATTTGCTCAAAACTTCTTCCTGCTTCTTCACTCTAACTCCCTTTGTCTCGCTGGCTGGTAAGAACAACTCACAGTTACCCAAGTGCCTGACATCATCCTTCATCCCGGCGCTTAACAGCTCTTCAGGGGCTTTGCCTCCCTAAGCCGCCCTACATTGCCTTTCAGA